>NC_092862.1:68883617-68992880 GCF_032062135.1 Pyxicephalus adspersus | reverse complement strand
CAAGTATAATCGTGCATAATCGTTGATCGGTCGTAATCGTTCATTTTCTAACAATAATTATTGGAAGTGTGTACCTAGCTTTAGCCTAAAATTGATTTGACAGGTGCACTTTAATATTCATGTGAAGCACAGGGGTATGTAATAGTGTTATGTATCCTTTTACAATGTATCTTTTCATGTATCCTTTTATAATGTATCTTTTTACATCTGTTTGGAGGCTGTAGAAGCTCTACACAGTGCTGAAACAAACCCAAATTTTTCTCCCATTGACTTTCATGGGATTTGAATTCGAATTCGACCACCCAAATTTTTTTGCTATATTCGGCCGAATAGCTGTCGAATCGAATAGTGAGCTAATCGACCAACACTAGTAATCAGACTCCAGTTATGGACATTCAGCACTGGATGTAAAGATTTGTGACTTACAGTATACAGTTGAAATTATATTGGTCAGCATTTACCCATGTGGCAGCACAGATTTGAAGAAACCTAATATGGACCTTTATTTCACAAATTCTCCCTTATAACCATCAGAAAACATTGTGTTCTTTGGTGTTTTGTATTGTCCTTGGAATTACTTACTGGGCCAATAAGGTTGTCAACAAACACTTAATTATTTATGCTCCCAGACAAAATGATGCTGATAATTGTTTGTATGAGATAACAACAAACTAAATCCACTAAATGAATGCTGAAGCACCTGAAAAAATACTGGAAATGAATACGTGTGTCACTTAGATTTTTTACCTACACGGGCCATATTTATTAAGGGGCAAATGGGACAACTGAACCTGCCTCCATTGACACCAGGGACCCTTGACCAGTCTACCCAGTCCCCAATTTGCAGCGTGCTGCTCAGAGTCAGGGCACCTGCTCTGGTCTCTCAAGAAATCAGCATTGTTACCAGCACATTGCCACAGCGTCCATGTTCCCCTAACCATGGCTATGCAGGGACATGGGTTCTTCAGATTGGCCCGATGTCATGCCTGCCGCTATCCACCTGTTTAAAACACACAAGGCACGTACATGCCTGCTCTCCTGCATAATAGTTTTGGAATCCAGTTCACCGCAGCTGGCATCCTGATAATAGCAGCATGTGATTGTATGTTCAGGAGCAACAAGCCTGGCAGAAACGACAGTGGTAGGTGCCAGGGGCAGTGGGTGTCAGTGAGACAGCAGCTGTTGCACAGGCCTGGGAGGGGGAGCTGTCATTGGGAGATCTGTCAATGGGCTGTGACTGTGGGGCCTATTACTGACAGATATTTTACTAAGTGGCTGCAACCGAGCAATCTGTTAACAAGAGGTCTGCTACTGAGGGACTGTAACTGGGGGCTATCACATGGGGGTGTAACAAAGGGATTGTCACTGGGGGGGGCCCGTCACTGGGAGGTAACAAAGCAGAAGTCACAATGAATGCATTGAACTGGATAAGTTCAGGAACTACTGTTTTATGTGGTTAACACAGGTAATTGAGAAAGTAGCTCTGGGTTCAAATAGAGACCATGTTGTGCTTAATTAAAAAAGAAAAGGTTCACAAAGTGTGCTTCTATAGTGCTCTCCATGGCCTATTGTAACAAATAATCCACAAATATCCCATTGACTCATTATCAAAACCACAGCATATACAGTAGTTTATCACTACAGAGGAAATTTGGAAACCATTCAAGCAGAAAAGATGCATAATAAATGGATTAAAATTGCAGTATTAGTATAAAGAATCACTTTTTGACTTTATTAAAAACAAAAGGCAAAAATACACAAAATTTTGAGTTAGCACCAGAACAGGTATAGAGGGGAAAAAGGGAGGTGCTTGTTCTTGTGGCAATTGTCAAAGGGGGAATTTCCCTTATATTAGAAAGATATACTCGTACTTCCCATTCAAAAAGTGAGGAGAAATACCACAGATTGTAAAAGAAAAATATTACAGTTTTAACTCCAAAATCTATCCAACATTTTTTCTGTTTTAATTTCTTTATTCATTTTCATTTAATTTCACAAACAAATTAAACAAACATGTAAACATCTCAAGGCATCTCAGAAAATTCTAGAGGCCTACAATAAATCAATAATTACAACATTGTAACATGACTATCAGCTCCTATCATTATCCATCTATTCAACCTACCACTCCCATGAATTCTACTAATCCTCTAGCCATAAATACTTATTGCTAATCCCGTTTTCAGATTTTAATTATTATCTCCCATCTTTGACCCCTCGTTAATTCCCTTTTACTTTATCATATCCTAGTGTACAAATAACAGTGTGAAAATAACCAAAAGAGGGTAGGGATTATTTCACTTCTCCCCAAATACACGTGTAACCAACTTAATCGTGTCAAACTTTTATCCTTGTGAGAGAAAAAAAAATCCCTGTGACAGGTGTATATATAACCATATTATTTCTTTGTGACCTTGAAATATATAAGGAGAGGGGAAACAATCCTCAATCTTTCTTCTTTTAATAGTATCTATATTTAACCAGATAATCCTTCTTTATCTTTACTTTAACACCATGAAGTTGGAATTCAATTGATCTATTCATGTTAAATTGTGCTATATACACCCTAGAATGACATTTGCGCTTATATAAAAGAAAAATACATTGCTATCTATCCAACAAGACCTCTAAATAAATATTCTGAGCAAAACTTTTATACCACACATAACAATGACAATGAAACAAAAGGTAATAGGGGGTGGTAGGCTAGCTCCATAAGCAAATATTATTACTGATAAAGATAATAGGAGTAGGTACACTAGCTCCATAAGCAAATATTATTACTGATGCTATATCTATATAGTCAGCCATGTCTGGTCCCATACTATTGGCATGTAGTACTTAATACATGGTGACCATACTTTTTGAAATTTGGTTACCGATGCCTTCAACAAAGCCCTCATCTTCTCATTGACTAAAATCCAAGACATTTTATTCTTGACTTGTTGTATATTAGGGGTTTTAGACCACCATGCTTTAGCTAGGACCATTTTGGCCATAGTAAACAAGTATGTTAGTAATTTAAATTGATTCATAGTACAGACCGATGGTTTCCGGCATAAGAGTGCTTCAGCTGGTTGTTTAGGAATAGAACAACCTACTATAATGTAAGCAATTTGGTATACCCTTGTCCAGAACTTCCTAACTTTGGGACATTCCAACGAAATATGGAAGAAAGTTCCTGTAATATACATCTCCTAAAACAATTACCTGTACAGTTCAGCTGAAATTTAGCAAGCCTGGATGGGACCATGTACCATCTCATCATTAATGTATAGTTTGTTTCCATCACTGAGGCATTAATACTACAGTATGCTATTGTGTGCCAAATTTGATCCCACTCCTCCTGTTCAAGCTTTTAACCCATATCGGCTTCCCATTTAATTATAAATGATGGTATCTTCTTATTACACTGCCCTAAAGTGTTATATAAAGCCAATAATACTCCTTTAGTGTTTGGGTCCTTTACACACATTTTCAAACCATGTCAAAATATATAAATACCAGGGGTTGGTCCCACTCTATACTGTATAAAATGCCTAATCTGGAGGTATCTAAAGAGTTCCAATGAAGGAGCTTCATATTTCTCACAAATTGTTCCAAATGTAAATATCCCATCCAAATTTAAAATATGATGAATTCTGTACAATCCTTTCTCCTTCCACCAACAAAACTGCCTTGGTTCCTCCATGCCAGGGGTAAACATTGGGTTTCTGATGATAGAAGCTGCTGAGTATAACCAGACATAAGACTCCCTAATTGTTTAATTGAGTCCCACATTCTCAATTTATGTTTCAATATAGGATTGTAAAACTTGTGTCTCTGTTTATCTGTTTTTTTTGCTTTCTCAATAACTACCCATTTAGGAACATGTTTTTTTTTTGTAGTACATTATAAAAGGGGCTACCTGTGCCACTTTATAATACAAACTCAAATTCAGCACTGATAAACCTCCCATCTTCTTAGTTAAAGTAGAGTATGTCTGGGTACTCGTGGACATTTAGCTCCCCAAAAAAACTCAAATTTTTTACGTTGTAACAATTTAAGTATATGGGTAGGTATGGCTAATAGTAGAACTCTCATCTGGTATAGGAGTTTTGGTAACCACGTCATCTTTATAGAAGCAATATGGCTTAACCATGAAATTTGGTACTGTTTCCATGATTCCAAAAGTCTTATCAGATATTTCACAAGATTGGGGACATTAGCAGCATATAATATATCATAAGATGGAGAAATATATATATCCCCAAATAACTAAGCCTTTTTGATTCCCATTGAAATGTTTCTTTAAGCATCTTCACCCTCTCAGGTGCCAAAGTAACATTGAGTGCCTTACATTTCTAACTATTTAATCAAAGTCCCAAAAATGTTTGAAACGGCCCCAGGACCTCCAACAAATTAGACAACAATACCATAGGATTTGTCAGACTAAGGAATATGTCATTCGCAAACAGGCAAAGCTAATGTTGTTCTTCTTTCACATCTATTCCCTGGATATCCACATTATTTCTAATTGCTATAGCCAAGGGATTCACTGCCAATGCAAACAGCAATGGTGATAATGGGCAGCCTTGTCTAGTACCCCTACCTATCAAAAAGCTCTCTGAATGATAGACCATATATTGGATGAAAGCTTTAGAGGAAGTATACTAGGAGAATATCTATTTGCAAAATTTTGGTCCAAAGTCCCATTTAGTTAATAAAGACATGAGGTATGGCAATAGCGCTGGAATATTTTCTTGTTTGGCCTGATGGACCAAATGCAATATTCTCCATATACTATCCCTTGCTTGCTGTCCATGTATAAATCCTGTTTGACACGTCAACACTGCAATATCACCGATACTCTCGTTCAACCTGGACGCCAAGATCATAGCCAAGATCTTGGCTTGCAGGTTAAGTAAAGAGATCGGTCTATAATTAGACCACAATGTTGCCTCAGTAGTGGGCTTTGATAACATACAAACTATTAAACATCTCTACCAAATATGGCCCTAAGATCTGCTGGTATTTTTTATAATAGACTGCCGTAAATTGATCGGGTCCAGGACTCTTATTAGACTTAAGGCACTTAATGGCTTCAGTCACTTCAGTTAATGTAATTGGAGTTTCTATTTTTTACTTTACACATGTATTAAGCTCCGGGAGTTCTATAAACTAAAAAAAGTTATCAAAAGCTCTTTTATCAAACACACCAGTAATTTGATACATTGCCCACATATGAGTATGAAATTCCTGTAATATATTGATTGGATTGCTTGTAAGACCTATCCCCTTAACCCTGAGTCGATAAAAGCTTAAACGCCTTTCAGGGTGTCTCAACCTTTTTGCCAACATCGTATGCATCTTATTACTGTATCTATAAAATGTATTATTAGACCATCTCAGCTTTTTTTTGGCTTCAGATGCTGTACAAAGATTCAATTGAGTACAGATCTCATTCAATTTTTACTTGGTGAAGCTATATATTGGATATGTAGCCTCGCATACTTAGTTTCCAAGAATGTAATAGTCGCCCTTCCATGCTTTTTAATCTGTGAAGCCATCTGTATTATTTTACCCCTAACTACTGCCTTATGTGCTGCCCAAAGCATAGCTGAAATATTGTCAGGCTGTTCATTTACTACAAAATACTCAGCCAGTATCTCTTGCACTTTTTGATCCACCTCAGGGTTACTTAACAATGAGTAATTGAGCGACCATCTAAACGTGTATGGGAAATGAGAAAAAAGACGTTAATGTAGCCCAAACTGCATCATGGTCAGACCATGAGACCGCCAGATTGTCACACTTTGTTACCAATACTAATGCCTTTTGATGTATTAAGATGGGATGGTCTATATGTGTTAACAAATGAGTCTCCTATAAACATATAATATCTGCCTTATGTTTACGGAAATATCAAATGCTTGCAACCTCTAAACTAGAGAGTTAAGACCCTGCAAATTCAACGATAATATTGATATTACCATTTTATTATATTTTCATGTCATTATCAATGGGTTCTATCATCAATATCTGTACCCTGGGTTGCCTACCAAACACTAGAAACAATAGAGAAAAGACAGAACCAAGACGGGGGAAACCAACACCACACAAGACACACAAAACGCCATATGCTGCACATATTCCCCAATAATGTGGAATTGGAACCTACTCACACCCCACATCCTCTCTACTTGATATTGTAACCAATTAGTGCTTACAAAGGGAGACAGAAATCTTTCTGGCACCCCCAATACAACACTGGACCTCTCCCCCTAAAAATGAGGGTATATTCTAGTGTCTATAGGGGGATGCAATGACCAACCAACTATTTGTACCTTGCCTTATAAAACCTATATATACAATTATCATTATTTCAATTGTAATAGGGCCTCAATCACCCATAATAGATCAACCATTATTCATTTATGGAAGGCATAGTTCCAATTAAAAAAGTGGAACATGTATGAAAAAAGAGAGAAAGAAACATTCCTAGAACAAACATTTGCTCAATAAAAATATTCAGGTACTACTCTGAGAAAGTTTCAGGCGTTAAAGTGAAGCTACAGTCTTATGTTCCTCAGTCCCCTTTTGTTGCTGGAGACCCGTTGTTTGAGTTGTATGGGAACCAGGACTTCTGCAGCTTTTGATTTTTCCAATTGAGTATTATCCAACATGCCCAATATTTGAAAGCATTATTTAGCCTCCCCTGGTGAAGAAACAGCTTGAATTTTGTCCCCATATGAGAAGAGCAGTTTAAAGGGTAAGCTCCATCTATATGGAATCTGTTGTTGCTGTAATATCTGTAAAAAAGTTTCAGTTTTCTGTGACGGAATATTGTTGCAGGTGCCAAATCTGTAAATAACTGGTAGTTATGTTCTTGAAAAGATAAGGGCTCTTTCGCCCTAGCTGCCTTCATTGGTATCTCTTTAACACAACATTAGTGTAGTTTGACCACAATATATCTTGGTGAGCCTTCTGATTTTGGTTTTGTAGATATACGGTGAACCTGGTCCAACTCTAAGCTTACTGCAGGTATCTCAGGGCATAACTCCTAAAAAAAGGGCTGTGACTTGTATTAAGGTCAATTATACTTTCTGGAGCCTTCTCTCCTCCTCTGATGCATAGGAGGGAGAAAGTGCACTATCTTTTTTGCTCTGCATGCTGCCACCACTTGCATTGCTCCCCAGGCTTGCCGGTGCTTACCCCGTGTTGGCATCGGGGCTTCTCCTCCTCCGTACTCCCGCTGTACTGTTCATTTTCAGAGAGCTTCAAATGACCGGTTCACTGCTGGTGCGGTGAGCTTGCTGGAGCCTCGTTTGTCCTGGCGTGGTGTGGAGCCAGTTCAGGGCATTAACATCTGCCGGATCCAAGCATCTGTCCTATACCTCTCTATCCAACATTTTTTAAAGGAATTATGTATATTATGATCACTGTAGACCCATTCTTCAAAATTCCCTCATAAATGATCTAAAATCACCATGTCTCAGGCATTGCTACTTCTTTGCTCTAATTGTCAAGTAACAATGAAAGAACTAGGATATCTATTTTCTTTATCATGTGTACCCTAAATAGAACCTCTGGCTCAGACTAATAGGAGTTCAGCAGCAGAAAATAAGCAATGCCATATAAGCAAAATAGAGTAGGGGTCTGTGAAGTGTGATGCCTTGCTATATTTATCATAGTAAAAACTGTTGATGAAGACCCTGTTGGTAGTTCATTCTTATGACAGACTTGGGAAAGTGGCAAGGGTGACACAGATAAAAGGGGTGCACCTGACACAAAACTTAACGAGTAATATCTGGGGTATCACATGCAAATTACACTGACCAGAACCTAGAAAATCCAGCTCAGACTGACTGGAAGCCAAGAAACCACAGAGCAGAAAGAATGTTTGCTGAGGCAGTGCTGTCAATCCAGCAAGTCATTAGGCAGGGACAACAGTAGCCAGCTAATAACTGGTAAAATAAAAACTTTTTAAACAGCATTACAAATGTAGAGAACCGTGCCCCCTAGGGCTTATTAATACCTATCTCACATCTAAAACTCTTAGCATCCTGGGATTTTACTAGGTATTTGGAAAGTGAGCTACAGTATAATACAGGTTTTTGTGTTTCTCACCAATAGTCATGTGAACCGTCTGCTGGAGTATTATCCCCATTTGGGTACAGGTAGTCCCCAGGTGACATATGAGATAGGGACTGTAAGTTTGTTCTTAAGTTGAATTTGTATGTAAGTCAGAAAAGTTACATTATTTTAATAAATGCAATTAGGACAGATGTTTGTCTCAACATAATATTAGGCAGCATGGTGCCAGTTACTGTATAAAACCCTCACTGTGAGTTAATCACAAACAAAGCAAAAAAAAAGGAGACTAGAGATTCATTACTTTCTGGAGCAAGCTGTACTTTGATATGCAAAAAGAAACAGCTACAAAGTTTTTCTTGGTCATTAAAGAGTTACAAGATGCTACAGATCAGCTCAGTCTTAAGATCACCCACAACCTCAGCTGTGCTTAGCAAAAGATTTCTTCTGCAAGTCATGCGAACCGCCCCCTCCTCCCATCCAGCCTCAGTCCTGCACGTGAGGGAGCAGGGAAGCCCTGTTCGTATCTGGGAGGCCATATGTTGCAATTTTCTTAATTCGGGGACTACCTGTACTGTAGTACTGTAGTATTTTACTACTTGTTTTAACCTACATTTCTTTTAAATTTTGTTGTCTACCAAATCAGGAGCAAAGACGACAGTGTTCATGAAATAAGATTCACAATGCGGCAAGTAAATTCAGTATATGTGGGGCAGGTCTGATGGGGAAGAGGGCAAAGTGTAGATTAAATTTCAAAAACATAGAAGTTAACTTTAGAGGAACAATCACCAGTAAACGTGTACAGATGTGAATACATGCAGGATCTGACATTTTTAACCAAAAACATTTTTATTCTAATTTTGGTTTCTGAATTCATGACCCATAGTGGTCCTACTCTAATAATATACATATTGTTGTACCTTTATTCAGTAAAATATAACATTATTTTTTTTATTTTTATTTCAATAATAATGATATTTATCTACAAATTGTGCAGTAAATATATTGTATACTTTTACTATGTAACATTTGTACAAGAGAACCCTAAATATATATTTAACTTTGTAAAGAAAATGTTCTAATGTCTGTATGTGGACTGACCATTAGCCTTTTGCTGTGGATATAAATCTGTAGACATTTGAAAATAACATTTTCTTCTACAAATATGCATTGCAAAAGCACTAATGAATGTGCTACTGATTGGACCTTTTCATTAAGCAGCAAAAGAATAAGGAAATTACAGGGTAAAAACATGGTATGGAAAAATGAAGCTAAATCAAGCTAAATTAATTTTGTGCCTAAAAATAAAGTGACAAGTTTTTTTTACAAGTAATCATGTTAAAACTGTTTGTAGAAAGGTCTTTGCAGCAAAAGAAATTGATGTACTGGCCTGGTTTACTAGAGTTGCAATGATAGTGAGCCGAGAATAATGATTGCAAAAGTTATGCTTGCTCGTGCATCCCTGTGATTGCCTAGGCCGTTTCACATAGACAGATATAACCCCGCTTCCCTGCTTAGTAAATGATTTCTGAGATTTATCCCATTGGTTTTTAGTTAACAAATAACTATAAAGAAAAATAATTTCTAAATAATTTACTGGTTTACATGATCCATTAAAAAAGATTTAAAAAAGACACATATTACTTCCATTATATACTATTTTTATTATTATAATTTAATAGGAACATTTCAAATTACATATTTGGAATTATATCCAAATAGACTCATTTATCAAATTGTATACAATTTGAAAACCATACAGACTCACCTGTAAAACTAGTATCATTTAGTACAAATTACAAGCAATAATATTCATTGATTTTGAGTGGCCTTCATATACTCTATGAATTTTAGTAAGAGATTATTTATTACTGGGGATCTCTGCAATTCATGGAAAATTTCAGAATTGTTAACGCCTAAGTTTGTTCTTTCAATAATATTTTAGGTATATGCATTCAGTTACAGACATTATTGTTTTTCCATCTCAGATTTTAGTATAATATAATGTTACAAATCTCAAAACATTGCAGTATCAATGTAAATCAACACAAAAGTAAACTGTTAGGTACAAAAAATTCAAAGGAATTAAATTTTAAAATTACTTGTTACAGCATGTTTATACAGTAGAATGTCTAAAAAGGCAAAACAACAATGCGTATGAGAGATGAAAAAAAAACTTGTATTACATTATCAAGGATGTGTTAATGCTGTCATAGAAGAAATGTATTGATTTTACATTTTCCCTATTAAGAAAAATGAATCACCTGTGTTTTCACATTCTTATATGTTGAATTTCAAAGCTGATTTCCAAAAGTAAAACGCATTGGGTGACAATTATAAATAAGGGGGGAGGGGGTGCACCATATTGTTGCAGTGCCCCTAGGGGGTGGCAGAATTTGGGGTTTTTGGTCAGTGGGAACCATCTGTTGCTTTTTTATCACTTACCTAACAGAAGCAAAACTGCTCCTTCATGCTTGATCCTGACAAATGGTCCTCCAAATATTTGATTTTTTTTTAAATGTCTTCAACTGCTCATAAAACATGAAAATACCGGCATTATCATCAATCAGCAACATATCCACAGTTCATTCTATCTTCCCTTTTCTTGACTATGGTTTGCATGCCTTCTTTAAATAGGGGACAGTTTATAATACAATTGCTTGATTTGGTTGGCTTGAGCCATATTGGCTGAGCTATTGGTTGTTTGAATTTGATTAGCAGTACTTGGTTATTTTGGGTCTTGTGTAATGCTTTTGGTTTTTAAATAAAGTTATTCATATATTATTAAAATAATATCAATCTTATCTACCAATCTTATGTGTTAGTATGTTTGTAATTATTGTCACATATATTGTCTATTTTCTGTATACAATCTCCCCAACCCCCATAAAAACAAATCACCTTACTGCTGGGTTTTAGTCTTTTTTCTGTTGTGGACATCACTGGGCCTGACAGAGGGATATTGGGAAATTTAAGCATTAATGTTTTTTGGAGGCTGTTTTCTTCACCTAGTTTAACCACCTGAGCGTTACACTGATGTCTAGATTTCTGTACCAAAAGCGTTACAGGTTTTCATGAAATTTTTTTTTTAAATTGTAGACCTGTAACTTACAGAAATATGTCTGAATAGGGGTCTAGTAGATATAATGAATATAAAAAATGTTTGAAACACACAATCAATATTTTTCTAAATCACCTCCCTAGTGTCCGTCACATACCTATAGACAAAACCACAAATATATTTTGTATTATTTTGTATTGGATTGGATACAGGACTTTGTATTCAATCCAATACCGATAATGCGATAATTCGGTATAATGTATAGTAATATATTTTTCTAAAACACCTCCCTAGTGTCTGTCACATACCTATAGACAAAACCACATAAATATATTTTCTATTATTTTGGATTGGATACAGGACTTTGTATTCAATCCAATACCGATAATGCGATAATTCGGTATAATGTACAGTAATATATTTTTCTAAAACACCTCCCTAGTGTCCGTCACATACCTATAGACAAAACCACATAAATATATTTTCTATTATTTTGGATTGGATTGGATACAGGAGTTTGTATTCAATCCAATACAAAATGAATGAATGAGTTTGAATTTGAATTTTCCGCACACGCGCCAACGTCATCACGCATGCACAAGAAGCCGGCCGGCGGAGAAAAAAAAAGCCGACTGGCTTCCTGTGTTAGAAACACCCGACGCTGGACAGAGAACGATGTGGGATGATCAGCGGGACCAGGTAAGAAGCCGGCCGGCATCTTACCAGTCCTGCTGGTATAGGAGACGGCACCCGACGCTGGAGAGGGAGATCAACGCTGGAGGACGACGCTGGAACATGGACCCAACGCTGGAACACGGACCCGACCCTGGATGAGCACAGCGGGACCAGGTAAGTGGGATTTTAATATAGTCGGAAAAGTACGGGGTTATCGATAGTTGCAAATATTTTTTGCACGGAAAAGTACGGGGTTAGCGGTTGGGAGGTTAAAGTATTTGCAAAGTCTCTAAACATATTATTGTCATCTAAATTGTTGGGAGGTTGAGGACACATGCAGGAACATGTCCCAAAAAATAAAACAAATTAAATGCAATTGGTTTTCCAGCAAATTAAAAGTCATATTGTGTAGGAAAATGTTTTTAAATGTGTCAGAGTAAGTCAATCATCCCAATGTTTTGAAAAGCTGTTGTATTAGACACTAATATAGTGTCTTCTTGGGTAATACTGCCTGTGGATGTTGTCAGCAACTTTCTACATTCTCCATACAGGCTGGGTGTGCTTTTGCAAAAAAAGATAGTGAAAGTGGGTGAGCAGCAGTATGAGTCTATAAAGAGTGGTGCAGATTGCAGTTTCATGATCACTGAACAAACGTAAAGAAAAACATGGTGAATTGGCTGTTGGAGGTATTGTGACTCAGAATTAAATTGGGAAGACAGAATAAAAACATATGTGAGTAACTGAACTCTACTACATGTTGAATGTACAAGAGAGGTACAACTGAACAGATTTTCCGGATTAAAATAAAATCAAAACCCAATAACTCCTGTCTTTGGCATTTGGTTTACTGCTATATTCACATTTAACTAATTAATTGGGCCTTATTTATTAGAGCACTTCAAGGCTGGAGAGCTTTAAAAAAAAAACAGGCCCACTGAATTGTCAGTTAATAAATAGGTTTAAAATTAGAAAAAAGTTAAAATAAATAAATGAAAAATCACGCTATTTGAGGATATAACGGTGTGTGCCATTTGATCCAAATGCTTTTATCACATTTTTTGTCCAATTATTCCTAGATCTTCTCAATGTTAAACTATTGTTATGTATTTTGTAGTGTTAAATTAAAAGGGAATTAGTCGTTTTTGTTACTATTTATCTTTTATGTACACACACATCAACAGCATCCTTACTCTATTGAATAGATCTGTTTTACAGCTGTTTCCTTTCCTTGCCCTCTGTACAGATGGCAAAGGTAGAAAGTAAGATAATTGTTTCCAAGTAGGGGGGTTGAGAAAATAAAATAAAAGCCCAAAATAAGTTCAAAGCCTTACCCATTATTCCACAACTAAAAATTAAAAAAAAAATATTAGGACTGTTAATACTTTCCAATAGAAACAAACTAGACAACTAGAAACAATGCAGTTATAATACTGCACTCAAAGACTGTTAAATAATTTTTGTAGTCTTCTTAAAGTGGACCTATCACCAGAATTTTTACTGTACATAAAAAAGGTGTGTATGTTTATGTAGGATTGGGAATTATTTTTTTTATTAATTTTTTTAACAAAAAGGGTGAAGCCTCCCCCCTTCTGTCTTTATATTTATGGTAACACAAAGCCTCCTGGGATACATATGTCACACATCCTAGGAGGCTCCTGGCTGCTCCTTCTGTGCATGCCCAATCTCGGACATGCACAGAGGGGGCACTTTATAACTGCAATGGCAAAAAAATGCTGATCTTGCACCTTCGCAGATCAGGTGATATAGCCAGAAGAAGAAAAAAGAGGGAGGAAGTTAATATCACCCGGGGAAGTTACACTCTTGGCGTGGGACCCAAACAAACCCTGAGTAATCGGAGGCTCTGTGGAAAGAAAGATGAATATAAGTTCTTTGGTTTTGTTTCCGCTTTGAGTACCTGTTATTAAAAGCCTTTGAAACATAAAGTTACAATCTGGAGTATGTGTGCTTGACTTAAAAGAGACATTGGAGCTGATTTATTAAAGCGTGATCCAGCAAACCGGGAGTGGATTTATTAAAAGTAATTTTCTGTTTGTTAGCAAATATTTTCAATCCTGGAACAGATCCATTCCATGTTTGCTGGATCACCCAGGATCACTGATGAAAGTGTATCTTCACCAGCCATGGAGAGCTTTAAGAATTGGGGTCATTGCATCTTTCCTAAATGTTAAATCCAAAACTTCCCTTCAAATAAATTATATAATATTTACCAGTCAGCATAACTATATATATATACATATATATATATATATATATATATATAGTAGAGATAGGCAGCATGGGTGATGGGAGAAGTATTGGTCCTTTACTTTTTAGGGATGCCTTTATTTCTGGAGTCTACGAAAACTGACAGTGATAGTTCTGTGTTATGCACAAGCTTTTCTTTCATGAGGCACTCTGTTATTGTTTTAACTAATCAAGATACCTAAGGAATAGGTTGAATAAGTTAAAAGGCTAGGATTTAAAAAAGGAGGTAAGGAGGAAGTGGGGGTATTGTTAGTAAAAAAAAGGAGTGAATTTGCTGCCCACTCTTTTATGGGGGATTTAAGTTTGTGGAAGGGTTCTGAGGGATTGAGTGCAATTGGGTTCCTCGGTGGGTGCCTTTTAGTGGCTTTTATGGCATAAGAAGAACCATCTTAGGTGTTGGATGCCAAAACAGGGGGCTACCTTTAAGGTGGTTTTGAAGGGTCTATGAGTTGGGTTCTTGTTCTCAAGCCAGGGGGGTCTTTGCAGCTGGTAACATAGGTTGATGTTGTGACCACCCCTCTCCCATATGGTGTGTTGTGGTGCCTCCAAAGACTTGCAACCTGAAAGGGAGTAAGATTATGGTCACACAATGGGGGGAGTTTCAGGTTTGAGGCAACTGTAATTGTAATTGTTTTGGTATTTTTGTTACTGGTAATATAGTTGTTTATTTATGTTATTTATACTGATATGTAAATTAAATATATACAGTTTGAATTGTGTCAATAAAGTGGTTATTACAGCCATTTTACTAAAAAGGGATTTTCTGGTGTTTTATGGTACGGTGGGGGAAGGTGGATAGTGAAGGTTGGGAGTCCGGGGGAAAGAACAGTGAGGAGTGAAGAGTGAGTGGCAAATTTTCTAGTTTTCTGGGAATCCTTCTAGAGATATACAAGAATGGGGAAAGACGTGATTCTCTAGCAGGTGATAAGTTTTCACTCTTTCATTCTGTTATGTAATTCTATGCACTGTTTTTAGACTGGTACTACAGAACATGAAGCGGATAAAGGCCATATTCAAAGGAAACATGATTCTTCTTAGTCTTGTGGACTAATTAATTATTCCCATTTTAAGGGTTATTTGGTAAACTACTTATGAAAAGCCAAAGGGAGTTAAGAATTGTCAACTGTATCAATGTAAGTATCAATGCAAAAAGTTAAAGAATGAAAAATAAAAAGGCTATTAATCAGAGGGAGAGTCTTTTCATGTGGCTTTGGGGCTAAATTTATAAAGACAAAAATATTTTAAATACAATGCTTGGGAGATACCTCAAAGGTGTAGGTTTTCCTGATAAAATGGCATGAAGTTTACTACTTGTACTTTCAATAACCTACTACTTTTAATCAAAACTTTGTGTTTCACTTGGCTATCTCCAATTTAAACACTGTAATGGGCATAGACTTTCATTGCAACCACAAATGCCAGTTTTAAAAAGTGGCAGACATGGTTGGTGCTTGAAACACACACCATTACTCTATCTATTCTATATTGAAGCATTCTATGGCATTCTCCACTTTTAAAGTGGTAAATACTACTAAACTACTGAAATGTTGCAGTCACCATCTTGTAACAGAGAATGCAATGGTGGTGATCTTTGCAGCTAATGGGTTATTTTTAAATATGGTAAACAAATAACTGCATGATTTAGGTATAAATAACAATATTCTGTTTTTCTACAGCCTGTTTTCCCTTTAGCCCTCTAGTTAGTGTGTGTGTACAGATACAAATGCTTCACTATCCTTAGAAAAAGGCTTAAAAGCATTAAACACATTATAACCCCCATTTTCTTTGTTTTCCATAATAAATTCTAAAGTTTTCAATCATTAACAATATGCAATTTTTGTGATAGTGACCAATATTACATGTTACTACTAGTCTAGGGTTTGCAAATGTTCATAGTTACTCAATAACTTAAGAATTTTTATTACCCACGGTACACTGTAAGCAATATGCAAAATCTGTGTTCCAGTTTTAAAATCATTGCAGTGTTTACTGCTGTTTTCAGTAGCTACAGTGTGTGAATATTGCTTGGATCAATAATTCTTTTGACAGAAGCCAAAAAGGCATAGTTAAGAGTTATTGAAACCCAGTGATTTTGTAATATCTTACAAGCAGGTTAGCAATTCACTTAAAAGGTTTTACCAGATTAAAGTCAAATTGAGATGAGTTTTTCAAGGGCTTGGCTAAACAAAAGGTTGAGATGCTCAATTATGTTTTAAAGTTCTGTAATACAAACCTCAGTAGGCTTAAGCAAACAGAGGAATAAACATGGCCTGTCTGCATGATAACCACAGTATTACGGGAATGCTTGCTTAACAGCTTCAATAAGAAGTACATAAGGAGTGAAAGATAAGGACAGTCATAGTTGAAAGGAAGCATCAGTTGCAACTAACGAAAAAAGTTTTAGTAGAGATGTAAAGCATAATTTTTTAGTTAATATTTAAATAAATGCATAGCTCTTATGTTTATTATTTAGTATGGCATGTACATTTTTTAAGTATTGGACATTTGCCACTAAATTAACAGCCAGGGCTGAGTTTAACACATAGGTACCAATAGGGCATATTTAGAAATCTTAGGGGGGGGGGATTTGTTTATAACTTTTTTCTTTTTGTTTTATCTCTGCCTTCTTCAGACACTGGTACCGAAATCTGTACCAAAGGAGATGTAGGATCCAGACACATAACAACAGAACCTATAGAAAATATTTATTACATCCTGCTTACCTCTCTTTTTGGCACTGACAATCTGAAATTAGATAACACGTGTCATTTATCTAAACATGAAATATCCCTAAATTAATGACTGGTGACAGGACAGCCATCAGTTCACTGCTAGGGACCAGTGTTGTGGCTAGCATTTGCTATTAAATATAGGTGAAGAATAACTTTAACTATCAGTTTTACTGCACCCCCTTGAATTTTCAGTAAATTACTTGCCTCAATATTAAATTATATTTTAGGTTAAAAATCTCTGGACCTTGGTTTAAAGTAAAAGCTTTTCCAACCCTTTAACTATCACTGTACATGAGTACTGACAGAACCAGTCTATTAGTAAGTTAGTAAGGATTAGTAAGGAAAAAAAAAGTAGTAGCAGCAATGAATATAACAATTTCAATGTTGTTTTACATCATCACATAATTACTCTTTAACCCTAAGACAGATTTCAGAGTCATTTCCTCCTAACTAGAATTAAGTGGTGTCAAGCTTTTGGTCTGTGTCAAAATTCACTAGAACATCAGCTATTCAGCCGAGAACAAATAAAGCCATACATCTCCATGACATATGTCACTGACAGTACAGCAAAGCTCAGCCAATGGACTGTGATAAATGTCATAGTCAGCCAAACAGATTTTGTGAGCCTTGAAAAAAAATGCATTTTGACAAAAACCAGACCCCTGCCTGCCTCATGGGCCATCATTCAGCCAATCATGAAAGAGGGCAAATGAGGACAGCCCGGCCAAACAAATCTAACAGAGGGATATGTGTTATCTTCACACATGCACATATTTTCTATGTTTGAGATTTTTTTAACTGAGTCCCTAATAGGATCCTTCTCCCAGACACAAGCCCCCTATCTGCTACATTCCTAGTTACAACACTGGCAGTGTCATCTGAACAGAGGAAGATTGCAGTCTGTAAACAGCCGGTAAGTTGCTGCAATTTTATGACAGAAGCTTGAACATGCAAAATTGCTTTGATGCATGCCTTTCAACTTGAAAGTTTCAAACATGATCAGCTATGAGAAGAAACAGTATGCCATGTATAGCAAGCAATGGAAAAATATGCATGGCTAAATAATGCTTTATATTTACCATAGATTGACCATGGATTCAATGGGTATAGTTAAAAAATAGTGTATTTAAGGTGTATAATCTACAGTCCTAAGGAGACAATGACAGATCTCAGTAATAGCCCCCTTGGTGAAAGCCCAGATCTCAGTGATAGACCCCTTGGTGGCAGACATAAAATTCAGACACCAGTAACAGACCCCCAGCGCAGACCTTGTAATAGACCCCAAATGACAGTTCCCGTTAGACAGACCCTCTGACAGACCCCCTAGAGCAGATCTCAGTAACAGACATTCAATGCAGTCCTAGGTGATAGACCTCTTAGTTGCCAGTACAGACCTTAGAAACAGACACCTAGTGCAGACCTTAGTAACAGACACCCAGTTTAAATCTCAGCAATCAGTTACAATGAAGAAGTGTTTATTGGGCAGGAGATCACCTCAAAAACCTTGCACAGAGCAACAGCACTGGACAAAAGTGGATATTGCTTGTATCCACATAATTCAGCGTGGTTGATGTAAACCTAGCTCCTTAACGATCCTCATTGCAAATTATTTTGGTATAGTGTAATAAAAAACAATCCCTAATGGGATTTTTTCTATATGAAGTATGTAGGAATTCAAAAGCAGTTTTTATGCATTTGTCTAAAGAAAAATATTCAATAATCTCTTTATTATTATTATTAACCACCTGACCGATAAGCCCGACCTTGGTACGGGCTAAAAAAAGTTACTATTTTCGATAAGCCCGAACTTTTCTTACTGTATGAAAATACAGTGAGAAAAGTTCGGGTTTATCGATCACTTACCTGGTCCCACTGCGATCATCCATCCTTCGTGTTCCAGCGTCGTCCTCCAGCGTCGGGTGTCCTCTCCGGAAAGAAGAAGCCGGCCGGCTTCTTCTTCTAAGTTGGCCGGCTTAGAAGAAGAAAAAGCCGGCCGGCATCTTCTTCTAATTCGGCCGGCTTAGAAGAAGAAAAAGCCAGCCGGCTTCTTCTCCCTCCGTGCGATGATCCAGCGTTGATCGCAAAAAAAAAATACTCACCTTCTCCCTCCACTCCTCCGGACACGTCTTCTCTCTTCTATCTTCATCCGGCGAGTGCAGTGACGATCACCGGGGTTTCCCGGTGACGTCGCTGCATGCGTCGGCGCAGGACGGAGGCGGGGCAGGAAATTCAAAAGCTGTATTGAGTCCAATACAAATAAATCCTTATATAATATATATATAATTGTATTATATATATATTATATAGGCTACTGTACATTACATTATACACTATTTTTTTTTTTTAAACTTTTTTTAGTTTTTTTTTGGACACTAGGGAGGTGTTTTAGAAAAATATATTACTATACAGTATACCGAATTATCGCATTTTCAGTATTTTTCATTTATTAATGTATTCTTGTTTAAGCTGATTTTTATGTATTTTAATTTTAATTAAAAGTATTTTTTTTTTACATGATTGTGTGTTTCAAACATTTTTTATATTCATGATATCTACTAGAACCCTGTTCGGACATATTTTTGTAAGTTACAGGTCTACAATTTAAAAAAAAACTATTCATTAAAACCTGTAACGCTTTTGGTACAGAAATCTAGACCTCAGTGTAACGCCCAGGTGGTTAATATTATCATTATTATTATTATTATTATTATTATTATTAATAGCTAAAAGTAGAAAAATACACAGAGTATAGAAGATTTTAGATGTCAGTACTGTTGATTTTAAAAAGACTATTTATCTCTAGTAACAATATGTGTTTTGTATTTATTAAACTATGGCATGTGTTAAAGAGAACCACTTTTAAAACTATGTTGTCAGAGGCTGAAGACAGTAATTTGTTTAGTATATTTTTACAACTCTTTCCATGAATAGTAGACATCAAAATTCTGGATAAATACCATCCTAACAATGCATGCACAATTTAGTCTTGTAATAATCACTGTTTTTCTAAGTAGCTAGTTTAGTGAACCAGTGTTGTTATAATTTGTTGATAAGCCTTCAGACCTCACACAAGACACAAGAGCTAGACTGTATGAAAAATGTAAACATAATAACTCTAATTTATTTCTTTAGCTAAATTCACTTGTTGCAAATTAGAAAGACTGTAATCCTCCGACGGGAATTCTTTTTTGAATTTGGCAAAGTGTGTTAGAGCTGCATAAAATGAAATGTTAATATGTCTTGTTTTTTTAAGCAATGAAATGCTATTACTGGAATCATTTGTAAAAATATTAGTTGCAACTATTTTCAGTCTCATTAAACCAGCAAAATGTAATACTGTTTCAGATTATAAATACTATAAATTTGAAGAATTTTGAGATTAAGTCAAATAGTGTGTGTACAGGGCAACTTTTTTTGTAATGGATCAGTGGGTGCCTAAGCAGACTGCAGAGGCTAGTAATAATAATTGTAGTTAATTAAACATACTAAATATATTTAAGTTAAAAAGAGCAACAAGGAATAAGTAAATTGTATCACTTAGTAAAGTTACAAATTGCAAAAAGTTTATTAAAGAAATTTATTTTTGGATATAGGCTCTGTTCCTGATGTAGAATGGCCTTAATAGGGCTTATTCTTTTTACTGCCAGTATACAACTCTGTGCTTATCACAAACAAACAATTTTAAAGCCTGGATTTTTAAACCTATTCTATCTCAATTAATAAAATGTTGCTTTTGTTGGCCTCTTAATATAACTTGTATATGATTCTTTGGATTACCTTTTAAAACAAGAAGAGCCCTTCCACAATATATTCTGGTCTAGGTCTCATCCTCCCTGGTATACCTCTAGCGGGAGTTTAGTGTTTCTTATGCAGCGTTCCGTGGAACCCTAGGGTTCTTCCAGACATTGTTAGGGGATCAGTGTGTGCAGTGTGTGACTCTCAAGTCAGTTTAACAGACACCAATGATCTTTTGGCAATTTGTAAGGATGAAATTCTTCCACTGGCCAAGAGAGGCATTCTTCTTAATGACCACCGCACTAATGTTCTGTGAGCTGTGGTTATATTATTTATAGCCAGTGTTCCCTGAAGGCCTGAACAGTATTTCAAGGAGTTCCTCTATGTTAAAAAGGTTGAGATGCACTGGTCTAAATTAAGTCCTGGGGCAAAGAAGGGACCTGAAGGAGAAGGAATCAGTGTGTGTATGTAAATGTTTTATCCAGCCACTCCAATTTTATATCACTCAAGAGAATTTGATCTGTGCTGCTTAAAATTGCATTCTCACTCTAAATTGGTATGTTTGGGAAAGGAAAGGTTTGGTGTAGTTACCCATTTCTCTACAGCTCTCTTTAGCTTGCCAAACTAACATGACAAGGTAGTGAGTATGGTTTTGGTAGTCCTTAAAATACACCTCATGTAAGTATAAACTCTGGCAACACGTTAGATACACCCATTCATGTTCTATAATGGACAAGCAGGTTCACCTTTCTTTCTTTAGGTAACCATTCTTCATTCTTTCTCTTGATTTTCATGTTTACAATTGTTTCTGGTTTCTGTGGATGGTTTGCCATCAACTTTAGAATTTTGCCTCTGTTAAAACTCTATCTGCTGCCATTAACTATTTGTTAGCATAACCATTCTGTCTGAAGTTCAAGATACCAGCCCGAGACGATTTAGAATTTGTGACATGGTGTGTTATCCTCCTGGATGTTAGTAAATGTTGCAATTACACCCAATTTGGTTACAAAGGAACTAATTTTTGTAATCTGAAAGTTTGACCTCGGCGTAACAGTTGCAGCATTTTATGATAATTATAATTATTAGCAGCACATGATTCATAACCATAATATTAATAATAATATTATTAGGTGGTGAAATTGTCAAGGTCTTGAACTGTGGTGCAAATGACATAAAACATAATGACATGTTGTATTTGGTAGTGGTTTTAGCATAATTTTGTTTTCCTCCAGTGGTTTCTTTCTACTCTCTTCTATTTATACACATTTTACTAAACATTGTAAAAATTGTATGTTTATTGCTTTATTACTGGTATGACGTTCATATCTTTTTTATTTTTCTCAGTACATTGATTATAATTGTACACCTATGTATTTCAGTGTCTGCCTCTTTCCATAAAATCATCATACAACCTTCTTTAAAAAAAAATTAAATACAGAACATATTTTGTATTTTTAGACCCTTTTTTTTAAATGCCCATTTTTAAAAACCATGACCTTGAAACTGGACGTTCTCTCCTTTGTATTTCAGGTAGTCACTTCAAAACACTAATTTGCTGTCTTTGAACTGTATGCTTTGCTCATCAATGCATATCAAGAGAGGAAATAAATGCATCCCTATGTACTAATTGGATGTAGAAGTGTAGAAGAGGTTCACAAAGTTAAAGATATTTCTTCCTCAAGAGAAACAAAAACCTGATTTCTTTTAAAAACTGTTTCTTTTTATAGGGAATGAAGGCTTACCTTAGAAACAATATTACTCTGTTATTATAATTTGTGACTGCTTTATGAACTTCCTATTTAACCCTTACACTCTGCAACTATTTATCAAACCTATATTTTCAATTATAAATACATTTTTTATTGAATTACATTTTTAGTGCAAAATAAATTTATTCCAATTATATAAAAAATTTAGAAGATGAAATACTTTAAAGGAGGCCCTGCAAAATGACCTAAAATCCCTAGATTTATGAGAGCGTAGTATAGTAGTTGTAAGAGAGCGGATTAGTAATTGTAAGAAGAATATTAAGTTAAAGCATAAATGGAATTCAGGTTAAGCACTTGTCAATGTAACCACATTTTTAAGCCTTAGTCATCTGGGTTTGCAGGTTAAAAATGTATCTTGTGGTACCAGTTTGAATGGCATGCCAAGGCACTGCAAAGCCCAAATTGTTTTCTTGGTAACCAAAAAGTAGATCACCAGTCATTATGCATACAGCATTTGGTTACACCTTTTCAGTTATCTTGTGATACCAAATTTAGACAACAACACCATCACGTCTGATGGAACAGGCAAAAGGCCTTCGGAAAAGAATGTGCATAGTCTGTCTAAAAAGTACTTTGCCATAGTGTTGCATGACCCTCCCCTGCTGGAATAAGTAAACTCAGGCATATGTGGGTTGGGCAGTATTCTGGATTTGTGACTATTCCTCAGGAGTGAAGCACTCACGCTGCACATGTGATGCACATATAATCCGTCATGACGTTTTCTGTTGCCGGCAGAGTCACTGCAGCATATTACAGATTGAATTCCAATGCATGGGGACATCACAAATCAATCGATTTCCAGGTAATTTGTGTTGGTGTCTTGTCCTGGTCCACTGAGCAAGTGGTAACTGGGTAAGACCGTTGAAAAAAAATACAACCTTTCTAGCCTGGATTCAGTTTATGCAGGGTAAGCCAATGCCAGTTTGAATCTGCATGGCCCTCAGCAGCTCATGCCCTGTGTGGCTATGGTCACCTAGGAAATTATGCACAGCAATGCACCTTTTTGCTTGAGTAGTACAGTATGCTCCATGAAGCTTTGAAGGTGAAGAAGATGATATGTTTGACAATGTTGAGGTGTGTCAAACTTTTTACATTTTTGGTCACAGAGTTGTGCAGAAAATGATAGGAACAGACAAAAGGGGTCCAGTGAGCAGACTAAGTGGTGAGTTTCAGCCTTTCCTGCGGATGGGATTAGGAATAGCCACTTCAATGGAATGTTTGGGGGTTTTTGTCTCTCTGCTCCCTCTACCAGAAGGTTGTTGCTGTGCAACTTTCATCTTGTGCATCCTAGTGTTATTGACTAATTTATTTATCCAACTCATTGTGTTAGAAAGTTATGGTGACAACAAGTGTTACATTTCTAAAACAGCAGTTTTCTTTTAAAATTGTAAAATTAGTTTTACTGTAAAAATAATTTTATGGAAAGTGCAATGCATATTTGTGTTCGTGTGTGTGTGTGTGTGGGGGGGGGGTTGGAACAGTGAGATAAATGTCTTTTTATAGAACATTCACCTGACATCTCCAGCAATTTTGGTGACAATACCAGAACAATGACAGAAATTACCTCTTATCACATCACCTAGATAACACTGCCTGTGCATAAACTGTACAAACTTTCTGCAGCAAAAATAGGCACTTTATGCAATCCCTTATTCTTTTAGGGACTATAATGGTATTGAAAGAAAATGCACTCTCCAAAATAAATCAAAACAAAAATATTTTATTGGAATATACAATAAACCTCTTGAACTGCTGCAACTGAGATGATGGGTCAGTCAGCTCAGAAATGGTAAAGCTTGGTTGGGAGGAATCTGCCTCCTGCTACTGAGAAAGCAAACAGCTGGTGTCCTCTTCCCACCCATGGTTTGTTAATTCCTGTGTCCACAGGAGCGGTTTACGTAAAGTCAAGCATCCACTAGTGGCTGCTGGTCACTGGATGTTTTAGTAATCACAATATTCATAGTAGTGTTTTCAGGTTAGCAAGTTACACTATTTTTACTTAGAGCATTCAGCTTACACTTTTTATAGTGTTTATCAAGTGTGACAGTGCCGTTGTCCTTAGCAACAAGATGATATCAGTGCGTGCTCCCTCTGCTAGACTTACATGGCTTTTTCTATGCCAACGACAGAGGTGGGACTAATAGGACCATCCAATGATAGCAGGGTGGGGGCCGTCTGAGGGGCATAGATTATGATACTTGTAGACACCCCCAAGAGGCTCCTGGTTCTAGCTATTATTAAAAATACCATAAGTACAGGTGTTATGAAATACCAACCCCAGATTAATATTAACCACAAAATAAGGAGTTCACAGAGACCAAACTAGGCATATCTGGGACTTATGGTTCACCAGAACAGGCTAAATATGGTTTCCAGGCTTTCCTGAGGCCTAGGAGACTAGTTCTTGGTCTCAAAATGGTCACCATGACTACAAATCAACCAACTACTACTTTATACAGAATAGTTTACTAGAAATATGAAGATTATTAATACATGGGTTTCAAAATACAGCTCAAAGTTCAATCTGAGACACTGCCCCTGATTCATCAAGCAAAATCGGATTATCGGTCGCGCATTCGTATTAGCGATCCGGAATCGTGCGCGATCGCGCTATTCAACAACTGGAAAAGCTAATCCGCGATCGCTGGCCGCGCGTACTTTCGCGCTTCCAGCGAGCGCGGATTTTATTGATGAATCAGGGGCACTCTGTCTAGCCTTATCAGAATCCAATGAGTCTTACAGACACAAAAACCAGACAGTCACAGCAGGTGTTGTGACTAGAGGGTCTGGAAGGACCCTGGTTGTCAGAGAAAGAAATACCTAATAAGGGGATATTTTTGACCCTAGTCTGCTAGAGAGACAATTTCCAGACCAAGGCATTTTAAAAGAAGATAAGTTTATATTTAATGGGAAGATCAGGAATTAATGTTATCCACATTATTACACACAGCACAACAAAATAGTACCTTTTGATGCTGTGCTCCATCTTTACCAGAGGGCTGCACTCATGTCAGCCCTCTGTAGAGGATGAAGAAAAGGGAAATCAATGCAACTGCCTATGATAAACTGATTTTCCTGTGCACACAAAATCTGAGACTTGCTTACATGACTTGATGAAACTTGATGTTTAGAATCAAGCTAGCTAGCTTAACGGCCACTATACTGCACAGAAAAAAAAAGCAATCAGCAGTCTTTGGCAAAAAAAAGATGTAAAGTATAAAAGTCTGTAAAAAGGAGTCTATATAATAAAGATAGTCTGTAAAAAAAACCTTTAGGTTGTTATGTATTTTTTCACATTTTATGTTCATATGTCAATTTGCATCAAAATAGTTATTTAGGTACACAAATATAATCATAGCATTGTAGTCCAGTAAACTGACACATACTGAATCTTTTAAACTTTTAATCAATCATCCCTGGTCATAGAAATGTTAGGTATGCCTGTTCTGGGATAAATACAGAGCCTTCCACTAATGTTAACATAATCTACTTTTGTGAGAAGCCAATTATTCAATCAGTATGGTAGGCAGCTGTCCACAGAAAACTCATGCCAAGTCAGGAAGAACATACAAACTCCAGTCAATTTTTTAGTAAAGATTTAAACCTGGGACCCTAGTGCTCTGTTAGACAATAGAGAAAATGTGGCTAAACATAACATAGTAAAGAATTTGTGTTAAGCTGCGTACACACGGCAAATTTTTCTCGCCCGATAATCGGTATCGGCCAATTATCGGGCGAAAATCTGCCGTGTGTACAGTCGGTCGTCGTCCATCGTCCGACGACCGTCCTGGCGGATCCATGGACGATGGACGACGACCGATCCTAATGAAAGGGAAGGGGAGAGCGCGCAGCAGGGTGCCGCTCCGTCGCTCTCCCCCTCCCCTCTCCATAGAGCATGAATGGTGCTGTATGTACAGCATCGTTCATGCATCGTGCAGTCTTTTCTCGTTGGAAAGGATCGTGAAAGATCCTTTCCAACGAGAAAAATTGCAGGTGTGTACGCAGCTTAAGTGTTCATCCTAGGATCAGTTAAAACTTTATTACTGCTATAAAATGTGTAATCCTGAGTTTACTGATACCTTTTGTTGGCTAAGAAAATTACAGTTACAAATGTTTAGGATTTCTCTCCTTTACACATAATATATTACAGAAATTTTACAGAAACATTTTTCATAATTTTTACAAAAAAAAGTACCGGTAATACATATGTGATCACTGTGACAACCCTGAGTAAAACAAATTGCTGTGCAGATATTGATCAGTCTCCCAGAATATTAATTCATCTTCTAAAATTACAATAAACACTTTGTTATAGGGTGACAATCAATTGAAGCTAACTTTTTTAAGGGAAACCTTATATGAAGGAAGTATATAGGCTTACATTGCAGATCTCTCATTCTGAAAATACTAGCTGTTTGGTTTTCATGCTGATAGACAAAAAAGAGAGGCTATGATATGTACTTTTACCACAAATGTACTTTAATCTGGGTTCACTGGGTTTCTAACCATCAATGTGCTTGATGTATTGGAAATACTGAAACTAGAATCAATTTAAACAAAAATTCTGTCCATAAACAAGCTGTCTTGTTGAGTATTGATGTAAGGTTTTACAGAACTCTTCAAAATACACAAGTAGCATCAATAATGCATGCAAAGAATGCATACAAGTAGTACAAATTAAATGGTACAAGTGTTGATTTGCACAGGTGTTGATCTCTTTACATAATGCATTACATAACAAAAATTGAGTAGAACTTCATCCAAAGCTTTCTTTTCTTTAGATTACATGTAGGGGTTGTTGTTTTGTTTTCATTATTTTTGTATCACTTTTTAGATTTATCTTTAAGACTAGAGTTGCTGTTCAGACATCCAACTTCCGTTGTTTGGAGCAGATGTGTTAGCAATGAATAAACCTGTTAAAGTTAGCTAACTGTACACCACTGGTGTTACCAATTCTGACAACCACCAACCAACCAAATTGGTTGTACACCTGTTGTTATTGTACATGGCAGGCAGCTGCCACCCACTGGATACAGATAAAGGGCTTACCGTTGTTGGCTACCTTCATATTCTAAAGTCAGATTTTTTACAGACCAAACTTTGAACTGAACTTAGCTAATTTGACCAATGCTGCTTGAGACCATTTTGTTTATGTCATGGGGCGTGGGGTAATAAAAAAAGCATTACACTTGTAGCTGGAAAGTTGTGAAGGGGAAAGCTTCCAGTGTGCACTACTAGCAAACACATGATAACGAGGTTACATCCATGCCAACTAATTACGTAAATTAAAAAAAAAAGCTTTATGGAGTTCCACTGAGTATTTCTAATTGATATGCATCTTACTCAGTGCTAACAGTAGCAACTTCTTGAACGTGATTAAACCCCATGGCATGCAGTAATATGTCTCCATCACCTTGTCAGAGAAATCTCACTGTATCTGTTATGCAGGTATACGGGCCCCACCAGCTTTTTGCCAAGTATTGGTCAGAACTATAATGATATTTATTTTGTATTCATGGAGACACTAACAGGGTAAAGGTGACAGCAGCAAAATATTTCTGTGATATATGATTGCAAATCAGCAATAAACTTCTGAAAAGCACAAGCTATGTGTTTGCATTTTCAGAATATGAACAAATAGATTTAAACACTCTGATTTTGGCTGAGACATTGACAAGGTTTAAAATCAAATCTTGTTCCACCTTCAAGCAGTTTGGAAGCCTAATAATAAAAAAATTATTTTCTACAAAACATAACACATCTGATATTTGAAATTGGCAATACTAAAAGCTGGATTTTCCTCTCTACGGTTACTAATCAGACTCATGCTAAGTTTGACTGGCTGGTAACAGAATAGTAAACAATATCAAAGGCGGTTAGTGTTCTAGAAAATATTATATATCTTAGTAACTCACAAATACTACAAAAGTGGCAAAAATCAAAGACTATTTTAAAGCAATGTAAACAAAACGTGTGTTTACAGGTGGTTTAAAAACACATTTTTTTGTGAATTTTTACTTTTTCCTGTTCCACCACAAATATGTTTTGTACTTTTAACAATTATTTTTCAGACATGCTTCTGTAAAACTAAAATAATTCAATGGCTATTGGCCCCACACATACCATGATCATATCTAACGTGTGTACACTATTGGTGGATTATATATGAACAATCGTATCGGTACAGAATGTACAGAATTGTGCACAATACGATTGTTCAAAATAATCGTGCATAACCACTGATTGTCGTTAGTCATTCGTTTTCTATCGAGAATTATTGCACGCGTGTACCCAGCCTAAGATTATAATAATAAAATTATCTTATAACAAAAATTATGATACTTAGCAGGTCCTAAATCTAGATAAATACAAACAACAGATATTACACAATGTCATAGTTTATTTAACAAAGGCTAAAATGCAGAAGCAGTGCTTAAAAATGTAACTATACATTTATCACTTTCTTAGGAGTTAAAGGGGTTAGCAAAATTCAGGTTCTGCTAGTCAAATACACTTGGTTGATCATCAGCAAGTGTGACTACTGATATAAGAGCAAACCCTTTGGCAGTTTGCTGGTCTGGAGCATATAAATGTATGTTAGCACAATGTCAAGGGCAAAAGACATCAACGATGACCTTAGACAATCTTAGGTCCAAATAATTTCAATTTCATCATTCTTAAGAAAGAAAGATTATTCACAAGTGGAAAATATTAAAGACAGGTGCCAACTTTCCCAGGAGTGGATTGCAAAATAAAAGTAATATATAATATAATTACTGTTTTGGCGTATTAATAACAAGATTGTCTTCTGCATCATAAAAAGCTTGTGTATTTATTTAAAAAATTTTCATAGAAAGTTACAGCAGCAATTCAATAAGAATACATGAGTGTAAATATGTGTGTGTGTGGTGACGCCCGATGGATTTGACATCTCCCAATATAGTTACAATGCCATATATACCATTTCATACATTCAAATATGGTCACACATACAGAAATAGATAAAGACAACATGATAACACAACTCATAATTATTTGCTCCAGCCTTCTGGGCAGTCTAAAACTCCAAAATGACATCAACCCTGTAAAGTATGATAAATAAACAACATATGTTCTGCCCTTCGCTTCACGTTTAGTCACGTACATGTATAAGCATGATATCATATAAAATTATGGGTTTATCTAACATGAATGTCCTAGCAAATTCACCCCAAGGTCAGTTTTCAAAGTAATTGCAGAAAAGTCAAGAGCTCAATTTTAAACTCTGTTGGCCTCAGGTAGCATGCTGAATGTTAACATTCATGAGAGTAAAATTATAAAAAGGCTGGACAAGTTATTATGTGTGTTTTATATTTTATAAAAAATGTTTCCTCTGCGCACATATGCAGTTTACAGTCGCTTTCTTTTATTCTCAGTTACTGCCTAGTTTATTCTAACACTATTACAAAAAAAAAGCTAACACAAGACAAATGTTTTTTTTTAAAAGTACAAATATAAAGGTACAATAACCTACTTTTACTTTTTGACACTCGATTTGTTTTCTATTGGCTGTTTTCTATGCCAGCTAGATGATTTCTGTGTGTATGTTTTCAAGACCAAAAAATACTGTGGAAGAAAAGTTTTGCATTTTTTGCATGTTCTAGTTTCTTTTTTTTGTTCAATAAATTAATAATCTATTGTTTTATCGTTGACAATGTTTTGTTTTTTATGTAAAAAAATTATTATAGCTTCAAGGAAGGCTCTTCAGAGTCCTTGGAGTCAAGCAGTTGGTGTTTTTCTTTGAGAATGGAATACAAAATCTGCAGGTCCCTTGAGCTGTGCATAGTAAAACAAATTGTTCTTTTTTTTCTGAGTATACTGTTAGGTTTGATTGAATTTGAGTTGCTATTCTTGTGCTTCAATAATTTGTCCTTGGAAACAGGTGATTTAATAAGCAAAAGAGCTAAATTAAATAAAATAGAAAAAAAGGAAATTTGTTACAGAATATTTTGTTAAAGGATTTCAAATACTGTATTTTTGAAATTTAATGAATACAATGTACCAAACATTTGGGACATAATTTTATGACATAGCCATTAAAAACAATGTATTTTTAAATAGTCTATCTATTTTTAGTTATATACTTGTTAACTATTATAACCTTCAAAAAATGTACCATGATTTATAAGGACCTCAACTGCCCAGGTTCAGTTATCCAACATTTTGGCCATTCCTGTTTGAAATTTGGTCTACATTTACCACCCTGGCAGTATGAAAAATCAGTATTTTTAAATGTAAAAGTGGTACATTAAAAAATACTCAGTATTTCAAATTTCCTACCTGGCCCTGCATCCCAGCCCAACGGTCCCGTCCTCCAGCCACACACATTTGCGAGCAGATGCCCAGCCGGCATCTGCTTCCCCTGGCCTCACGTAACCAATGAGGCCGACAAGGCATCACCAGCAAAAAGATGCCGGGCATCACTGGAGGACGCTGCAGGCACAAGGTAGGACTTTTAAACTCTCTGGCAATTCCACCCCGAGTGTGGCTCGGGGTTAGCGCTTTTGGTACAGAAAAATCAGGCTGAGCCACATGGAACAACAGATACTATTGTTATCAATAGAGGGTGGTGGAATGCAAACCATTAGGCAAAGTTCCCTAAAATGACATCCAAATAGCTGTCTTTTACCAACGTAGCTTCAAGGGGAATATGGAGAAAAAACAATTCCATTATATAACACTTTAGGTTAAGTTTTTATGGATAGCCTTAGCAGCAACAAATTATTTTGATCACATTTTAGTAGACTGAGGATATATTTGTTCTTCCTGCCTGTTTTATGAAAAATGTTTTATATAGAATTAGGACATTTTGTAAAGAGGTATATTTGGCCAAAATGTACTAGAGAAATGTACAGACAGGTGCTTTGTTACAAGAATTATGAGAATGCACATGACACAGCATTGTAATATTGGCCAGCAGCAGGACAATTTTAATTAATAGTCCTGAATTTACCAGAAACAAAGACATACATCATACCTACATTCATTTGCCAGTGTTTTATATGGTATGTATTTACAAATCAATAAAAAAGCAAAAATAAAATATTTTGCAGTCTTTAAGACCATTTAAATCAAATTACAAATGTGTATATGAATAAATTTCTACTGTTGCACGGACATCTTTTGTCTGTTAAATAGTTTGTACACTATATTTCCAAAGTTATGTGTATATGTTATAGGTATATGTTCACAATAGTTACAATTAAGTATAAATAAACAATGCATGAGTGTGAAGGTTTGTGGTCTGTTTGTACCTGTCCAGTCACAAAGACCCTCTGGAGGATTCCTAATCAATAAGTTCCAGGGACTTCACACAAGGGAGAATAAAACAGATGCCAGTGATCAAATACAGTTCCCATAATAAAGCTCATTACCAGTAGGGCCTTTAAAAGGTAATAAATTAATCAAGCCTGAGTCAGCAGAAGATGCATGAATAACTAGACAGGTGGGTTGGGGTGATGACCTATCTGGTTCTTTTTTTAACACCTAAAATTAGATGACCCCAACTGGTTTCCCACATATAACTTTAGACATTTCCACTCCACATTCTCATATCAAATTAGCTGGGAGGTCTAATAAATTCCTAAAGTTACCAGTTGGGTGTTTCAACCAATAGTCCTACATCCTACAGATCACACCCAGTAACCAATCCAAGATCCCCTATGATATAAGATATTCATGAATGCATTCCTATTTTGTCTTATATGTGTCTATGTTATTGTTATGATGTTTTGCTGTATTGTAAATGAAGGATTATGTACTAACCACTTTTATGGTATTATAAGGGTTAGTATAGAGATGAAGAATGAGAGAATGAGAGAAGAAGAATGACTATTGAAGTAAGTAGTCTAATTTTTGTTTCTCATTCTCACTTTTTTTCCCCTGCTCTTGCACCTACTCTCATAAAGCATACCTAACAGGCCAATTATTTTGATTTCTCCCACATTTCTTTGATACTGTATATTTCTCAGTATTATTCAATACAAGCAAATCCCAAGAACAAACCTCCTCCTCAGTACTTCTGAAGCTCTTAATCCTCAATCCTATTTCTTGATGTAAGGAATTTACCCTCTATAACAACACATTTTGACTTCACTACAAACAAAATTACTTTTAATTATTGCTACATAGGTGATATACTGACCATTACCTCTCTATTTCAGAACTGATTATGTCCATGACTTAACTATTCCTGATTCATTTGGACTAGTAAATTCATAAATTCCAGTAAGTTTTTTGAAACACTAATACTATCATCTGAAATTCATTTCACACCCTTTTACTTTACATTTTTCAACTTTCTTTTCACACTCCTCTCTTCTCTCCCCCTTCCCCCAGAATTTGGGATACAGTAACGATCACACTTGACAGATGTTTTTACTCTCACCTTTACATAGTGGTTTGACATGTGTGAGTAATTGCAATATTACTATATACAGGTTTTCTGTCTAATTGGATAATCAAATATTGGATTTTACCACTATGTATTATGTATTCTTGTTCTACTTTTTTCCTTTCTCTAGCCTTCCAATAACTACATTTGATTCTACCAGACTGTTATCTCAAGCCATCCTCTGAGGAAGCTTAATGGCGAAACACGTTGGGTAATTTGAGATTTGATTGTATTAGATATACTGAATGTAACCACTTATAATTTTGCAATACCACTAAACTAATTTAGAATCTATTTATGCAATAGTGTTCAGTTTGGCTCTGTTGGGAGCTAATTTCGAACACAAAACATTAAAACTATATTGCTGCATCTTGCATCAAAAAGCCTGCTCTCTATCTTCTTTTTCTCTATACTCTTGAATATAACAGGCTTGGCAACCTAAAACCACAAAAATATAGTTAACGTTCTCCTGGGACTCCACAACTTTCTGTTTATTATAGGGGTTACCTACTAACAACATTATTTTCATGTACTGTATACTTTGTTGATTTAAGTTCCTATATACTGCTGTGTATTTTGTGTTTCAACTTGCTCCCTAATTAAACTGAGTGACTAGCTATTTGTGCATGAACCTCCATTTATATATGAACCTTCATTTATTAAATATATATGTGCAAAGATATGGTTATATATTATTCATATTTATGTAGATATTATTTATATTCAACACTACTTAATGCAGAAGTAAATGCAAATTTTATAAAAACACCTTTAATCCTGCACATTCATCGGGATGTTTCTTCGTTTGGGTCCCATGAAGCACCGGGCACCACCATGTTCTTCGCCCCTCTTCCTGGTTCATCTTCGTACCCCACCTGAAGTCACACTGCGCAGACGCAAGATCGGGTGACGTAGATAGGGGAGAACATTACTGATCTCACTGCGCATGTTTGGGAACGGTAATTTTTTTTCCCATTAAAGAAAAGGCTCCCTGAATGCATGACATATGTATCCCGGTAGTCTCTGTGCTTCCATTCTGTCTTAGGTGGGAAATTCCTAAAAAAAAAAAAAAAAAAAGGTGTTGCATTGAAAAAAAAAAAAAAATTTGAACCATACTTCACTTCTGATTGCTGGGGGTTCTATTATGGTGACCCTAATTCCTCCCTATGCAATCTGTTGGCTTTCTCTATCCTTTCTTCCAGCATATTCTAATACACGGAACCTATGATTAGATACTGTTCCCTTCTTTCTCATGACGTGGGATGGGCTTTCCAAAATTTTATTTTTGCCTCTAAGAAGTCTGCTGGCCAGGGTTGTAGTCGTAGTGACAGCCTTGCCTATGTGTCACTCACAGGAGAAGAAACTTCCCCCAGAGTGACGTCATGATACCAGAATCCGCCTACTGTCCCATTGCAGGTTTGACTCCCCACCTGTGCCCACCCCACTACACCTCTGCTTCTGGCCATTGTTTCAAGGTCATGTGGAGTATTTTGGTTTAAAAAAATATCTGCAGATCCCCAGGACCAAAATCTCCTCTAGAATTTCCTCAACGGGCATTTCGTATCCATACCCCAGGCAATTCACACAATTCAAAAGACTACATTTACATTACAAACCAATATACTATTTTACTGCACAACTGTTAAATTAAAAGCAACAAATATCTATATTTCTTTTAAAAAATACCTTTTTGCCAGTCTACAATAAATATACTGTAAACAAACAATTAAAATACTATTTACTCTATAATTAGTGGTAAAATAAGAGCTATTAAAGTTTGAATATAGAGGGGCATACACAGTTATTGCCTTGCATGTCAATGAAAAATATTTTGAGTTTGTAAGCATACAAGATATCATTCTATCTTTGAAGTCTAGATGCATACAACTGTATAAATTACAGGGTTTTAACACACATATTTGAGTAGAAAACAAATGTTTCAATGATTAAACATATGATTAATATTGTGCAGAAAAGTTCAGCTTTACTGTTTTACTCAGCATGTTTGCCCATTTCCAAAATGATATTTTGGACCTGCACAATAGCAACATGTAAATAATTACCTTTAATATATAAATAGTATTGAATACAAGTTTTGCATTTGGACATTTACAGTAACAACATATTTATTATATAAAGTATTTGCAGTATATCTTAATCTATATGAATCTTTATGATCAAGCCATAATATGCTGAAATTAGTGTCCATTATGAGGTTTAAAATGACTTTAGATGTGCTCCTGCTTGGTACCGAAAGCTCAATTTCATTTATCAAATATTGACTGAGTAACTTTATTAGCAGTTTGTCAAAGGATCCTTTTCACTGCATTATATATGAAAACCTAGGAATACAGGCAATCTTGATTGGAAGCTTTTGCTGCACAAGCAATTTCCTGAGCTAAAGGCCAGCCAATTAATTATATTAACCTCTAAAGAACAGAAGTACTGGTACAGGCCAGAACAAATGTTAACTGACACAGCACATTGATGGGCTGGTTGCTGAACAATTTTTAGCAGGCAAAAGCAGTGAGCATCTGATGAAAAATTACATTTACTAGAACAGAAAATATTCTTAATATTAAATACGCATTTGTAATATTATTTTAATAATCACGTGAAACACGTTAAGAGTGAACTTTTTTTCTGGCTGAGTTTTTCATTCATTTAAATACTAAAGCTATATATACAGATATATACATTTTTTTTACTACTATTGGAGACAATGCAAATTTGGAATTTTTTGAACAACATTTGTGGATAGAGCTGGAAAATTTATATTATTTCATTGTTGGTAGCTGGAATAAAAGCAGAGATAGGCCAATTTCAGAGTTACGATTGACCACAGAGTTTACTGGTCTGGTTTAATTGGAATTTATTGGGAACCATTTTGGACACATAGTAGGTCAGGTTGAAAAAAGACTTAGGTCCATCAAGTTCAACCACTAGGGAAATAAACATAACCCAGATTTAAAACCCTATGGACATAGTTAGTACAGAGGAAGGCAAAAAAAACCCTGGTACAATTTACTTCAATTGGGGAATAAAATTCCTTCCTGATTCCTTGAGGCAATCGGATGTTCCCTGGATCAACAGTCACTGTTGTCTTTACTTTAAATCCTTAATATCCAGTTATATTATCTGCTTCTTGAAAAACATCCAGCTTTTCCTAAAGCAATCTATAGTAGTTGCTGAAACTACTTCCTGAGGGAGCTGATTCCACATTTTCACAGACCTTACAGTGAAGAATCCCTTCCTTACCCGGAGGTTAAACTTATTTTTCTCCAGACGCAAAGCGTGCCCTCTTGTTCTTTGTAATGATCTCAAAGTGAATAATGGGGAAGAAAGTTCTCTAAATGGACCGTCTATATTTTTATAAAGGGTGATCATATCCCCCCTTAAACGTCTCTTCTCAAGGGAGAATAGGTTCTGTTCACCTAATCTCTCCTCAAAGCTGAGCTCCTCTATTCCTTTTATTAATTTAGTTGCCCTTCTCTGCACTCTCTCCAATTCCACAATGTCCTTTTTGTGAACTGGTGCCCAAAACTGGACTGCATATTCCAGATGTGGTCTGACCAATGCTATGTACAGGGGCAGGATAATGTCTCCATCTCTGCAGTCTATTCCTCTTTTAGGACAAGAAAGTAATTTACTAGCTTTAGATATTGCAGCTTGGCATTGCATGCTGTTATTAAGTCTTTGATCTACCAGAACCACCAGATCCTTTTCCATTCCTGTTTGTAGATTATAGACATCATGTATGGACTTTTGCATTGGGGCTGTGCCAGGGTACTTATAAGTGATATGTCACTTATGGTTATGTTTTTGCTTCTGCTCCTTTAGATCATAATGGTTCTGCATGTAAAATCAGCTTTCAAAGTGAAGTTTTGGTAGGGCAATGAATCCCAAAAACTTGGCTAGGGTTGCCCTCTAACCCATCCACAACCTTTATAGGAAGTCAATTACTGATCAGTTTCTTGCTCATGCCATCTTCCTTCATCAAGGAGGAAAAAAATTGTCCTTTTGCTAGTTAATTTTTTTTATCAAACTATATCTGAGGACTGTAGCTGAAATAATTTCCTAAAAATTAGGGACAAAGGGAAAAGGTGAGGGTGCAGGCATGTGAGTTGTTTTTTTTCTACATTTGAAAACAATGTAGTGCAGTACCTTCATAAAAGGAAGTTAACAGTCTGTCCCATTACACTCTGATAAATTTAACAAAGGCATTTCCCTTTGACTTTCCATTTTGCATTCAGGATTTTAGAAGCTGTCACGTTCACTAGTCAAAGCAGAACTACTGGATGAAAATCCTCTTGTCACTTTAATACTTTCTGAATATGCCTTTTTTAATTTAAATAAATGAAAAGAAAGATTGATATGTTGCCTCACCGTGTAAGCAAAGCTAATGATAAGGAAAAAAAATGAAGTTTTCTAGCCAAAAATATGCACTGTCACCACAGCTGACAATGAAATCTCTACTGTTAAGACCATGTACACCGTTAAGGCATCCATAATCCTTTATTTTGTGATAACCGCTTAAACCCACCTTATTTAATTTCAGTTTTTCTCATAGCATTGGCAAAAGTTAATGTATGCCTTGTTTCCCATGCAATTTGTTTGGCAATGGCTAAGCCAGTTGTAATCAAAAGTGTCACAATTGTCAAATAAAAATTTTCCTCCCGATGACTTCATTGCAAATTGCCTTAAAATTCAATTTTGAGATTCTTTTAATCGATTTGATTCACCTAACTCAGGGCTAATCAAATTTTTGATGATTTGTTTATCATTAGTCCTGAAGTCAAGGGAGTCATTAGCTTTTAAAGGTAATAGAAGGTATCAAATGGTTTCTGCTCCCAGGCAATACTTTTACTTCAAACATTTTCAATTGTTTATAGGTTCTTTTTTATCAATTTTATCTGCAGATCTTTTCATTGCATCATATCAAAACAATTTCTAAAATTTATTTATTACATTCAGTAGTTCCGTATATATATATATATATATATATATATATATATATATATTTATATTGTTAGGAATTAGCAAGGTAGTGGGACCTGTGTGACTTCACTGGAGAGGTATTGCAGGCAGGAACCTGGCACAGCAAATGAGCAGTTCAGTAAGGGTTTATTAGCTAGATTAGCAGAACAATAAAATTAAACCCGGCCACTTGGCCTCTAACTGACTGTTAGTTCCCTCACTAACAGGCCTGGGCAACCTACTGCTGTGCAGGACCCTAATACAGTACAGCCTTTACCAAACACTCTGTGTTTTTACGCACAGTTTTTCTTTGCACTCCTCCCAGCTCACATGTCAAGAACTGGGCCTAGGAAAGAGCAAGCTGGGAGTTTATATACATAGCATAATTGCCAGGATGGGTTTCAGCTGGGATAATTTACTCCTAATCCTCCCAGGCCTCTTTAGCTGCCCCACCTGGCCGAGAAGCTCATTGTCCTACAGCATGTGTACTTCAGTTCCACCATCTGGCCAGAAAGAAAACTGCCTGATCAAACAGAAAAGTATTCCGCAAATAGTCTGTACCTTGGACAAATGTATCAATCGTCCTGGATGCAACCACGTGTTTTGTTGGCCAGCTGTTACTATATATATATAAAATACCTTCGAAGCCAAGATTTATTAGTACAAGATAAAAACTGCAGATTTGCTTTCTAATAAATTGAAAAAAAGCCTACTAGGAAAATGAAACTTAATGGCATTTATGCCACCCTTCGTTCATATGAATATCTTAATTACAGTAATTATAGAAAGATAATAAAAATGTAAGTACTCCGTTTGTTCATTAATATGAAAATGTCTGAATATAATCGTTGTGCAGCTGGGAAGGGCAGTGACTGTAGCTGTTTTTCTCACTGTGGATATTATTGCCTTGTACTGTATGTGCATAGTAAAAGCCAATACACAGAATAAAAAATAAAGTTCTAGAAATCTGAAAACAGTGAGACTTATGATAAAAATATAATTTCTACAAAACGCTTTTCTGTTTTTTTGTTTTTTTTAATGGATGCATATAAAATCCCTTTGGGTAACTAAAAACTGTTACTGTAAATAAACATGAGAAAGTACATAAAGTCCCCCATGGTTTCAGCAGCCCTGTAGCAAAATAATTTGAAAACAAATCTGTATCTGCTTATAATTCTTTTCCAATATACTTTGGTTGTGCATGTCAAAGCCAGGAAAAAGATATGGTGTTATCTTATGTATGACTATTGTAAAGTGGGCACGCCTTGCTTGTTAGCTTCTTCATTATTCCAAGCAATGCAGACAAGTATACACTATTTTGTAAGTACAGTTATATAAATTATGTATAAAATGTCTCTGTAATTTTTAAGTCAGTTTGGTTTCCCTGTAATTCTTGGAGAAAAAAATTACAAGCAAAAAGAACATAAATGGGAAAGAAAATAAATTGAACTAAAATATCCATCCAAGTTGCCCAACTGAGCTCCTGTCATTGTTCAGCCAATCTGCGTGAGGTCTAAGAGTATTGCTCTGGCAATTCAGCTTGCAGCAATTACTGCATTCTATACCCGTCATTGACAGATAAAGCATATGGCTATAAAAGGTTAGGATGGAATTTCAACTAAGATTTGGATTACTTTTGAAAACCGACCTGAAGCTTTACATTTAGCCCCAAGCACCAATCTTTATGAAAAAAACTGTTATAAGTGGGGTGTCCAATAGTTTAGTTTTATGACAGCTGCCCATTAACATTTTTAAACATTTTGTAAACTTTGTATGAAGAAAATGATTCTATATTACAAAATGACATAATCTTCATAAGTCAACCTTTCTTCCTATGCATGCTGGTTCATCTTTATATTATCTTGATTAAAGCAAATATGTTTACTGAAATTCATTTAAGCAATATATATTATTATTTTAAGTGGATATTATTATATTATTGTTAACTGAAGTGCAATGTGATTAGTTGCTATAGATTGCTAATACTTTGGGCACAACCCAAAGATTTGTGTCCTGCTTTAAATAACAAACATAACAGAGTTTTAAACAGTTACATTCAATATTTTTGACAAATTACAGTATTCTTCTATAGCTTACCATGACGTTGATAATATATCACAGTTTGTGTTACTGTTACTTATTTACAGCTTTGATCTTACCTTTTGATCATTGATGCCAATTAAGTACTAATCAAGGCATCCAGTTCTATGTTATGAAATCTAGAGTTTCCTACATGATAAACATAAAACAGATGGATATCATATTGCTAATGCAATTTCACGCTATTTAATTTTGAATCCTGTTTTCTCTTATATTTCTCATACAGCCAGCTGGTTCAATGATCGCATTTGGCATAGTGTTTGCCTACATTACTCTAAGATAACTTAAATGAAGGAGGAGCTTAACTTGAATCGATTTGAGGATATATATATATACTGATAACCAAAATAAATGGACATTTGTTAAAAAGGACTAAAGGGTCTATTTAAAAAAGCAGATAATCTGGCATTCAGCACACATTATCTAGCAGAGAATGTTCAAGGTGTATAAATAGACTCCTAAGAAAACGTTTCAGTCTTTGTAAAAATAAAGCTGTCTGTCTTTAATAGAATTACAGTTTAACTATAGCAACATGGTTTCCATTCCAGTTTTAATCAATTCCTATTATGTCTGCATATGTTAATCTAAGGCTAAATGAGAAAAAGATATATGTGCTGTTCTACTAAGTACAGACAAAAGGTTATTATATATACTGCCATTGTTGTTCTAATTCTGGAAATCTGAAGATTTTCTGATTAGTCATGGGTGAACGTGCCTGGATCCAGGTTGTGCAGAGTTTGGCAAACAAATTCAAACTAGTTAAACCCTATTGGGTTTGGAAAACCCAATGTGGGAAACAAAAGTTCCCCTTAAATTCCTGTCAAAGAGTGGCAGCAAAATTGCATTCACTACTTCCTGTGCCATACCAGGCATTATGGAATCTGGAATCCACATTTAAACGGGAAACATCCAGAGGTATGTCCCTTTATTCAGAAGACTGGGTACATTTAAAGCCGTTACCCATTCCCCATAACTAAATTAAATATACACATCATGTAAAAATAATGCATTTGGGTAATATTGGATGGGAGACCATTTATTTATTTTTTTCTTTTCTGCTATTCTAATGAATGAAAGCCCGGCACTCTACAACTCTATCAACCCTGTGCTCTTCAGCATATGAGGGCTGTTCCAAGAGGAGTCCCAAAAATTAGAACTGTTGGTAATTCTCAAACTGTAATTCCTTACTTGCTAGGGGCATCAATCCCTTGACAAATATTTTGGCATAAAGCAATTAACCTTTGGTGTTGTAGATACTCAACATCAACAAATACTTATGTGACGTTTCTCATACATATGATCCTTATCAATTAATTTCACTAATCGCTATTTTATTAATAATAACAATTTGATCTTAGCTAACCGCTAGACTATACTGCCCCTATTGAATGCTCATACATGTCAGGATTTTAAAGTCAAAAACTACAACCCACTTTGGATTCTATGGCATGAAATTTGTTAAGAGGACTTTTAATATTTAACATTTAATATCTACAGCATGTTTATTTTTATTACATATGTATCAATATGCAATTGCGAACCCTTTTTCTTAAAGCGGACCTAAACTTCCTAAAGCAGTGTTGGCTGTGTCAGCATGAATTCATGAAAACTAAAAAAAGACATAATGCTAAAAGCACCCATGTGGCACTGTAGATGTTGCCATTCCATCCTAACCTTCCTATATCACCAGCAGTCCTCTTGCACTGCCCAAACTCCTTGCATGCTCCCCACCCAGCTTTAAGCAAGACCACGATGAAGCAATAGACATACATATTTTTTAAATAATATTTGTATTGTAGACGTATCTGACATTATTTGACAAAACACATCATATGCAACTGTGTACATAACATTAGCAGTACAATAATTATCCAAGTTTATTATCAAGTTAACTTAGTACATTAGGGTAAATACGATATATCACATTTCATTAACATTACATAAGTATCTATAAATGTTTATTTTTTCATGTTTACCAAATCTTTTACAGCCAAATTTATGTGTTCTTATTTGCTAAAGCTACGTACACACTTCCAATTATTATCGTTGGAAAACCAACGACGAACGATCCTGCACGATATCTACGAACGATCGTACAGCACCGATCGCATCATCAGGATTTCCCTTTCCTCAGCAACTCAGGGAGCAGAGCAATCAGCGGAGCTTTACTATGCTGACAGCTCTGAGGAAAGGGAAACCCTGATGATGCTTGAGCTGTCATCAGGGTTTCCTATTTCTGAGCCGATCACAGAGCAGTAGAGGTAATGAATGGAGATAGTATCTTCATTCAACCTCTATTGCCCTGGTATTGCCTGCAGTTACAGCTAATTGAAGGCACCTGCTTTCAATTAGCTGTGACCGCACAGTTCCCACGGTCCAGGAATCCCACAATGACATTATGATTCATAATGTCATTGTCGGATAACCTGTAAAAAATAAAAAAAGCAAGTTTAAAATAAAAAACAGATATGAAATAAATAATTTAAGAAAAAAAAAAATTTTTTGTTTTTTCCTCCCGAATATTTGCTGTTGAATCCCATGGTTTTCGGGTCGGTTCTACCCGAATGTGGACAGCCATATTCGGGTTGAATATAGGGACAACCCGAATTCGAACATCAACACTAGTAATAACAAATATATACAATTATTTATTCAGCTTTGATACCCTTCCAGAAATCCTCAATTTTGATTCCAGGTGGTTGAATGTGCTTCTCTCTTGTTTTATGTAACATTGCAAAAAAAGTCAAAGAAAGTAAATGCATGTGAAAATAAATGTTAATTTGTAACAAACATATTTTTAAAATTACCAAAATTGTGGAGTAGAAGGTACAGACAGAAAATCATGTGCGGAGATTTTGTTCTTAGTGCTGCGGTTAGAAGGTGGTAAGTAGAAATGAGCAAGATATTTCACCAAACTTGTTTTCACAAAACAACATGAAAAATAGAATCTTTGCAGCATTGTTTAAGGGTTTCCCTTTGCATCAGACTAACAGCTGCTATTTACGACATTAGTTACCATAAGGGTAAAGGTTTCATGTACTCGAACATGCTTTTTGCTTGGTTCTAATATAGCTTTACTGAATGTTGGAGAATATTTTTTTCATCCCAAATCCAAACAGCTACACCATTAGACAGCAATAGTTTTTGATAAGTCCTTGCACTGAGATTGCATTGGGCACTGTTGCCCAACACAGCCAAACTCTGTTGGTGTAGGAGCCCCGAAGTTAAAATACAAATTTAAAGACTGTTTCTTTGGGTTTGAAATGTAAAACATTTTCAATTAGATATTCAAATTGAGCCACATGTAAAGCATGCTGCAAAGAAAATCTATGCACGTCATTATTTGAGGACAGTTATAGAAAAAATTCCACTCAAATACATAAATATGATATTAATAAACTAGTAAAAGGACCCAGTACCTGTGATTATTTAGATGTTTAAGGCTATGGTCAGACTGGCAATGAGATTGCATTGTGGTTACTGTTTACTCATGCCAGTGAACCACTGCCTCTAAGAATATGCTACAAGTAGTTTCTACCTACAGTAGCCCCATAGACATGAATAGGGTGTCAGTGAGCAATACAGTACCATGGATTGCTGCCTGCTGTCAAAACTGCAGTCATTGTTTCTTTAAGTGAACTGGGGTGATCAACAGGCTGGTAAGGTGCCAGCAGCCAGGAATTTACAAGATTGCTTAATCATGAGACGGGTCTGATTCTAGCCTAAGGTTTATACTGTTATTTGTTTTTCTGTGCAGCTAGTATCTCTATCATAGCAGTCCATGCTAAAACTCCACTAAAATCAGAGAAATAGGTATTTAGTCAAATAAATATTGCACTAAAAACATGCACTTCGACTTCAATAATATGTTTTTTTGCCATTTAGAAAAATATTGATTACATGGAAAAACTAGCAATTTGTAATTTAAATGAATTTCAAAGAAACCAGCAAATACACACGTCAAAATAAAATAATCCCATAAAATAGGGAAAAAAATCAATTCAGCATTGATGTGTTTGAGCAAAGCTAACATACGCATGCGACCCAGAAAGAACATTAAATGTTATAATGGGGTTATACAGAATCCAGTATACTTCGTAAATGTCTCTTTTCATTAAATGATACACATATTTGCTTATACTATTTGCTATTTATATTTGAGTGTTTATGTGTGTATGTATATATATGCAAACATACTCACGAAAGACAAGCAAAACAGAAGGAAGCAGAGCAATCTTACAGATATTGACTTTACCATTTTTCTGTCTTCTATGTATAAAGGCTGATTTTACTTTGACTAGCACTTTTACTATGAGTAAGAACAAAATGTATTGCTTATGACAAACGGTAGAATTTATTGCTGAAATTTATGCTTCCCTGCATCATTTTTAATATGTAATGTGATCATACAGATAATATTTCACCTGTAAGAATCAAACTGTGTTTGATATAATTATCTTAAACAGTTTCTGTCACTACAATAAAACGACAGCTGAAATGTACATTAACTCTGGGTATTTTGCCAACAGTACAGAAATTTACTGGCACAGCTAGAATTTTTAAAATTTGGTCAGTCGCCAGGAAAGGTTTGCCTGAGGTTAGCAAATTAGCCCCATTTAAAGCTTTAAATCATAGCCGCTAGTAGGAAAGAAAGCCTTGTCTTTTCTGATTGATTGCAGTACTTTGGCAGTACCTAATCAGAAAAGACAAGAGAGAAAAATGAAGAATGCCCTCAGTGGTGCTAAGACCTATGTAAATAACTGATAAATAAAGAGCAGTGAATTGCAAGTACAGTTAAATGGAACACAGGAGCCAGTACCAACAAATTACAGTATACTGTCTGAACACCAGTCATTTTTATTTTTATAACACTGTATCTTAATATATCTCAGTATCTTAATATAAAAAGCTACATATATAACTAACCTGAGAAAACACATGCTATATTTACAACAATATATATGAAACCAAAGGTGATGATTCTCATTGCAACATGATTTTCTACTAGGCCCCATAAGCCTAGGCTAACACTCAAAACATTATTTTTATTATTTATTTAATTTTTTTTAGACTTGTTAGCCTGCCTAAAAAGTTTCTGCACCCTGTCCCTGTTCCCAGATAATGATATCACTAACTGCATTTTGCTGATAAAGTTCTATGTTTGTGCTTCTATGATCTGCAGTCAGCAAATCTGCCATTTTGAAAGCCACCAGAACTGAGGTGTGCTGTCACAATTTCAGGGTTTTTGGCACACATCTGTTAAAGCAGTTTGCAGACAGCTGATTTACTGATGGAGTTTAGACTGTTCACTCAGCAAAGTGAATTATCAAATGGCAAGGGAACATTTGCTTAGCTTAGTGATTGTAGTAAAAATTAACTTTGCTAAAGTAACATGGTAGGAAAAAGTGTAAAGCTCCTTTCATTTGGATAAACCAGACCCTTGTTGGGACAGAGGGTCATTTCCGACAGCCTAACCCCTTTTCTGTGGGGTCTCCCTTACATTATTGGCTGCTGTGAGGTTGCTTTTAAGTGCCAGAGTCTGTACAAAGCTTTATTAGGGATCAGCAAGATTTGACCAACATTCACAGTTCAAAATACTTTTAAACAAAGTTGCTGCAAGTCATGTGTAGGCTAATTCAAATCTCTTTGCTATCTCTGACCAGAAAACTTACTAAATTACCAAGCACTGATCAGTAAAATTATAGGGTAGCACTGTATTATTAGCTGTATCATTATCCAGACTTCCCCCAGAACAGACTAATCCATGACCGAGGAAAGTGGACGTTGAGGAGTCTTTATTGTGCGTGTAACAGAGATAGTGCATTGTCTCTGCCACTGGCTTTAGAATAATTTAGCACCAATTTTGTGGAACTCCTTTATATAGGCTGCATCATAAGGAATGCCTATCTGCAGGAATCATGATTCTATTCTAGGAGATTGTAACTCCTGTATAAGAATTATGTCTTCCTGGCCGATCAAGAGGCAAAGACACAAGTGGACTGATTCTAGTGATGCTAAAATTCTAGGACTGGAAAGAACTGCTTTGCTAGCTAAATGTGCAAATATCCATACTTTACAGTGTGGCAAAAAGCTCATTGGGACCTTAGAATTTCTTAATTTGGGTTAGATTTTGAGCAGTATAATTTTGTTTTAGCACAAAAAGTATAGACACAAGTTTTGTTTTTCCAAAACCAATGAATTGAGATGAACATGCAGTATAGTCAGATGCTGTGACTTTTCTTTGAATGAAGGTAATAGTCTTCCACTTTCTCCTATGTATGTGTTAAATATGTACATAATTTAGGTAGTGAAATGACTATCTCATGGTAATCTCTGTCCTGGGTTGTGTGATACTGGTGCAGGTTTTCTCCATAAATGAAAGTATTCTGGGATTTTAGCATGTTGCAATGTAAAACAAGATACCAGATAAGAAAATCATCAAATGTAACTTCTGTTCTGTCCATGAGAAATTAATATAGTTGTAACTTAAACCATTTTCTTTAAACCTTTCCGTTTTTTTAAATTCACCAAAGCTCCTAAATTCCTACATTTTCTGCCACTTTGAATCCCCCAAATTATTATTAGGTGTTCCCGATTAGATGTCAGTGTTTAGAACCTCTGTGGGCAGTATTCAAGTAAAACTGGCTTATTTATTCCTCAAATATCTAGAGTCTGGTGTTCTTTTTGGTACAGATGTGTGGTGTCAGTTTGCTAGGACCCTTAGATTGTGGATTGTCAAATAATTGAAAAAAATAAAACCGCCATAAGGATAATAATGTTTAAGTGTAAAAAAATTTAAACAACCTTTAATATGTCCAGGGCTTTCCAACCAGGGAAACACACTGCAAGATCACTTTGGGTTATTTAATACATAAAGATTTCCAAAACCCCAGACGTTCATTGCAGGATCTGCGGCCCTTAAAACAATTAATGTCAAATTGTATTCATATATATTTAGACGTCAAGAGATTGTTTCAGTTTAACCTGCATAGAAAGTGTTCCTTGTCCTAAAAAAACATTACAGCAAGACTTTACTTTTCCATTGATCATATAGACATTAAAGACCAGACCTATTGTTACAATATCCTGCGGAATGATAAATAAAAGATATAGACTTTAGGCCACCTTAGACTTTAGACTATAGACTTATATATAGACTTATTTAGACTATAGTCACAGTAGACAATTTTGCTACAAATATTTAAAAAGAATAACCTATACCCTATAAGGCAAGGTGGTAAAAATGTTAATATTTGTGTTGTCATGCTACTTCAGGGTCTGGGCAGCTTCAATTGATTAGGTCAACTATAAATTTTTCATTATAATAAAGATAAAGGCAATCAGTTAGGGTAATTGGCTTCCTCCCAAATTGACCTTAGACTGGGATAAAGACATATGACTATGGTAGGAACATTAGATTGTGAGCCGCGTTGAGGGACAGCTAGTAACATGAGTAAGCGCTGCGTAATATTTCAGTGCTATATAAATACAAGATAATATTAATAATGAAATATATTAATGAAAATGTCGGGTCACCAAGCAATTGATAAATAATAATATGGAGTGATATGGACTGGACTAGCATAATCCCTGGTTTAAATCCAATAGAAATGTTGCAGAGAGACTTTAAATGGTCAGCTCATGCAAAGAAACCCACAAATAACAAATGAAGGACTCTACATGGATAAATAGTCAAAAAATTCATGCACAATGTGTAAGAGACTGGTGGGTAGCTATCCAAATTAAGTAATATCTGTAAGAAATAGATTCGGAGGCCAGATTTTTATTCCATTATTGGTGTCATTATATCTATCAATTTTTCTCCTGACAAAAATGTTGAAAAGATGCATTTTCCCTGTTTTATGCATGTATATAATTCTGTTTTGTAGACACTGTTTGATCGAGGCTCCAATGTTTGCCTGGTCACTTTGCTGTATCTGTATATATATATATATATATATATATATAATATTTACAATATTGAGTATCATTTGAAGTGAAAATATGCTATTAAAAATTTAACATTTGATTTGGAATTAATTTATTGTTAAAGAAATAACCACCAACACATCTGCTGCTATAAAGCTTTTATGAAATATAAATGAAAAATATAATAGGGGTGGTGATTAGGTTTTCCTGTTTTTTTCATAGTGAACAATCCCTGTGTTTTGCTAACTATTTTATTTTTCCAATTCATACCCTGTGATCATACAAATGCGTTTCATGTTTTTCTAGAGAGATTAAAGGAGTAAAGTAGTTGACTTAAGAAACATTCATTACATTAGGGAGATAATTATATTTTAAAGTTGTTTTCAAAACATTGTTTCTAAGTAAACTAACAAGTGTTCCAATTGCAGAAATATGGGGAATCACAGTAAGAGGTATTTCTCAAGCTAGGAACAATGCTTATATTTTTTTTTTCATACAAATTACTTATCACTTGTGAATGTAGATTAAACAGTATTTTGTTCTCAGTTTCCATAAGTGATGAATAGGGGTGGGCGAATCTGCATAAGTTCGATTCTCAAGGGGTTTATCAATTCCTGTTTAAAAGTGACAAAAATCTTTCAAGTAGCAGGTTTAGGGACATGGCATTTTAAACCAGCATGGTTTCAAAGTGGGCATATCATTACAATTTGAACATTATATAAAATGCTGGCTTTTGCTTTTATATAATGAAAAATTTTGGTTTTGTTATTATTTTTAATACTTTTTACATTTTTTATTTTTTCGGGGAGATCACCTCCCTTTCTGTCGTTAATTTCTACAACGGTGAAAACTAAAGGGGAAATCTGCAGCTTCCTGGGATGTTTTTGTCATGTACCCCAGGAGGCTGCGGGCTTCTCCTTCTGTCCATGTTCAAGAGTAAGCATGAATCATTAGAAGGCTTTCCTATAAAACAATAAGGTGTCTGATCTTATTCATGCATAGTGAGATTGTCACTTTTTTTTCACATTTGCAGAAGGACATCAGATCTTGTGCTGGCGCAGTGCAGGTTCAGGTGATGTAAAGAACTCAGAAAAAAGAAGGCCACATGCCCTGTTCTTCTGAAAAGTGTGAAGATAGCACAAAACTTCCTGAGCTTAGTGTGTGAAAGGGGCGAGGGCTTTACATCAGTAAATGTAAATAAAAGTTCTGCCTAACCTTACTTGGTACGTGACCAGGTTAAAAAGAAACAAAATAATGGCTTGACCAGCATGAGTAACAGCCCCAAAATACTATATTTTTTTCAAGAAAAAAAGCTGGAATGTTGATGTACCCTAGTCCACCAATCCTGCCAAACTCCTTAAAATTTAGTTGTGCATGGATCTTCTTTGGTTCTCTCTTTCACCTTGATATCAATGTACAGTATAAATCTGTCACTTTTTCTTTTTAAACTTAACCATTTATCCGAATCAGTCCTGAATATTGATCCATTTGGAACCCCTAATACATATATCACATCAGCCATTTTCAAACTGTATACACCTGGAGAAGACAGAAATGTTTTTGAGCTTCATTTCTATACAAATACAAAAAAGAGGGAAAAGGCAGTAAAGGAAATCAATAAGAGGGCAAAGCAATGCTCCAATCAGAGAGCAACAACCATGCAAAAGCCATACAGGGATCACTATAGGACAGACTAGGAAAGCCCCTGATGATGCTACCCAAATATCAGGCCTGCATAAAAAGATAATATGTGTAAAGATAACGGAGTTCATTTAATAATGAAAATACGGTCTTAAATTAAAATATCATCGTTTATAATAATACATTTTTTTTGGCATTTTATTTACATATTCACAAAACTGTTATATTTAATTTATTTTATAGGGCTATACCAACCCAGGTCTGGTAAACACAGCTGGGAGGGCAATGCAAAATGGGCAAAAATATTTGTGGTTTGGAAGGATGGTGCTAGGAGAACCTAACCACATAAAATACAATAGCCACATAAAATACAATCATGAAAAAGAGTTTACAAATAGTATACCCATGTAAAAAAGAAAAGCAGGGACCTGAAAATCAGAGAGTCGTCTGACAAAGGAATATTCATAAAATATCCAAAAAGTTTATTTAGCAATAAGTAAAAAAAATCAAGACCTACTATGGCAGCAACATGATACATGTAAAATCACAATTCAAATGCAACAAAATAGCAACACCAAAACAAAATGTACAGCACCATAACAAAATCAGCTACGATGGGGTCAGCATCTTAATGATACTAGTATTCAGACATTTGAGCCTAATAAGCCGCTTATGTCCAGTGGCATTAACCACTTTTTTCTAAAGAGACTCACCCTTGTAGGAGTTTCAATCCTATGGCAGAAATATATGAATTATATACCTTTGTTAGTTGAAAACTTTTCAATGGCCACCCTAATACTCCTCCTGTTTATTAGGTAATGTGCAAGTTCCAGAGTGTGCCTCTCACATGCAAAGCCATTACATGAAATGTAATCCCCTTTCAGGCAAGGGAAGGTAACAATAAAAATAAAGCATAAAATTCTAAGACCACAGGCTATCCAGCTACTCCAGAGAAAATCCATGAAACTCAATGCAGCACACACCAACATCCAACCATCATCTAACAACCATCTAAAAAATCACCTCCATGTTGGTGCATTATCACAAAGACCTTATTCTCACGTCATATTTCAGAAATTGACCACAAATCCTTAACTAGGAGCGCTAAAATTTAATAAAGCTATCTAAAAATGAGATCCCTTCCCAAAACCCATGAAGTTTAGAGGGGTATAAAGCTGATAGATAATGCTACTGGAATGTAGGCATGTAGTATAGGTTGTCCTCTGAGATTTGGATATCGGCTTATATTCTGACATGGCAGAGTCTAAGACCAGAGATAAAATAATATTGTATCAAGTGATTGCACCTTTCAATCCTCTTTAATTTGTGTAATTCATTTGGAAAAGTAGGCATATGTATGGTAAAAAAATTAGCAATTTCAACATAAAAAGCACAATGATTTTGCTATCAAGCCTATTTTGTATTGAGGGAACATGGTTGTGAAAAAAAAAACATTATGGTTTAGCAAAATAATATTTTTCTATGTAAATATAAAAAAGGTTAAAAACAAAGAAGACAAAACAAACAAGGTGATCAAAAAGGCATACAGAATAAGATCAATATATTTATAAATATGTAGATATTTGTTTATATCATTTCTACAAATTCTTTACTAACATTGATCAAGTGGGGTTGAATTCTCTTCGCTTTTCTATGTTTGTTTTTCTGACACTTGCATGGTCTGCTTTTTCTATCTGACCATATCATTGTATGAATACAAGACATTTTTCTCACACCCTAATCTTTTGCTACACACTTATAGTGTGCCGTCCATGCTTAAGTGTTTGATGTGCTCTACTATGGTATTATTTTTTGTACTGGTCTGTTGTATTTGATCCTTTTAAAGGACAGCAAAATGTTTACATGGTATTATCTGCAAATATGACAGGCTAGTTGCATAAATTTCACTTTCAAAGTATTTTCAAGTTCCCCGGGAGGCTGCAGGATGGATTTGAAATGTCACCAGTGTTGAGCTGAAATACTGTTTAAAGTGAGATTTGCATTGCTGCTCAAAAAATGTACTTACCCTTGTGATTACTATTCACAAAACCAGTTTTCTTGAAATATGTATTTTCTGTTTTACTTTTGCTTCCCTTTGATCTACCCAAACCGTGCCTAGTTTTGTTGGTTATGTGAATTGCATAACTCTTTAGAGGTTGCTCCCCTTTTCAAATAAATGCTCAATGCATTGTGCAGGGGCTGTTCCACCTCTGCCACTTCCATTGACTTAAATGGTAAGTGCTTTAAAGCACCTAAAAAGGCTTGTACAGACGTTTTTAGGTTTTCAATGCCTAGTGCCCTGACTTTTGTTTTTTCAACAAGGTTAAAAAAAACATCTATACAGGCAGTTGCAAATGCCTGTATTAGCATTTGCAAGTGCCTGAAAAATGGAGACATTTTTGCCTGAAAACTATCCTGGATGACTAGTTGTGCATGTTAGGCATCCAGAACAGTAATACCCGCAATTTTTTACCGTAGGTCTAAACAAGCCCTAAAGGTGGTGTTGGAGAATGATACAAAGTTTAAGTGTATCTAAATACAAATCACAAAAACGAAAATGTAATTTTTTGAAGTGTTCAAGCCCTTCAATATAATAGACCTTTTTGATTTTATTTTCTAAATTGTAATATTATTTTCATCTGGTCATCCTCTGTACACAACATGATTTTATTCTGTCCTTGCAGAAAATGTATCTAGGTAAAAGAAATAATAGCTACCACATATAAGGGCTGGTAAGCTGCAATATATCGAATTCTTGTTTTTTGGTCTAGATATAATACCTAATAACAAGCAACTGGACTATAAAAGGATCTTGTATGTGTCTAATTTGCAAGTGTATTATGATTGCTTTGCATAGCAAACAGCAACTAGAAGTAATATATCAATTTATAACCCAGTCCAAAGGATGAAGACTGGGATAGGAAGGCCATGTGGAACTGCATATAAAGAGTTCATCAAATAAGTCACTGAGTTACTGGAAAGATGATCATACACAAGCTACATTAGATATATGCAATCTGGCACAGCCAGGTTGAAATCAAAATGGGTATAATACGAATGACAGTTGGCCATGAATATGAATGATTACATTATGTATAAATTGCATATTAAGTTACATTTTTAAAAATCGGAAAACATTACATAAAATATGCTAGCTTCTCAGTTAGCTGCCTGCATGTGGCAAGCCTTAAGAATGCAATGTTTTTAGTACAATTGCATTACGAGAAATGTTCTGGTTGACAAAAATGTATTTAAAAATAAACTCAAAAGCATATATAATCATTATACTCCTTAGAACAAACAATGCAGATATATTTTCAACAGATTAGATCAGAACAGTGAGTCAAAAAATGTGATATCTGATTTGGTTAATACACTTTCTACATTCTTCTCCTTCCTTTTTTTATTATGGCAGTTCTTAAGGCAATAATGATGTGTAGAGACATCTGTATTAACAATCATTGCTCTAAAACAGCAGTCACCAACCAGCGGTCCGTAAGAAAATTTTGGTGGTCCACGCCCACCCAGTGGGTCAGCAGAAGGACCCCACTGAGGGGGTGCACCGGCCAGAGCCACAAACTATGTCCCCCGTACGGATCGCAGGCTCAGGACAATGGGCGCATTGTGTCTCTGGGCACAACCTGCCCACTCTCCCATCGCAGGTCTGAGGCGAGTGGGCCGGTTCTGGTATCATGGCATCACTCAGGTGGAAGTTTCCCCCTATGAGTGACACACGGCTTCCCGCACATGTGCAGTCTGGAATCTGTGCATTTAGTGCTCCGTAGGTCCAAAAAGGTTGGCGACCACTGCTCTAAAAGGATAAAAACCTGATTATCCAGGTATAGGATAGAGCACTTTACTTAATTGCTAAACAAAGGCTGATCGCATTTTTGACTACTACTACTACTGAGGGTAATGCTCCTATACTACAGGATGTAATCCCCCCTACAGAGGTGTAATTAAGCTTTAAAGCAAGTGCGTGTTGGGAGAATACCAGTGCACCTTGCTGTGCTATACACTTTTCCAAGTACATGCATAAAAATGAATTGGAAGTTGTTGCTATCTGGTATTCTTTGTTTTTTGGTTTAATTTCCAAGTAATAATCCCACAGATTATCTTCAAAATAAGCATTATTAACTATACATTTACAATGACAATGACTGTGAAAAATTTCAACTCAAATAATAATGTAAGACAATAATTATAAAAGATAAATGCTGTAAATGCTACAATATGAATAAAACAATTATAAAAATGGCAGGGGGATGCAGACTTTACACTGTGTCAGTCTTGACATTTGCTTAATCGGAAGCAAAATGGTTGCAGAACGAGTAAATAAACTACTTGAAAGGAAATAGGATTGTATGAGCAATTTTAAACTAAACAATGTGCACTAGGATATACATCAGTTGAGAGAAGGGAGAGAAAACACTTTACTTGAGAATGTTGGTCCCATTTTGTATTATTTATAAAAGGCCAGCTGTGAAGATGGTTATTTATTTTGCCATTTGGTTGGATTTAAAATTGCTTTAAGTAATCACCAAAGTAGAACACCAGCAGGAATTGTTAGCTGTTTGACCCGTTCAAATATTTCCTCAAAATCCTCTGAATCTTCTGAATTCCCTGTATGTTCTTGGTATCCCTTTAATGTCATTTTGTCTCCATATGCAGGATGACACATTGGTATAATTGAATCAAACAGGACCATTATGTTGGGGAATCAGTGATTTAATCTACATAAGTTAAAGAAGAAATTCATTTTATATAGAAAAATGAGAATGTGTCAATTATTTACTAACTGTGTTTTTGATTTATAGAGGCTGATTCATCAAGCAAAATCGGAAGTTCGCTCGCGCATTCGTATTCGCGATCCGAAATCGTAAGCTGTCGCGCAATTCAGCAACTGAATGAGCTCGCGGCCGGAGCCGCGCATCTCCGACAACTTTACACTGGCGAGCTTGCATTAAAAGTCACTGTTCCCCTAAAAAATAATTCTTTCCGATGGCACACATATTACCCTTAGCCCTAAAATGTTTTAAACATTTATGTGCGCTAAGAAAAAAGCATATTTTTAAACCACCTATTTCTTTCCTGTTAGGCAAGAGTAACCGAGTTCAACTCCTCTACATAGGTGCCTATATAAAAGCTTCCAATGCCTGATCGGAGAAGCCGCTCGCGGGTAACCTGGACCTCCTTCCATCACCATCAGGTGTGTTAGAATGAGTATGCAACTCAGCTGGACAACTAATTCACAACCAGTGTGGACAACAAGTGGAAGTGTGTTTGTATACAGTAGTGCTAAGATCAGGCAGCACAGCACAATGACAACAAACCGATAACACAACTACAAATGAACACAGGATTTGTGTGGGGGCAAATCAACATGAGTGCAAATGTCAGACTATAAATAAAACAAACAAAGAAACAAAGAAATAAAATCATGACAATTTATTCAGAAAAGGAATACCAGTGGTAGCTTAACAGATCCTTCTTAATCGCGCAGCTGAAATCTAATCGCCTTAATTGGCAGATTCGCGACCCCTATTGCTCATTATTATCAAGGCAGGAATCCGGCTGGCAGTGAGGGGGTGAGTGTACGAGCGCACTCGACTCCGGACCGCGGGAAACCAGCTCGCTGGAAGCGCAAAAGTACACGCGACCAGCGAACGCAGATTTCATTGATAATTTAGGCCCATAGTATCAGCTTAGCCAAGAAAGTGTATAAAAGAGGAGTTTAATTTTAAAGAGAACCTGTACTGTGGAAGATGTGCAAACAGAAGACAAACAACTAGTTACATTTAGACTTCAAACAGACAATATTTTGCTGTTAGCTGCTGGTTTACACTGTTTGATGTTTTGGTGCACGTAATAGTGTTTGAAAGATGGCTAAACCATGTAGTTTTCATCCCAAAATTTTGCATATACAGTCCTGAGAAAAAGAATGTACACCTCTTCCTAATTGACAATTAGTATGGGATAGGTGTTTGTGCTGTGTTTTTTTTTCACCAAAGTGGCACTGCTCATTATGGCCAAACATCTCCACTTTGGTCTCATCTGTCCAATGGATATTAGTCCACACATTTTGTGGTTTGTAGAACTTTGCAAACATATGCCATGTTCTTTTTAGAGAGAAGAGGCTTTCTCCTTACAGCCTCAACAAACAAGTCACGCTTGTTCAGTCTTTTCCTAAGTCTTTTCCTAATAGAACTGTCATGAACTAAATGCTAACTGAGGCCTGTAGAATCTGAGATGTAGCTCTCTTTTTTTTGCAATTTCTCTGAGCATTGCACTTTATGGCTTAGAGGTGAATTTGTATGGACATCCACTCCTGGGAATATTGACAAGGACTGATTTTATTCTGATACCTTATACACAAAAACTAAAAGAGGGAGTAATTTCTTTTTTTTCCATCACTATATGCATCACTATATACCTTGCTTTAGTGTTATAGTCATTTGCTTTGAACCAGATACTGCATGTATCATTATTCTGACCTCTCCTAACCTCACTACCCTTCAGCCATTTACATATGTACTAGCATATCCCAATAACTGCAGTTTTCATTTACAAATTGTTGTAAGCAAAGAGGTGGGGGAAAAACACCACAGTTAAACTCCACATAAAATGCCAGTGTGAACGTCTCCACGTATATGTAGGAGTTGGGTCATCCTGACTCTCCCAATCAAAATGGACCAATTTGGAAAAAAGGAAGAAAGAAAAAAGGAGGTAAAGGCACCTTCAATGGAACAGGAATAGGTGAGTGTTTTTAAAAAAGGCAATTCAGGCAAATAGGAGTATTTGCAAAAAAGGACCTGTCTGGTTGCAGTTTTTATTTTAAGAGTTTATTTCAGCTGTAATCATAAAATCTTCAACCACTTTTGCCATATTTAAAATAACTTTGTTTTTTACTTTTGTTAAGAATCTTGTTGTTGAATTTTATGATGCATTACCAAAAAGAAAGTGTTGTTATTTTACATTTGATAAAAGTGGTTGAAGAGTCTATGATAAAAAGTGTGATAACAGATGTTTTCTACAATTCAATTATTGTTCTTACATTCATACATTTGCATTATTTTGTGAATATTAGCTACCCACTCCACTGATTACAGTAAGACAAGCACTTGTACATTTTAACGCCTTTTTGCTATGTTTCACTGATAAAACAAACGTTTCATTGGGTTTATTTAAAAAAAATGACCCCCAGTATTTAGAATATTTGTTTCTAAGTTAAAAAATAATGTATATGCTACTAACAGACTGGCATAAAGCCAATACAGTATAGTACCTAATATAAAAAGCATCAACATCCTGTTAATTTTCCTTCCACTATAAGAATGATGTATGAGTGTAAGCTTGATGCAGTAAGAAGTTTATTGTTGGTTGAACACATTCTGAAATTCAACAAGGATCACCAAAATATGCATAAATAGTTAAGTGGGACTTTATTAAACATTCTACATGTATTAAAAATCCACAGAATGTCCATACTTATATTTCAATACATATTTCCCTTGGAGTATTAAATGCAATGGTCATAGTGGGTAGAAGGAGAACTTAATGTCACCTATAATCTGGTATCAGCACCAATATTAAAAAATAAATATAAACACTTGACGACAGTGGGCCTGATTTAATAAAGTTCTCTAAGGCAGCTTTTACGCATAATGGCCCTGATTTATTAAAGTTCTCCAAGGCTAGAGAGGATACAAGTTCAACAGTAAAGTTGGGTGATCCAGCAAACCTGGAATGGATCTGGTCCAGGATTGAAAACATTTGCTAACAAATAGCAAATTACTTTTAAGAAATCCATTCCAGGTTTGTTGGATTACCCAGCTTCACTGATGAAAGTTTACCCTCTTTTGGTTGGAGAACTAAAGGGTAACCTACTAGATTCAAAAGGGTAATACCAGGCCAAATTTACTTATATTAATTGCATTTACAAAACACAATTAATAATGTATTAATAATTACACAATTGAATGCCTATTATTTTTAGCCCTGAGTCTACCTTAATTTATGTTTACATTTACAACATATCAAATACAGTTTTAATAAACATACAGTATAACTATACACCTGTAGCACTAACATATACAAGCACAGTTGTGAGGAGTTGTGTTTGTGGTACAGAACTCTGCCCCAGAGAGTAGTGCAACGTAAGCTCTAAGCAGTGTATTTCAACTTTTTATGTATTCCGGGCCTTATTCACTGTATTTCCACTTTGGGGTTGGAGAGACTAACAGACTCCGAACAGTCTGCACAAGAAGCACACAGAAAATTCTCACTAACTACTTACATAAACTTTAAAAGATTCATGCAAGCTGTATTATACACAATCACACAGACGCCATTCAAACAGTAGACACTTCAACACCCAAAACAGCTGTAAAGATGTAAAGTGTAAACAACCAATTAGTCAATGAATCTGCTGCTCATTAATATAAATCACAATTTTTACTTTTTATTCACATGTTTATTTCTGCTACAGTAGCTGTTTTTGCCACCATATCTACAAAAAACTGCTGGTGCAGCAGAACATAAGTGGAGAAAAACTGGTCTCATTAGCCCTTTCCTCAATTAAAACGCCAAATTACAATACTTCAATTACTGTTGTCAATATTATCAATATTACCAATATTTGTTTTCTGCAGAAATATGCTCACAAGCATCCAAGTCCCACTGATTCCCACTGATCTCCAAGACTGGAGATCCACTTTTATCAGTGAACCTGGGTGCTCCAGCAATCCTGGAATGAATTTAGTCTATGATTAAAAACTCTTGCAAACAAGTGTTAAAACAAAATTTTAACCTCCTACTAGTCATATCCACCCAGACTCCTGCACGAATTGAACTGTTCAACCTCTCCACTGGTATCTCCCCTTCTACTTTTAAACATACATTTATTACCCCAATTTTAAAGACACCCCTTCATACTTATTAGCTACTGTCCAATCCCCCCTCCTCTTATGCCTCCAAACTATTTGGGTGTCCCGTCTACAAAGAATTACCTGGTTGTTAGAACTCCAACTTGCTACATGACCCACTTCAATTGAATTTCAGTGTTGACACTGCCATCTCCATCCAGTTCTTTTTCAGGTGTCGGATATTCAGGCCGGTATAATATAACTCCCAGGGGAGTTTGTTCATTAGGTTTCCTGGCATGTTCCAACATTCTATGTTGAGCTGCACATATGCAACTCAGTGTACCTCAAAAAAAAAGATTGTGAACAGGAAGGTAATTATGTTTTATTGTGAAAGGGCCTTTGTTTGCCCATTCTGCAATATAAGACCTGTCTGGTTGCAATTTGGTAATATAGTTTCACTTTAAATGCAAGATGATTGATACAAAAGTATGTTAATTTAATTTCAAGACCATCATGGGCAAAAAAGAAAAAAGCCAATTACTAGTTTGAGAAACTACACAAAAGTACATTTACTCTAAACATCATAAAACATATGAGAAAGGAGAGTGGTGAAGTATATCATAAAATCAATATGTAAACGGCACTACGAATAGAGTCTGATTCTAAATCTAAATCTGATTCTAAATCTGATTTTTGCCCAAATGTACCTATGGAAGCATTTCAAGTTGCAATAAAACTTTACCGTATACTATGATGTTTACTGTATATTATGATGAAAGAAAACCACCCATGGTATCTTCACCAAAATGTCAAATTTCATCAACATTTTGCCACTTCATTATGCAAGTCCACAGGTGCAGGACATAATCACGCAACAGGGGCACATCAGCTACCACATGAATCCTCCGAACTGCACACAGCTTTCAATGTAGAATTTCAGCTTGATCAACTGTGGTAGAACAAAAAGCTAGAACACAATAAAAGATGTCTACAAAAAAAAAAGTACATGAATAATATAAATATATATATATATATATATATATATATATATATATATATATATATATATATATATATATATATATATATATGTATGTATGTATGTATCTATAGATAGATAGATAGATAGATAGATTGATAGATAGATAGATTCTGTGCATTGCATGACTTTGAAATGCAGTATAAAAACACTAAGATAAAAATTTTAGATGTGTGTACAAAATACTGAAAAAATAAGAAGGTCTTTCTAAGATTAAAATAAACATCGTATTAGAAGATTTCCATGGATTCAATGCAAAGGAGATAAACAGCAGTAAATTGGAGATAAACTATTAGGTGTGGGTAATTTTTGATATAAATAAATTATGCCACAAACCAACTTTTTTAAAAAGCTCTGCAGTGATGGCAGGTCCAGGATCCCGTTGCCACTGTTTTCCCTATCAAAACAAAGCTGCAATAGAGCTTCACAGACTACAAGAAATATGTACAGCTAATGTTTCCTAGTCATGTTGCTACATGTCCCTTACATTAGAATCAAACTGAATATGTTTTAGATGGAATGACATAGGTCTATTATGCCATCTCCTCCTTCTTTTCTTCCTAGACACAATTTCTGGTTGAACGGGCTCCTTCTACTTGGTCAAAATTTACCATATTCCCTGAAGCAGTCTACAAGATGTTGTTTCAAGCCATGTCTGAAGAAGTCCAAAGCCCTTCAGAAAGAGAGGTGCACTGCATAATAAATAAAGACATTTTTGATCTAACATGGAATTTAGGCAGGGATTATGAAAGAAAAAAGAAAAGGAATTTTGCATAGGAGCAACCTCTTGGGAGAGGGAGCAGGGTCTGATAAAACCAGAAAAGTCCAATAGTAGTGGCCCTATTTAATGTACAGCGCTGTGTAATATGTTGGCACTATATAAATCCTGTTTAATAATAATAATAATAATAATAATAATAGTGGCAATTTAAAAGCGGCTGCATCTGCTCACCTTGTATTGAGAACGGGGCAACTGTAGAGAATCAGGCAGGACATTAACCCTCACCATCTTTAGAAGGGATGAGAAGCACAGTTGTAGAGCTAGAGGAGGCAAGAAGAGGATGATAGTGGAGCCACTTTCAGCTCACCCAACATTAGCATTTCAAATTTGACTGTATCTCTGTATCACCATCATTCCATCCTGCAGCTCTTGATGCAGAAAAAATGCAAGCCAGACCACTTCAAAACTCAGTGCATCAATTTTTAAATGAATGCTGGTACTGTAATTGCTGCTATACAGATTGGTGAACATGCCTGCTTTCTGTGACTTTCTGTGCAGTCCCCGAGTACAACATGCCCGATAATCCCTATTTGTTTCACAAAACGTCAAATTAGCATAACTATATTACCAAGAATAAGTCAATGATGCTTTAGCATACTGTAACTAGCAGGTGCATTTGACTTTACATACATGGTCCAGTAGAACACAGGGTGAATCTAGTAGCAACTGGGCAGTGTCAGAAGAAGTACACCTCAATTTTTAGTACTACCATGAATTCAAATATTCCTCACTTGTACCACTTCTGCGTATCCTCCTCCTGCACCTCTGTTTCCTCCTTATCTTTCTCCTTTGTTTCTCAACGTTACAAACCACAACATCTTTTCAGTCTTCAAAACTCCACATAGCATATTGCCCTACCCAAAGAAAAAGGTTCCACGCTCAAACTACTTTGACTAGACAACCACTGCTGCATAGGAAAGGCTGCAGAGGGCTCCGTAGTTCCAAGTTAACATGTGGCTGCAACCAGGCAAGGTTTGGAGAGATAATGGGACACCTTTGACACTTGATGCAAGCACCTTTCCTTGTTCACCTAACCACAGTAGAATGCAAATAGAGCACTTAGCCCTGAAAGGTAATATGAATGTTAGCTCCAGATTGGAAATCTTCAGCTTTATTAGTAGATATCCATCTAAAAATTGGGTGTCCAAAATGAGCACTTAACCTAAGCTTTTGCAACATGTGCTTGAGGTGCCTACCTGCCTGCGGCAGGTATCAGAAAGGTTGTTCAGTGCAGCTGGGGGGTGGTGGTGAAAAATTTCATCTATCTGTCAACAGCCAATGACTTGGTTGATGACTTCCTCTGACAGATCACAAAATTTACTATCCTAAAAAAGTGTTTTAAATAGTTTCTTACATACTAATTCTAACCTTTGTCGCATACCAAAACGAACAGATATGACATTTCTTTTTATCAAAAGAAACATGGAAATTTCAAGGCAAGTAATTTCATACAGCTCAACTTAAAATTTCAACAATGTTTTTATTAATCCAATAACCATAAAATCAGATATTAATAATTAGATATTAATGATTTATGCTTCCATATTATTATCCTACTTACCACTATTAACACATACTATTAACATGAGCCTTTCAGGTTTTGTAGAATTGTGTTCAAGTGCTGTAATTTGAGGAGAATTTACAATAAAAGGACTGGGTTTTTTTTATTTCACCAATTTACTGCGCCTGCCCCCTTGGGCATGCCCCCATGGCTCCATAGGCACAATCTAGACTCAGGCCTCTTAGCCCATCCTCTCATTGGTGCATTGCTGAGGATCTTTCTTGCTGCATAAATTTCATATCTCTTCAGTCCCAGGCCGACTTATTCCAATATGGACCAATCCAGCCTTACAACTAGGCTTTCTTGATAGCTTCTTGAGAGTCTGGTGCAGTGACCACCTGTGTCCCGCCCACCACTTCTTCGAAGGTGGCAGGTTTTATTACAGACAGTGACTTGTGGAAGAAACTGAAGTGCTTCTATGCTTTGGTGGACTTACCTGCAGCTATTATGTTTCCTGACCTCCTCAAGTATGAAAGAGCTCTGTATTAGGCAGCTCACTCCCTTGGAAAAATTGTGTAGGTACCGTAATAGTTCTTTTGATTATTTACATGAACAGTGGAAATCTGATCTGAGCCTATGCTCAGTAATCGAAACATATTAACGGCATATTAACCGCATATTAATATGCATATTATTATGCGATGGGAGGTGCTGGTGATGTGAGGCAGTGGTGGGAACATACAGTATTTTCATTTTCAAGTTGTGGAGCTGTCCACTTATCCAACCCTTCTGCTCTGGCGTCATAGACTTGGTTCCAAAGATTACTGGGAAGTCCAAACCTTTGTCTCCTGCACAAATTCTGTTACATCATGCATACCCACCCGACATCCATCACATCACTGCAACAAAAAACCTTGTTTCATGCCTTAAATGCGGCCAAGCTATTGATCTCTATACTGTGAAAATTGGCTATGTAAAGGCAAATTACCTGCATTTCTGAAAAAGGGGAAGCCTATTCACTCCTCCCATGAGGGTATGGCTAGTTAATACTCTACCTGGGCGTGCTGGTAGAACTTCCGGGAATCATTGAGAACCACACACCACTCCATCTTACCCTCAGGACCTTCCCTTACCTTTCTTTCCTTTCCTCACCCTATGCGTTAGCCTTAATGATCAACGTGATCCCATGATAGTTGAGGGAATACCCCCGCTGCAAAGTTGTTTCCTGGTTTCATGTGTTTATTTTTTTGCGTACTATTAGTTAGCCTAATTCTTTTCTATGTGTTAGTTATTTATGTTAGTTATGTATAAACAAAAAGTTTAAAAAGATTAAAAAGATTTTTATTTCTTCTTGCTTATTGCTTCAACTTTCTTTGATAGTTGTGCTTACATTTGTCTTTTTTTTTTGGGCACTTCAATAAAGCTTGTTTTGAAATACAAAAAAAAACAAAACAAAATAAAGCAAAGGGTTATTAAATTCTAAAATGTGTTCTTATAAGATGTCTTTGAAGATTGTGACAGCATGTAAGTTGTATCTATAACTTGGTAAATATTGTATACAGAACTAAAAGAATACTACTAGATTGTAAGCTCTTCGGGGCAGGGTCCTCTCCTCCTGTATCACTGTCTGTATTCTAGATTGTAAGCTCTTCGGGGCAGGGTCCTCTCCTCCTGTATCACTGTCTGTATTAGTCTGTCATTTGCAATCCCTATTTAATGTACAGTGCTGCGTAATATGTTGGCGCTATATAAATCCTGTTTATTAATAATAATAATAATAATAATAATAAAAATAAATGTAATGTTCCCGCAGGGGATTGTTAGAAGCCACTTTAAATAAAATAATATGCCAAAGTTCAAATGTTGTCACAAATTGAAAAGACATCAAAGAAAAATAGTGTTCATAATATGAGTAATTTCAACTTTCCAGGCATTATTCAGAACAGCAATTTGTGGTTTTAGTGAAGAATAGTAAGACAGTAATCTTACAAAATTGGTGGATGAGCCAATTAGAAGTGAAGATTACATAGATATGCTCATTTTTACATGTCCAGATGCCATATGAGCAGGTCTAAGAACACTTAGGTAGTAACCACACACAGTATTGTAACATTTAATTTGGTATTTGATCAAATACTAAAGAAGACAAAATTACAGGTTTTCTTCTGGTTCAGGATTTTGAGAATGTTGGATATCAAGACATCAAGAATAATATGTATTGCAAGAGCAGTGAAAAAATTTCAACATCAGTGTATGTATGTGTAAAAAGTATAATCTAATAAATCCAACTAAAACTTATTTAGACATGATCAGCAAATACATAGTAAGTATATCCAATAAATAAAAACCTTACCACCCCCAAACTCCCATACCTCAAAATATTTCTCCTAGAATAAATACTAATTTAGCTTGGGGCTGTTTAAAAGTGTAATGCAGATAGTAGAGTAATACCTAGCCTGGATGATAGCTGCACATGTGAGTGTAAAGGGTGGTGTTTGCTTTTGGAGAAGGAAGAGCCACAATGGAATTAAACACCCTGTATCTGATTTATTAAAGCTTTCCAAGGCTGAAGAGGATACATTTTCATCAGTGAAGCTGGGTGATCCAGCAAACCTGGAACCTTTGCTTTATTCCTTTACTTACTTGCTAAAAATAATTTTGTCCTATTGAAAAGCCCTGGGTGTCAAATGCAAGTTACTATTCACCGACACATTTTTTCCAGGGTCTCTCTAGGTTAAGTTGATTGCAAAAGGCTGATCTACAGTAATAAGTATTTTTGCAGGACTAATTTTCTGTGACCTGGTAAAAAAAAAAAAACACACTTTTAGAGATTTCTGTTAATTCTGTTAATTTAGGGGTCATCTTTATTAACAACTAGTGTGTGATTGCAAAGGTAATGGTAAAGACATTATTGTAAGTAGAGATAATATACAATATTAAAAGGAGAGTCGACTATACAATCAAGTATTTTTGTTATTTTGATTGATAGATCCATTCATGGCCAATTATCATTACGTTATTGTTTTTTTTTTGTATATTTTTTATGCATATTGGTATTAGTTTAAAAATATGGTTTGTATTTCAAATCATTTTGTGGAATACATCATATCTTGACTGTAGCACTGTATAAAACATAATAATACATTGGTATTATGCATACCAAATCAACATTTTTATTGTTTGTTAATGTTTTGCTTCCTAGTTGTTACACAACACATGTTACACATGTTCATTTTTTGACATGAATAAACATTTAGAATTTTTTTAGGTTTTTGGGTATTTAGGGTGACTGGGCTCTGTTTTTTTAATATAATTAGTACGCATAAGTATTTTGGTTGTAGTTATAATGGGGGTAGATTCATTTTTTTTCATGTTTTCATGTTTTTGTCATATACCAGTCAAACTATATATTGTCTTTAGAAAGGTAGGCTTCATGCCACTGAAAAAAGTTTTCTTTGGCTAGAATCTCATTATTATTGAATAAACTAGTTGTAGCACCTCAGTCTAGTCTAATTAATGCTTGCAGTTAAGTAAAAAAAAATCACAGACAGCACATAAGCAATAATTATTTCAAGGCTTATACCTGCCAAGCTTACTGGTAATATTGCAAAAAGAGGCTAACATGAATATGTTTCCATACATACAAAAAACATCAGGCACAGCTGCTAAAGCCACTGTAAGAATATTACCTATTTGCAGAACATTAAGGAAAGTATTTCAAGTACACGTAAGAGTTGCAAGAGTACAAAAAGATAAACAAAGGTAAAATATCAAGTGGCACACTATAAAATAGGTAAAAGAAACAATAGGAATATGCATTAAAATAACTAAAATGAACATTAAGTATATACACTAAACTAATACAATATCCTAAATGCCTTAGTTAACTTAGATTGCATACTTTATTGATTCAACACACATCTTATTTTGTTTTCCAAAGTAAAGTACTTTGAAAAAGTACATATTACTGTAAGATATTGGGATGCAAGGAGTTATAGCATGTACATTTAATGAAAAGCTGGTATCCTGGTTATTCTACTGTGGCAATCAGATGCACACTTGATACATGACCCAGAGCTTTATAGCTTGTGGTTTCTATTTTCTTCTAATGTTTGTTTTTTCTGTTTCCTAATGTTACTACAGAAGCATTAACTAGTCATAGTCCTTATTATTTTATTTGTGGCAGTAAAATGCTTAGGACTGCTGGTCCAGGACCAAAGGCAAAGTTCTTTGCCTGCAGCAATTGCTTACCGCAAAAGCAAAATACATTCTATTCCCCTATTGGATTTAAAGTGATTTAACAGGATTACTGCTACATAGGATCACAATGGGTTTTCTCTCTGTATGCTGTACCATAAAAAAATGTACCAAAAAAAAGTGTGTCCTTTACATTTATATGTTAAAATGGTTAGACACATCAATAGCACCTTCAGTGTCAAGATATGACTCCAATCAATTATATGTGTATAAGCCTTCTTTTTGTTTTCTAACTAAAAGCATTATTTGTATCTGGTCCAAATCTCTTGTAATTGATAAATGAGGTTTTATCCAATTAAACACTTGTTTTTTTGGCTAATGTATATAAATATTCTAGTTTGTCAAGTTAGGTTTCCCTGTGGATGGGATAATAGATGAGATAGTCTGAGTACTGGATGATTTTAGGGAAAGTAGTACAGTGTAGAGATATAAGCAATATGGACGTTTTGGTGGAATGCAATAGTAGAGTTAGAGTGTGTGCCTTGGTATAAAATATTTTTAGTTTGAACCTTACAAAGAAAATGTTTAGATGGAAGGGTAATTTAAGTTAGGGTAATAGTTGGACAAGAGTATACTGCCTGTTTTTTTTTAAGATTTGATGATATATGAAATGTATTTGATGAATCTCATTATCCATGTACTTTGTGCTTTTTCTCAGTGGAACATTGAGGGAATTGAAAATAGGAAGATTGGAGTAATGTGCCCTAGGGGTTGTAATTTTTAAATTATCTTCATGTTATTGGTGTATATCTGAATAAGAGGTAAGTATTTTGGGTATTGTATGGAAGGGACCAGGGTAACGTTATTTAAAATTCAGCAGATGTTCAGCAAAATGTTCAATGTGGTCTATGCATTCTCTGAACAAAAGATGATACATGCCAAATCATAAAACCTGATGTCGAGAGCGTTTATACCTATTTAGTTTTTTCATGTTATTTTAGTTGTTTTACTTGCTATACATGGTCTTTAGCAACCTAAAATTAATGCAATTATTCATGTTTATATCACAAATTTTAAGAAGAAAGGAGAAAAATAAAGAAGTTTGTAAAAACTTTACATTTTAACTGAATGCAATGCTGGCACTAAATATGATATTGAAACTGTTCTTTTATTACTGAGGTTGTGTACCTAGTTTTGGCTATCAAGGGGGCCCTTGTTAGGAAAAGTATCTTACTTATATTAATTTGAAGCCCTGAGGGTCCTGAATTCTTTTATAGTGTTGCCACTATACCTAGGTGTTCTGTTGGCTTAGGAAACATTTTCATCCATAAAAAGTGGTGTGGTGCATTGGTCTGCCTTTTCATATGAACAGGATTGGGAACACAATGCATGACAACACACAAACATTTTGGAAAATGCAGTGCACTTACAGGAAATGTCCTTGATACCAAAAATATGTAGCATTGAACTATGAAATTCCAATATAATAGCAGCTTTTCCTATACACATTGGTATGTGAGAAATATGTCTATGTACATCACTGTGAGGACAAGAGTTTAGAGCTTATCCTACACTATGACATTGTAAGTAAATTGCATCTTAGAAACAGAATCAGGCGAAAAAAAAAATTTTATCTCAAAATTCTAACTAAATCTCAAATAAAGCTACTAATTAATGTTTTTTTTTAGCATTTTAATAAAAGGATTAATGGATATATGTAACCATTTTATGTCAAATGTAATATGTTAGCTTAACAGAAGGGGTTATAATCTGTTTTTGTTTTTTGTTTTTTTACTTTTTTTACTTGTAAAAAAGGACATTTACCTTTCTTTTGTCTTGGCAATGGTTTAACCCTTTTCTTTACAGGTTGGAAATTTTTTTAGGTTAGGGAAAGTGTCACTCTTTAGAGGTAGTCATTAAACTTTCCTTGTTACAATATATCCAATAAATGTAAAAAAATAAATGCAGTTCATATTTGTTGGTCTCCGTATATCTCCTGGCTCTTAGATTTAGCTAATATTATGCTTCCAGTATAATTGAGGTGCGTTTCCTCCAAATTTCTTTATTACTCGAAGACACTAGAATGCATTTGCTATTTTGTTCGCAATCACAACCTATCAACATAGTTGATTTAGGCTAGCTAGAAAAAAGCTTTATATTGGTATCAACTTTGAGTCATGAGTATTATCTCTATAGCACCATTTTACAAGGAATTGACAGGAGTCATATCTTGACACTGGAGGTGCTATAGATGTGTCTAACAATCTATTTATATCTATCTATATTTTTCTGTTCTGTAGACCATGAGTTCTATTTTATAGAATCCTAAAACACACACAAAAAAACTGTTATGCACACCCACAAAGTAAAATCTTAAAAAAGAGAGGCAGTTCCTGTTAATTTCCTTTCGAAAATGCCACTTTCCTAGTAGGGATGAGCAAGAATACCTGTGACAGTCTGTGGGTGCCTCAAATCAGCTGTGACTGCAGACAAACTCAGATGAACTCTTAATGGGGATTCTCCATTGAGAGTTCATCGAAGTTCAGTTCCTACGGTCTCTGGGCTGTACTTATCGTTGATAAGTACAGCCCAGTGACCTTGGAAACCTGCGGTCACAGCTGATTAAAGCCACACAGATGGTTCTCTTGCTGGTCCGTGTTAAACATCAACAGCAGATAGATTGGCCTAAAGAAGTTGATATAACTAGTGCATCGATCATCTGTGTATTGGCTATTGGATGGATCATTTGATTTTTCTTTACTGACATATACTATGTCTTCAAACCACAATTCCATTTTAAACCCTGAATTCGATTTCATTACTTAGCTACAAAAAACATAATTTTCAATAAAAGTATTGTAGACATGGCCCACACTTTATAGATTCAGGTCATCTATCAGGGGATACTGTGCAATATTGTCCAGACTGCTTTGTTTTTACTGCATGACATATAAGTCAATTAACATGCTACTATTGTACGGCATATACAACATCATTGATTACATGTTCTATGATTGAAACCAAGCTTACTCTTCATATTATCTACATAATAACTCTCAATACCACCAAGGGACCACATGTGACAGGAGCCATAAAGCTCCCCTCACCTCACACACCACATTCACATATTTAAAAAAGGTTGCAGAGAAGCGGACACAGCAAGTTGACATCACACCATGGAAGCACTGCAAAGCCCTGCCTGTCCACCTAGATTTCTTAAAAGTTTCCCCAGTGAAGGGGGAAGCCATTTTGCTGTTGCCCTTCACTGAGTTAGTCTCCGTTGCCGGCAGTTCTCTCGCAGCCCAGCTGTCAGACGCCCACTAGCGAGCCACGGACCAGGTGTTAGGGAATCTACTGTGGTATATATTTATGTATGCCAGTTTTGTTACAAAATGCTTAAAAAACACTAGTTGTTCCTATGTTGTACAAACCTGCTGGTTTGAAGGTATAGGCATATTCTACTCCAAGAGTCTGTGCTACTGAACAGTCAAGGAAAATAAAGTTTCTTAACAAATCTAGAATCAAACATACAAAGCATTTATTCAATTCAGTAAATTATAAATACAAAAGATATATAATTACAAGTAAGAATGTATGAACATCAGGCAAATGTGTTAATATAACACTGAAAACTTTGAGCCTATGCTTTAATGCAACCAGCAATGAAATAGCTGTAGCTGTAATAGCTGTAACTAGTTGCCAGTCATTATTCTAAAAAAAATTTAGATGTTATTTATTTTACCAATAATTTGGCTGTTCCATATGTGGAATCTGCTTAATTGCTATTTTACTTTTCATTGCTAAAAGTGCACTTAAAGTTAAGGAAAATATGTATTTGTTATTTATTAACTCAACTGTTTGTCTAATATATACAGAAAGTAAATAAAGAATTTGTTTTGTTTGTGATATAAAAATATACACTTCATAAACAATTTGTTGTTTATGGCATTTATAGGCTCTTCTATAGGTCTTAAATTGGTTTTTAATATATTTGTGTGGCTTAATCTCAGATCTGCAATACAGGTTTGGTGCCCAGTTCAAAACAAAATAGGGCTGTTTTAATAAAAGTTGTCTATTTAGTAAAGTGAAATATCAATCTGTAAGGCATAATAAATCTAGTTCAATAAATGTAGTGAAATTTCACTTTCCAAAGAATAGTCAATCATGTGCAAGGAACATTAAAAAACAGAATGTTTACTTGTGCATAATTGGATGGTTATCCCACTCAGAGTGATGATTCATTTTGCTAAGTGAACGGCCTAAACTTCTTTAAGGGCAACTAAATTAAAGGGGACGTGGTAATTTGGAGGTTTTAGTGATTAAATGTTAAAAAAAACATCAATGTGATGTAAGCAGACAGAAGTACTGCCTTGTTGTTAAAAAGACTTGCTGCAAAAAAGGAAAGTTGAATTAAGCAAGTACAGGTAATCAATTAGTAGGAGTTTTAAAAAAGCATGAAAATAATAGAATGATAAAAAGTATTTTATAATCTACTATATCTTCTTTCCATCAGAATCTTCTGTGTATGTTTACATTATGTTTTATACAGTTTATTTCATTTGCAGTTGTTATTGTTTTAGTAAAACATGTTTCAACCCCAGTGAAAAAGCAAATGCCCTTTTGCGAAATGCGTTAAGATTTCTCCACTACTCTGCTGTAGAATAATAGATTATGTATATAGAAATGTATGTCCTTCCCAAGTTATGATTCTTTATCTTATTTGAAAAAGTTACAGCATGATAGTTACATGTCTTTTTAAGGGATTTATATTTTTTTGTATATAGACTAATTGTGTGTAAATGGTCTTTAATAGGGATGAGCGAGTGAGTTTTAAAAACTCGATCTCACAGCGAATCCGGCCGTTCTCACCTACTGAAATAGTAAGCGAGAATAGCCGGTTTAAATTTGCCGATTGAGCTTGAATTTAAAAAAATTTCCCCATTTAACCTTTAGTGCCAGGGATCGCAAACAGAATTCCCAAGGCTGCAAGAATGATTGCAGTCCTGAGAATCCACTGCGATCCCGAGGCACTAGAGGTTAATTAACACGGCCATGGCCACATTAATTGACAACAGTGTGCGATCCCTGGCACTAGAAGTTAATTAACCTCTAGTGCCGGGGATCTTCTCAATCAATGCTGCCATGGCCGCATTCATTGAGAACATTGTGCGATTCACGGCACTAGAGGTTATATAACCTCTAGTGTCCCTGGGATCACAAACAGGAGGATTCCCAGGAAATCCCGTGAATCCCCTGTGAATAATCCTGTTATAATTTCCTCGCTCTTCCTATCTTTCTCAGAACCATCGGAAGTTCGAGGAAATTTTCGCGAGAATGCCAGAGGTGTTATGTTAATAAAAGAAACTTGCATTTTATTTAAAATTCAGAAAAATGTTGTGCTTTCTTTTGAGGTCCCTTTTGATGGTCATAACACTTGGATTGACATCTACATACCCTTTGCCAGTGGCAATCAGCTATAGAACTACAATGTTAGTAATAATCAAAATTGAATATATGTAGTATACATTTTTTTTTTACTTTATATGTATCAATATGTAGTTATCATGTCAACTAGCATAACAGTGTTAATAAAATTATTACTTTGTAACTTTAGCAATATATTCACCACTATGCCCTGCACAAACAAAAAAGCAACCAGCCCAAATCCCCCAAAATGTGTGATCCATTAGAGAAGGGCTGATGCATTTTATGAATAATTTTGTCACAACCTCTAAACACATCAATCAGAAAAATTTTGACTATATGCTGTTTTCTTTGTAGCCCTGAAAAAACGCAGAAGTGCTAGGGGAGATGGACAATGAAGACATTAAAACTAAGGTAATGATGCAGTTTTCTGTACTTCACATTGAAGATTTATGGTACTGAATGTTTACGGCTCATATACCACAATTATGAAAGACTGATATATGGGAGACCTTATATTCACAACAAAAGGTTTTATGTTTGTGATATAATAGTAACATAAGTCACACAAAGTAGCATATGTGTAGATTGCTGATGCGCTTTTCTGCACTCCGTAATAAAGCTTGATACGAGATGTTATGGGTCACATACTAAGCTAACAAGCAGTAGACTGATGGATGTTCAAGAGACCACAGAGTTTGCATCTAAAATCCACAATATATTTAAAACAATAGAGGCATAAGTCATACAAGAAGCCTTTGTATATTACTGTAGGAAGAAATTTGACTGTAAGTGCAATTGATAATACATACAATGTCTCTCTATCCTTATCCCACCATATGCAATATTTTATCCAGTGGATTGTTTTAAAGCCCATAAAGTTAACAGAAGAACTTCTCCCTTGTGGATTAAAATAATACCATTATTTAGGATTATTATATACAAGGTTTGAAAGGAAAAGAAGATATCAAAGGATAGTTTGGTAGTTTGGCTGGAAAAGATTGTTCCATTGTTTGTAACCTGATAAATGTTGTCAATCTGATTATATGAACATTTATCTTTTAATTCATGTGATGCTTTATTAGAATGGAAAAGTGTTTCTTAACCAGGGTTATTCTTGATGTTGCTAGGGGTTCCCTGAGCCATGAGAAATTTTGGACCCTCAGGTCAGTTTAACAGATACCAATAATCTTTTAGGGCATTGGTTCCCAAACTTTTTGACACCAAAGACCGCTTTTATAGAAGCAAATGTTTGGATTTGGGGCGGGTTTGAAGGCAGTTTTATGCCCAATATACATTAAATTTCTATTATTAGGTTATAATATCGTAATAGAAATTATACAACTTACTATAATGCAGAATTAGTGGGAGCCCTAAGCTTGTTTTCCTGCAACCAGACGATCCCATCTGGGGACGATGGAAGCCAGATGGAAGATCAAAGTCTTGTCTTTCAATGCAGGGTGCTGGGGACCTCTGTTTTAGGGTATTTGTAAGGGTTGCACTTTTCTTAATGGTCAATGTAGGAGGCATTCTTCCTACTGACCACTACACTAATGACCAGCACACTGTGAGCTGCAGACATAGCAACTATCCAATTTTCTTAGTTGTCCTGACGAACGGAGAAGCTCCAAAGTTTAAAATATGTTGTCTGTAACTAAATTGTAATAGTGAGCAACTGTAAAATGGAAATTTGCAATTGATTTTAATAGTATTTATAAATAATGCAGGCAAAGATTTCATAATGGGGACTGGCCCAATGTCATTAATCAATGTGATGTAGATCACTAATAATCCATCTAAGAAAAAGAAACATAACCTGTCACATTAATACCAAAACATTACATTTTTCACATAGTTTCCTATTTATTCACTCATTTCATATTATATTAAAATTCGTCACACCTCACTAAGTGCATGCGCCTCTCTCCATTATCTCACCTGTGCATGCAGGCAGTTCTGACTCTGGGCATGCCTGCACTCCCAGGCTTTATCAGTTTTACCCATCCCGCTGGCCAATCAGGAAGTAGCCTCTTAACCACCCTGGCTGTATGAATAATGATTCAATGATTCAATGATTCATTATTTTAAATGTTCGGCCCGGTCCCGCCTACCTGCCCCACAATCGCACCCTCCAGCTCTGCTTTCCCTGGCCTCGCGTTCCCAAAGTGTACACGCCGGGGACTCAGATGCCGGCCAATAGGAAAGTTAACTACCCTGGCTATTTAGCTAGCTTAGACACAGCACTCAACATTCGTGCAACATGTCTCCACTAGTGACGAGCCCCTAGCTCTGCTAAGCACTTTCTGTACACCTGTTAGTTAATTCAGTGTTCCCCCTGTCCAGCTCCTGTGTTAACCCTTTGTTGTCTAGTCTTATGTTTCCCAGCCAATTCCCTTGTGCTGTTCCTGTGTTGCTCTTTGTCTGTGGATATTCATGTGTCACCTGTGCGTCCTGTTGCTTCCAATGTCTCCTGTGTTTCCTGTATCAGCAGTGACCCATGTGTCACTGATGTCTATTTCTTGGATCCCTGGTATTTGATCCCTGGCTTGTGACCTGACCTCTTTTGCTTGCTGCCTGCCTTGACTCCGGACTTCTTTGACAATTTTTCTGCTTAGTGATTTGGTACCGTGTATCTTCCTGCCCACCCTGGTATGCCTAAGGACCGCAACCTGACAGTAACCAGCAGCACAATATCCTCACTACTAGAGGCTCTGGAGAAGACCTGGTTATGGCTTAGACACTGCACCTTGGTCTTTCTTAGGGCTCACACTATTTATGTGCAAGCCATAGTGCCCTCTATTGCCCCTGGCTCCTCAAGCATGGCAATCTGGGTAATAGCAAAACTCTTTCTTGACTTTAAATTGGCTTAAACTAGGGTTGGTTTAGGATGCAGAATTTTCTAGTTTAATTTTACATAGTTACATGGTTAGTCAGACAAAAGTTCATCAAGTTCAACCATTAGATAAATAAACATACTAGAAATCAGTATTTTCCAGATAGAACCATATATGCACAAACTTTGTGCATATATGGTTTTTAAATAAGTCAGATGTCCCCTGGATCACCATTCTCTCTTCCTTTTAAACATTAATACCAAGCTAAACCAGGTAAATATGTCTTTTGAGAGATCAACAAACTTAACCCTTTGATTTTAAATCCAGAATTCACCAAATTTTTGGTAACAGTAGGAGGGAATGCTCCAGCAGCACCACTACTAAGCACACAACTATCAGTGGTAGCAGACAGAACGAGGTCCTGCTATGTATGTTTTCACAAGGTAGGTAGATTACTCCCAGCCATGTTTTACCATTTGTGGGCTGGCTAGCTCATTTATTATATGAGTCACAGAACAAAGCTGAAGACAGTGAACATGATACTTTACTCAGAAGCCTTGGTACCTCTGCTTCCTTCTTAGCACTCATAACCACTCTCTCCAAGAGCACAGATTCTCAATTCTCTTTCCTGTTTCAGACAGTATTCCTGTCTCTCAGGAAATTGATTCAATATGTTTATGAAAATCACAGGAGCTAAGGAGGTAAAAGAGGAGGTGTGATGACATACAAAGATTATTCTACCCCACAGATCCTCTTATACAAGAAAGAAGTGCCGGAGAGCATTGATAGTGGCAAATTTGTTATTTTCTGTCTTGGTTTTGCAGCTGCTTCTGAATGGCAGTAGTGATTATGCTGCTGGTAGAAGTATTAGTAGTGCTGGTGGCAGTAGTGGTTGTGAATAACGGTGGAAACAGTAGTGGTGCTGGTAGTAATGGTAGTCACTTCCAACTATAAAGTATTTTATGACTACTCCTTATGATGTATATTTTATTGTGAGCATCATGTAAACACCTGTTTCAAGGGTAATCAGTTGGTACATACTATGCAACACCTCTCCTAACTCTGCTGCTGCTACTGATGCTTTTGTTGCTTGGGGGGTTAGTCATCATCAGGTCAGAGCTATTTTATTGGTGTACAGGGAGCAGGCATCTTCTCTCACAGAGTTATCTTACTTTTCCTCGTCTTCCTCTTTTGTTTTTTCTTCTTGTTTATTTTCTAACCATCTATTGATGAATGGTTTGGAGAATGGTTAACGGTAACAATTTGTGACTGTTAACTAAATGAAAGCAGAGCATTTAGATTCAGTTATACATAGGCAAAATGTGCCTGTTTTCTAACAATTAGCACAATTAGAAGTAAATGGAGCAGAAAAATGGATTCAGACTTCCCCCCTGTTGTCCAAGGTTCCAAAAGTTGGCTAGGGAAACCATTTTTAGTGATTGTAAAAAAAGAAAAAAAAAGAAATAACTGTCTGGTTGGGTTTTTCCACAATTTTACCAAAACCAATCCAAACCAATCTCTTTGCCTCCAATAAATTGGAAATTACAAAAATCTAATCTTATATGATTGTATTAGGAAATCACTATAAAAAGTGACACTTCACACACATTCACATATCTGTTTACATACACAATTCAGTAACAGTCCTGAAATATGAAATTCAGAACAAAAATAATACTAATAATAATAGTAAAATCTTAATGATTGATTTTTTAAAAAGTTGCATAATCAAACCGATTACACACAACCATAACAATGTTAAGTTTTTATTAATATAAAGGTAGTAGTTATAATATTATGATAAATTAATGTTTTTACATATGTGCGTTTTTTATTGCAAAAGCATCAGAAACACTGCATGCCAAGTATTTAGCCTAGCTATGCAGATAATAAAATGACCTTGCCAAGATTTAAAAGTGCATGATTTATTTATTTATTTATCATTGTTCCTTACTTAAGCTATTGTCATTTTCTTTTTATCGCATCGGCAATGTCTGAAATGTTCAACTTAGACTGAGGTCCTTTATTTAAACGGTTCTGCCATAGGCACAGTCTTTGACAGCTGAAGCCTGTGTCCCTGCACACCATCAATCTCTATTGCTGTTAAAATGTACATGTGTAATTGGGAATTAAAAGTAAGAACACAACATTCAGAGGTCAGTTTAAGCTCTGAATCTTCTTCTTTCTATTACAAAAGTTCCTTTTACATCTTAGAAAACCTTATTGTCCAGCTCCTGAACTTAAAAACACTGGTCACATTATTCTTCATTTGAGTAGGAGGGTATTGGCATTATTTATTCTTGTCTGCTACCACTGGGTAGCCATGTCAGCTCAAAAATGTTCTTGTACACTTTGAAAGGATTCTATGTTGAATGCTAAAAGTGGACACAAATGGGATAATTATTCAAAATACAACATAATGAATGTTCACATTAAAATTAATTGTATGCATCCTGTTTCCTTCTTTTAGATCATAAAAGTATTGCAATGATAAAAAGTCATTACAAGTGTCAGTACAAAAATGTATGATCAAAAGAGTTATTTATGAAACAAATTACAGGATAATCTTTGTCCCATTTAAGGGAAAGAATGATACATATAACACTAAGATTCTCCTAAATTATCCAAGCTTTATCATTTTATTTAACTGAATATTTTCTTAATTACGTCTATCATTTAATGGAGCCGAGTCCACAACTTACAAGTCTGCAGGAATAAACTCCTGATATGTCACAATATACAGCAACAGTATGTGTAGAATAAAGCAGGGGCTACATCGTGTTAAGCACTTGTAATTACAGAGAAGAGCTAAAATCCATGAAGGTTTTATATGGCTTTTATAGAGAAATTAACATTCTAGATGTTGATGTTTCTAAACGAGAACACTGTGCTCAAAAAGCTGTTGCTTTATATTATTATATATTTATTTGCGGGAATAGACGACTCCAGAAACGCTATCTCATACATGTAGTCTATGCTCAACATGTTGCCCGAAAATTACTCGCCCCCATACCTATGTTATTGGGAAAGTAAGCTGGGAGTGAGTTCAACCACTTCACAACGAGAACAAGTAATCAGATCTGCACACCAGGCATCCATTCACAGCGGTATTAAGGAGATGAGTTATAAAATTATGACTAGATGGTGTATGACCCCTGAAAGGTTACATGTTATATTCCCAATCTGGGCTATGTTAGAGGTGTGTCAGGGACACTGGGACCATGCTAAACGTATATTGGTCTTGCCCAGTAATCAAAGATTTCTGGGCCAGAGATAGGGAGGTATGTCGGAAGATGTCCATTCGGGAAATCCCTGAGGACCCGGCCTTCTTCCTCCTCCACCTAAATGACTGGCTGCAAAAAAAATATAATTAGGCACCTCTAACACAGCTAAATCCTGTGTTGCGGGGTTGTGGAAGAAGGCTGAACCACCTACCGTTAAACTTTGGTTTCATAAAGTGAACGAAATCATGCTTATGGAGGATCTCACCTCAGGTATCCATGACAAAACTGAGAAATTTCTGTCCACTTGGGCCCCTTGGATAACTTTTCAGGAATCAAACGAATACAAAACTCTATGCGGTCAATAAAATGTTTTGTACTGTACGTGGGGATATGATGGCGGGTACGAGTTTGTTGTATCAGGGGTTCTAGTATTTCCCCCTCTGCAATACAGGGCTATACGACCTGATGTTTTCTTATATTTCAACAATGTATGCTATATATATTTTATGCCTTCTGGATCTAACCACAACTGCCGGAGTTGGAACTTTTTTTCCGGATTTATCGTCACTCAGGATTTCCAGGACTCTACTAGTTTGAGAAACTCTCCTTCTCATTTTGTTTTGGTTCCCTCCTCCCCCCCCCCCCTTCCGTTTGATTTCCCCATCCCTTTTTCAAAACGTTGTAATGTTAAAAACTTGTTAATAAAAATAAAATGTTTAAAAAAAACACCCAATTTGACAGGTACTACACTGTAATTGCTACTTTTTGTGAACCAATTTACAGAGAATCTTGGCAAATCCAGCAAGGTGAATATTCTAAAAATCATTAAGTAATTAAAAATATGACCGAAAGTGTTTACAAATGATTAAAACCAAACAAATGTTTTTAAATGCTACTAAATATAAGGAACTACAATGTATGCAACATGCTTGAAGAGAAAAAAAATATGCTATACAGTAAAGGTTTTTTGCTGTATTATGGCATTGTACTGTCATTAGCAGAAAAAAAATCACTGTATCTCTGTGATTGCTCTGGTTGAAAAAAAATGCAAATAATATTTGTGTATAACTTTTTTGGCAGTTTTGCTTTTTTTTTTTTTTTTTTTTTTTTTATTTATGTACACGTTGGGTGATATATCTAGTTACTTCTGAAACAATACAAATAAATACAAAATGTATATATAATAAAATCAGTGATAGCAGTTTCCCGTTTTTATTTTCACAACTCTTTAATGTTATATATCAGCACAGATTGTATTATTTTCACACTCAAAATTACATTTTTTGTCCTTATGTTCATATAAATTGTACGATTATTAGAGTTAATAGTCTGTCTAAGCTGCTTGATTTGTAAATGTATTTGAAAGATATTTACATTCTAGGGAGGCCCTGCAGCCTGCGAGAGGGGAGCTAGGTGGGGGCCAACATGACCGTGGGGGGAAGGCCATAGGTCAGGAATATGGTGTGAGGGGTATGGCAGATATTAATAAGAATTGATTGGATAATAAATAAAACAATGGGTGGGGTCACGGGAGGTCATAAAAGATCAAGGTGACAGAAGGGGACAGCACAATTGTGACAGAAGGTGACGAGGTTCCCACCCTCCCGCCCTGTTATGGGTAATCAAGGTGTTAGGGTTGCAGTGTGGGCGGTGTGAGGTCCTCGAGGGGAAGTGGTTGGGGAAGGTGTGTGGTAAAAGTGTGGAAGTGTGGAGAGCCATCTGTGGTATGGGGTCTCCTGGTTTGTGGAATGAGGTTGATGATGGGTTAACAGCGGGAGGTATGCGTGGTTTATATGGTTCCTGAGGCTGTGGAGGGGCGTCTAGGAGCAGTGATATATATATCAATTGGAACGCAGATCCCAGATTAAGGGGAAAAGGGTTAAAATGATCGAGGACCTGCCACCTGATTATTATTGTTGGAAGATAGGTTGTTAATGAGGATTATTGGTGATTGTACAGTAAATGTTGAAATGTTAAAAGGTTAAAGTTGTGATTTAATAAATGGCCATTAGGCCAATTTTACCATACCTCATTTGTCGTGGTTATTCAAGGGTTAAAGGGGGGAGAAGGTTAAGTGAGGAGTGAAAAGGCTCTTGCATGCCACAGTCACGTAAGAATCATTCCAATACTATGCACAATCTCCCACTAGTAAAGAATAAACTATATGCATATATATTTACTGTGGCTGTACAGATGATATACCTGCCTGTACCTAAAATGGGTGCAGGGACCACATTGCCTGTAGATTATTAAGGCCTCTTCTCTCAACACCAGATATGATGCTTCTTTACCACTTGGACTTCAATACCTGCTTTTGTAATCAGTTTTAAATGTCATAATCAGCCTGACTTGTATCAGACATCTTTTCAGAAATACCATGGTCTTTATTCCTTGCCATACTGGAGGGGTGTGCTGGAAGACTCATAACATTTTATTATTTAAAATGATTTACATTTAAACTATTTTTATGTATTTTCTGTTTTTAAAGCAGAACTTAAGTTCCACCTTTAGGAATACAGGATCAGGCAGGTCATTATTACAGAAAGGGGCAGGTGATGTCCCTTCCTTTGGCAATAATTTCTTCTACCAACATGATCGCTCTGGGATTCTGACAAAAAGCTGAGCAGCATCAGCTATTAGTGCCAGGCTACCAGGAATTACTGGCCACCTCTTTGCATGCCGCTAGTAAATGGATTCCTGCTAGGAAGTTATGTCATCCTAGACCAGCCAATCAAGATTGTCAAAGATTGCAAGTCTTTGGAGGAAGTGAAGAAAGATGACAACTCCATTGAAAGAGCACTGAAAGGAAGCAAAGGGCAAAAAAAATAAATTAATTTTTAACTTTTAACTTTTTAATTAAAAATTAAAAAGGGTAATATTTTAAGTTTTGAACCTCAGGCTAAAAATGAAAAACCAGCAAAATGCATATGTTTAAATTGTAGACTTAGATTTGCATTTAATTTGATTGAGCAGTTTTGTGAGCTGTCTGTAAAAAAAGTATAAAGTTTGTTCTGCTTAAGTACAAAAGTTCTCAGTAATCTTGTTGATGATGGTATGAGGAATTTCTGATGTGAGGGTTATATAGGCAATCAATCTACTCTCAGAGCAGGTTCCTTGAGAGTAGCACTATTCACCTATTCACAGCTCTAACTTGATTCCCAATTCATGCATATGCAAGTGAATTTAGAGCAAGAAGAGGTGATCTGTGGTCGGAAATCCAAGTAGTAAAGAACTCCATGCTCCAATATGACACAAATATGTGAGTTTTTTCTTTTTTACAGTATACAACAGCTCAAAGTATGGCCTGAAACGATAGACAATTAAAGTTTGAACATTTTACAATATATACAACACAGTATATACAATACATATAAAGTTGTCAGTTAAAATGAGAACTCCTGAAAGGATATACCATGGAAGTAAATAAATCTATACATCGTCTGCAAATTTTACTTATTAAGGAAAATGTGCCTTGCTATATTGGAAAATGTGAGCATTGATGGAATTAGGCATTCATAGGCAGAGTATAAAGCTAGAGCTGATATAAAGTAGTTTATTTTGTAATGATATATGGAACATATTATCACAACTAAGAAGAAAAAAAAGGTTATCAATACATTCAAGAGAATAAGAAAATGTTCTTTGTCTTATGGGAAAGACTGTAAATAGTGTTACAATTTAGATTCAGGCCACAAAAGACTGGGCTTCAAGTTAACTTTGTTCAGCTGGCTTTGTAGTACATAGTGGCCAATCTGTTGTTTATGGTGGTTAGAAGTGACAACAAGCCATCTTATTCTTTGTTGGTGGAAGGAGTGTTCTTGCCCCTTGACAACCATCAGCCATTTAAAATGTTCATTACTATACACCTTGAAAAATGGGACTACAGCCTGTGGTTTACACAGTGATTAGTAGTAAAATGTTATTAAGATTTGTATATTATGAATTCAGATTTATATATTGGTCATTTAGACATGAAAATAAACTAAGGCATTTTTGAGCAGCACTAATAGTGAGGGTGGACTGAAAGAAAAGTATGTCAACAACTAAAATATATTGTTTGGTGATAAAGCATTATGAGTACTAGAAGTGAGCCAAACATCCCAGTGCTACCACAACTCAAAAATTGAATTCCACCAATCTTCAGAAAATAAATAGATCTCTTAAGAGTGATGTCATGGGTATCCAAAGCAATGTAATTGACAGCTTGGTGGCTGTTAAAACATATGAGGTAAGTTTTGAGTTTTTTGGGAAGAATGTAAAATAGGTCTTCTGGGAAGGTCATAAGATAAATAGGGTTTCCATTGTTTCTGTATGAAGTCTTATCCCTAAAATGTTTTAAAAAGGATGCCAAAATGTTTTAAAAAAATAGACTTAAATGGTACTGGAAGGGTGACTTTTATTTTTTTTGGCTGGCATTCTGTACCAAAAAATAAAACTTTTTTAAAATTATTTTCTTTGTATGTGGAACATATAGATAACTAAGAAACCACTTTGCAAACTCCTTGCCACACACTTATGCAAGACCATTTACTTATATTATTGTAAATTATAAGGTTTTCAGGGAATAGAGCTGACAATATGTTTTGACAGAATAGTAAATGAGATGAGGCTGTGTGTCTGACACATTCTTTATAATATATTCTTTAAAAGTTGGGTGCATAAACTTTATCAGCCAATTGGTTATAAGGCAGAACACTTCTAGAACAAGATCTAGATGGGATAATTTGTAAAGGTTACATTTAGCCATTAAACCCTGGGTCAAATATCGAGTGTTTCTTTGTATCAATATGACTGCTGGTAAAATACCTATATAACTCCTGGTAGATTTTAAAAATGCATTCATTTTATGTTGGGGACCAAATTAAGGGTCACCATTAGCTAATGGTCATATCTGGGGCGATGGACTTTTGAAGAATACTGTCCCATAAGGCATGTCAATAAATAACATAGCAGGTTGGGTATGTTGGCTGGAGAATCTATACCATTTCAAATATTTGAAAAAGTAGTGAAAAGGTTACATTTCTGTTCTTCCTAAAAAACATTTTAAAGACACAACAGAATGCAAGAGGTCTAACGAATCTGTACAGAGATATGTTTATAACATAGAAAAAAAGTATTCTATGTTGTGAATGTATGAATATATGTAAAAGATGGGAAAATCTCAATTGGTTTGAGTGTAAAAAGACAAAATTGGTTAAATTTTGGGGCCTTCATATTGGAAAGATTTACATTTGCAATTAATTAAAGAAAAAGCAGATGCCATATACCATATACCTGGAATGGTTTCCCCCCTTCTATGTAATCAAACAAATCTCTCCAGCAGTATTTCATACTGCATAGCAGGCTGAGCTTGCCAGAGAGAAATAGTGAAGAGACAAAATGCTGTCTGCCCCTGAACTGCTCGCCTTGGCAAAAAAATGAGAACATTCTGTATGTATTTCATTGTGGAGCACACACCATACACTTTACAACGAAAGTTACTTCACTTTAAAATGTTTATATTATGTTTGAAAAAATATTTTTTTGGCTGATTTAGTCTGCATGATAAATTATTTGAACAATTTTGGAATGGTACTCTATAGAACACTCATGCAAAACACAAATCATCCCTGCCAACGTCTGATTGGTTTGGCATCAGCAACTCATTATTCAGAGCAATTTGCAAATTGTAAATTTCACATATTTGCTTTACTCTGAATATTTATGATAAAAAAGAGCAAATATTTTTTTCCTAGCTGAAATGTAATATTTGTTGTCTATTTCTTTTTTTCACTGTTAAAATTATCAATGTCCTGTCTCTTTCTTTAGTTTTATCAACAAGGTCAACTGTGCATTCTTTGTATGCTCTATTTGTTTTCTAAGTGAGATTATGAAATTGATAATTAAAAATAAGTAAAGGGTTGTAAATTTTTATTAGCACAAAAGAAGTGCATCTATGTGATACATTCTGTGCGGCCAGCCATCTCTTTTCATTGTCTGATTTTCTTACAGTGTGAGTCGCCAATTTTGTTGTTTGCAATGACAAACCATAAGCTGTAAATCTTGTCTCAGCTGAGTTTCTTTCTCATGCTTGATGTGTTTCAACACGACTTAATTCAAGTTATTGAAGTGGATCCCTGACTCCAGAGAAACCACTTCAAGCTTGGCCAACATCATAAATGAAACTTCTAGGGAACTCATTTGCTACAATATTTTAAAGTTTTTTTCAGCATACCAAAAAAAAAGAAAGAATATTGCTCTAATTTGTGTCTAATATACATATATTGGACTATCTTCAACACACAAAAGACAGCTACTAATTTGTGAGATATTTAAAAATACCTGGCATATATCCTGTATTTTTTTATATGAAGGCATAACAGTTTCTGAAAACAAAGAATACCATGTTGTTGCACTATGCTTACTGAAATAGATGGGTGCTTAAAAGAAATTCTAAAGATTAGGCTTTGACTCTCACTGGATCACCCACTCTAAATGACATGAACGAGTGACCTCCAAGAAGGATCATTAACATTAAAAAGTGTCTCAAAAATATCACTGAAACCAATAAAATGTGAGCAGATTTGTTTCAAACTGTTAAATAAAATCTGTCAAATATCCCTGTTTTAACTGCAATTTTTCTGTAGTTTATGTATCAAGATGTTGTGAATATGCTGAAATATTTATATCGTCCTAATGAAGCTTACAATCATAAAACCGTAAAAACTCATTAGCAAAATTAATAAGTTAAGATTTAGTATGCTAAAAGAAATTTCAAAATGTAAAGCTTATTTGTCTATGCATGTACTCATTTTTGGTATTTAAATATTCTGAGGAATATCTTTGCCCTGTTTTATTGTGCCGTGTATTTGTATTCATTGTTGGTTGACTTTAGTAACAATATAATTTCAAATAAAATGTAAAGTTGAAGTTCAATTTTCCTGTACTGTGCCTCTTGTGGTCCCTTATCTGGCCCTTTATCAACATCCTAATGAAAGTTATTTTATAAATACAGATATTGTCATAGGGTCTCATTGCTTCCCTTTGCAGTGCAGGGATATTTTGGCAGCAGTAGCCAGCAGAGTTCTATTGTTTATTAGAAACATTACTGTACCCTTCTGCAGTGCTTCTTTGAAGGGCTCTCAGCCCTAATGCAAGCTGTGGGCTGGGTCCTTGGAGAAGCTATGCAGGGTAGATGTGTTAATGCCCATATGTAATTCTGAGTCTATATCACTGAAAGAACTACAATCCAGTGAATTATATTGGTGGACCCAGGACAATATGGGTGATGTGAAAAGGGCTGTCTGTTCTTCCTGTGTGGCTAGACATGTGTCCCATTGCTGTCTATCTAAAGTTTGAGAACTAAGGCACTTATGCCTTTTTCTACTAGTCTCCGGAGATTTGGTAATGTCACTAATTTAATGGTTACTATTTTAAAGAGGTTTTGATATGATGAATAAAAAACACTGACCCTATACACACAGGGACACAATGAAACAAACCATGGTAAGACAGCAATGGAAATAGATAACCACTGGAAAACCACAAGTAATACTGCTACCTAGTCCTTTTCCCTGTTTTTGGGCACAGTTTTTAGAGATGGTTCCTTCTAAACAATGGAACCAATTAAGTTACCAGTATTTATTGATTTCAAAACATCATCAGTTCATAGAACAAGTCTACATAAATAACAATAAGTGGAAATGAGAGTTTGACAAAAAGTTGCCCATTTAGAAAAATGCATTGGAATCAGTGAGGAAGGAGATACCAAGGTGGTTTGTGTTGGTAGTTAGCGTATCTGGAGTAGCCCAAGAATTTTGAAAGCTGCTTCCAGATATCTTGGACCTGTTCTTGTGCCAAAAAATGTCTCCTCATTAGCCACAGTATTTTCAGACTTTATTTTACAGTAATAGAATATGGATAAGATAAGGTAACATAAAAAAGTCAGAATAACAATCAAATACATAAAATGTAAAACAAAACACACTTATAAAAACACTTTTTTTCCCAAGTATATGTAACTGAAGAAACACATTTGAAGCTAAGAATTTCCTTTTGCAGATTTTATTTTTTGTAAGTTTTGGGTAACAGCAATATGCCTGAAATAATTTGATCAAAGTATACTTACACAGGTAAAACATACACTATAGATGTCCTAAATTAAATCGAAAATGGATGCAGCACTGCAAGAACTGAACGAACAGCAGCGTAGCACAGAGACCAGTAAGGTGTCACCAGAATGGAGTCCCAAATACTTCAGAATATGTATTAGCAAGAAAATAAAAATAAAATATATAAAGAAAACATACATGATGTCCAGAATGCAGCAAATAGTGTATCAACTACAATCTTATTGAAAATGGCAACTAATCCATATAATCACAATATTATATTGCATTATTCCTTTAAGGAATAATTTCCCCTGAATATAAACAAATAATGCATTTTGTCTACACAAGCCATTTTGCAATTCAATGTTATCAAAATACTTTTCTACTTCAATCTGCATCCTTCTATGATATTCAAAAATGGGCAAAAACATTTTTCTTCTTGTTTCCATGGCAACAGTAATATTATTTGGATGATTTCCCCATCCCTCTATGTAATTGGTTCCCTGCTTTTCTTAAAAGTGTGTGCAGAACCTAAATGTGGGGGTCTGGTGTTTGCAAATAAGAAAGGGTAAAAAAGCTTTTTCTACCAATCCTTTTTGGGAAAACCAGATTCCAAAGAACCTTTTATGGATAAGAGCACATATGCTCAGTGCCCTATTTTATAATTTTATATCCAGGAAGGTCCTGAGCCTATTGAAGGGGTTGGTTGGTTTTATTATAGTGTGTTGGCAGGATAGTGTGTTTTTTTTTTTTTGGCTGGCTGGCTGGAAGAATATGACATCTGTTGCAGTCTAGGTTAAATGATCAATGTTCAGGTTCATTTTGACCCAAACTTGAAAACCAAGCCTACACTTATTTGATGCAGGCAGCCTTTAAAGAAAGTAATGGAAAATAATTTTTATATAAAACCAACCTTTAGTGAACAATAGTCCTCCAGATAAAAATTTCCGTCTCCCTGGTGTAATTCTCCACAATTATATTAGGCTCTATTTGACTGAAATCCCTTTGTTTTACTGCTCATGTGCTTGAAACAAAGCGAGTGACCTTGACAGTGTATGAAGTTTAGAACACTGAAAAGGATTTATAACTATGATAGTATGACTGGCATAATATTTTGTGAGTGTATGTGAGTAAGTGCAATTCTGTGTTACAATGTTAAAGTCTTGTAGTCACATATCTGGGTAATTCAAACTGAGTATATGATACAAATGTATTTAAGTAGTGTATTCTATAATTAGTGAAAAATGAACAGTAGATCCACAGTTATAAGCAGTTGACAGCACATGAAAATCTACTAGTTGTATGTGTTCAAAACAGATTTCTTTCACAAAAGATGTATTTATGTGTTTAATAAAAGAAAATCTGCTAATTTTTGTTCTTGTACTGTATAATAATGGAATTAGGCATCAAGTATAAGATGATATATATCATATGTTGATGCATTTTGTCTCCCATACACCCCATTACTTTTCTCTTAGCATAATGTATTCATGACCATTAAACCTTTGGCGCTAGAAGCAATTTTATTGGATTATAGACACAGCCGGTGTCTCGATTCACATAAAGGCTCATCCAGTTTTAAGAGGAAGGAAAGAATTACATGGTTGTTGGTTATTGAATTTAAAGGTCACTTTCCTGGGACACTGTGCACCTCTCCAGAGAGTTTAAAATTAAATTACAACACTCTTTATGTGCAGTAAACCTCAAAAAGAACATCAACAATCCCATCAACAGAGACAGTAAAATCTAGGTCTCTACCAATTTCATCATAATACCAAGTAATTATTGTGTTTTATCTGAAGTCAACCCAGAATTCACATCATTCTTTTCAGTCTTTCTTTTTCTGTTAGAACCATTATTTGGACATAATGGTTGTTTTGTCACACTGAATATTATCCTATACAAAAGCACTCAGATTATCTTTTTTTGCCATAGTTATGTAGTACTTTGTCTAGAATATTTTCATTTTCCAATTTATTTTTCATTATACAAACTATCCAATTTAAGGGTTCAATTCTTCATATTGGCAGAAAGATTTTTTTTTATTAGAATGTAAAAATAATTGCCAGTGATGGACTGCTCAATGCTGTTTCTGAAGATATTTAATGATCTTGTGTCTGATAATTTGGAGAAAGGCGTCTGAAAGACTAAAGTGCCCATGCGGAATAATTCTCCCTGCATTACGAAAATGTTTGAATGATTTCTAAATTTTAAACGCAGACCTTACAAAGGGAAGGAAATGTACAGTCTGAATTGCTGGTTTCTCTTTCCTATTAATTTGAGGTCCTCATTAGTTAACTTCCTGATTCCATGCCAGGTTTTAACTTAGGTACCCATTACCATGTTATCATTTTTTGCATTGTGACAGTCTTGTCAAAAATGCATGTACAGTATTCTTTAAAATTCATCTAAAATGTATCTAAATATATGTACAAAATCATATTTGACTCCCTTGTTAATATAAATATATATATATATATATATATATATATATATATGTTCACGTGGGTCACTCCAAAATTGATATTTTTGCCCAACGCTGCTGGACTAATATTTCCAGCCACCTCATTCTCACAGAAGAACTACCTTGCCCCGTTAGGCTATACTACACTACCACTTTTGAATCATTTTTTTTGTCCAATAAATAGCTGCAAGACTGAATTCTGGTCCAATTTATGCATAATTTATAAGAATAAATGGGAACACAGGACTAATGCAACTCTTTGCTCTGCCAAAGATAACCAAAGGGAAACCAATAAAGATCTTTCTATTAATGTTTTTGTTTTCTCAACAGTATTTAATTTAATATCTATGGTACGAGCATGGATGCACTTTAAATATGCTAGGAGAAGTCTGGAATGTTGTGGTATGAAATTAATAAAATGCTAAGGATTGTCAGTGACCAGCAGTGGTGTGGTGGATGTTCCTGTATGGTAGATGCTAATGTATGGTGCCTGCTGCTGATCTGTTCTTAGTGTCATTTCTATGCAAGTAATTAACAATTTTCGCAATCTCCAGCACATTTCCTAATCAAACAGCCTGTAAAATTGTAATTACAATTGTAAAATTGCTATTATCAAAGACAAATATAACAATGGTAATATTATTGTACCTGTTTATAGTTGATAAGTTAAGAACGTATGCCTGGTGTTTTGCAGCTTTGACATGAAGGCTTACCAACCCTTTTCGAACTTGTTTTCAAATGTCTGGAATCAATAGTTAGTGCAGGGTGGATGTGTGTGAAGGGGAAGGAGGGGAGCACAGAGTTACTGGGAATTCATTTTAATGGCGGCGATACAGCTCAAATAGTTCAGAACTGAAAAATCAAAGATCAATGCCTCAGTGGACATCAAACAAAAAAGTCTGCAGTGCGTGCCCAGTTTACAGGTAAAAGGGTAATAAAAAGGTTGGCAACATTAAAGAGGACATTTCCCTGGGAGATTATGGCAACTGCTATTCCTGACCTGGTTCTAAAAACTACAGCTTCCTAGTTGGTGTTCTGATCTTTTGTCTTCAATATTTACTTAATCACTGATCTGAAATGAGTATACAGTTCAGGGGTTCAGATGATTGTCACTGAGCTATCTGCTGGTGAGAAAAAATAAAACTAACGGTACAGCTCAGTCTGCCCCTCCAAACTGAGCTTTACCATGTGGCAGAGCTGTGTAAATCTTAATACTAGATGGATGGAAATGCAAAATTCTTTGGCAGTTTAAACAGCTCCCATGTATATATTTAATCTATGTATTTAGCTATTTGACTTTCAGTTCTTTTTACAAATGTATAAAAACACATTGAAAAGCATTGTAAACTTGCTAAGGGTATAGTGTATGGCCTTCCACATTCTTTACTACTAGACTTTGAAAAAGCTTTTTGTTTTTGTCAGGGCAATCATGCCTGGATTACCATGGGCACATTTCTATATGGACTGGAAAGACTTTTTACAAATGTCACATTTAAACATTTTTTTCATGTTTACTACTGCTTGGTAGTATCATGATCAGAAATTCTCCATCAGAAAAGACATCTTCAGAGAGATCCTGAAATGCGCTCTTGTCACTGTTTAAAATTTCTGAAATGTCATCCTGTAGGCCATTTTTGCAATCTGAACATAAATGTCAAAAAAAGGTATTTGTGTTGTACGTGAAGCCTACACAGGTGGCTTTATGCCTGGGGAGAACTGTCACTAAAGGATATCATTCAACTTTAAAACAGGTATTGTGCTGGCAAAATGATTAGCAAATGTATGTGCATTCTAAAACGAGAACATACTCATTCTTTAAAGGCAGACATAAAAAATTCATGTATTTACTTGACTTATAGAAATTTAATATACTACAATGTTTATAATAGTTCATCATTTAATGCAAATAGCCTAAATACCTGAATCTAACTTGAATAGACCTTTTGCAACACACTATAAAACAGCACCTAAACCGAGACAAGGAGGGCAGTATTTTGGGCCAATCAAATGTCCTGCATTAGCATATACTTGCAAGAAACATTCTGAAAGAGAGAGCAAAAGGATAACTTTATCACTCTGTTGTTGGTAAACATCCAATCACATGCTGGGGACAGGAAGGAGACCTTGCTTTTTTGTTTAACTGCACTAAAGAAATATTGATTTGCTATGCTGACTGTACAGTATTATAGGGTCATGTAAACCTCAAAATTGGATGGACAGAAATGCAAATGGAGATACAACAGTTACCACTCCAGCTGTGTATTTAGCTGTTAGCCTTAAGTCTTAGTATGATCACATTTTGAGGTCCACTAAAAAGGTGTCAGTTTCTACATTGGACCTGATTTATTAAAGCTCTCCAATACTAGAAAAGATACACTTTCATCACTGAACCTGGGTGATCCAGCAAACCTGGATTCGATCTGATCCAGGATTGAAAACATTTGCTAACAGCACAAGACTTTTATGAAATCTATTCCAGGTTTGCTGGATCACCCAGCTTCACCAATGAAAATGTATCTTCTGCAGTCTTGGAGAGCTCTAATAAATTAGGTCCAGCGTCTTTAGTTGATGCCACTTATATCCTAATATAATGCAACACTTTTGCTTCAAGAAGTTTTCCCTTGTAAATTTGAAGCCCCAAAGTAAATTTTAGACAATTTTAGTTAGAAGACAGAGAAAAAGAGTGAAAATGAAAATATACTTTTTTAATGTAACTCATGTTGTATGACACTAATCACAGGAAAACTGTGTTCAAATTGATTCAGATAGGCAGTGGGGAGGTTTGAAAGGAACCAACAAAGCATTTCACATGCAGACTTTTAGGAAAGTATTTATTTTTTATTTATATTTTTTATTTCAAAATAAAATACCTCACATGTCAGTATAAGAATAAATGATAATTATAGCACAGCTGGCTTTGATTTCCCATGCACTGCAATAATGAATAAAATTCCTTAAATATTGTATATGTAATAAAATAATGGAAATAAAAACCTTTACAAAGCGGAAAAAACAAATATTATTTGGTGTTAGTAAAATACATCTAGCGCATGTCTATATCGCACATCTAAAAAAAAAAAAAAGTTTTATTTATTGACCATTGTTTATTGATAACCACAACTTTTTTTATTACCCATTGTCCCATGTTTCACTTCTTAGTTATTATTGCACTGCAGTTTTTCTGGTTTTATTTCTGTTGTTCTAACCAAACTTAATTTTTTTCTTTTTTCATATCTTTTTTTGAGTTGCATTAGAAAAGCACCTTTGCAATGCCTTGTAGTAGAAACAAACTCAAACATCTAACAAAGCTAACAAAAAAAAACACAGATCAAAGTGGAAAAAGATTGTTTTTTAGTTTTTTTATGTTTGTATATGGATAAAAAAAAAGCTGTAAGACTTTACCACTAAGGCTACATACACATGTACAATAATTGTAAGTGGAAACAAACGATTAACGACCAATCGTTCGATAATCGTTAAAAGAAAAGTGCACAACGATGCCGATGAAAGAGCAATGTCATTGGAAACGAACGACTCTCCTGGCAGATCTGTTTGGGCGACAATCGTTCGGTATCTATTTTGTGTGTGGTCGTTCAGTGATCGTGGATGGTTCTGCAGTATACTTTCTCCTGTACATGTCACTTCCTGCATCGTTCAAACGACCGTATCTAGTGTGTGTACATTATTGTTGGATTATATTTGAGTGATTGTATTGTTACAGTATGCACAGAATCGTGCACTATACAGTCGTTCAAAATGATCATGAATAATCATTGATCTGTCATTAGTTGTTCATTTTCTAACAACAATTTGTGCACGTGTGTACCTAGCCTAAAAGACAAAAATATTCTAAAACAAACAGTATGTGTTTTATTTTGTTATGTTATGTAATAACAAAGTTATTGCCAAATAAACATGCAAGTTGTTGTGATTTGTAAAGTTTAATACAGATGTAAGAGATGAAATGGTTAAATATTATGTTTAGGGAATGCCTTAAAGCAGAACTAAACTTTAAAAACAAAAATGTGAGCAGACAGCTCTATGCTTTCTGTTTATATTTCAAGGGTCATGTAGTATATTATTCTTAAAAAATCCAGGTAAATCTGCACATAAATTTGCATTACTAGAAATATCCAACCTGCAGTTTTCTCCAAAAACCGATGGCTTTAAAAATGAACCCAAATTCTACAGTTCTTTCTTAACATAACAAACTTTGTAAACTCCACTAAAAAGTATTAGTTCTTTTTTGTATATCAAACTTTTGACTAACTTTTGAGAGGTATGTTCATTTTCTTGTCAATTAGAGTCTTGACTTTGCCTTCTGCACCATTTTAACTTATTTGTAAAATGCCTCTTGAAAGGTGTGCTCCTTTTCTTATTCCTGTAGTTATGACTTTTCCTTGGTTTGACCCACTTTTCAAATTCTGCTGGAAAGTTCACAGTTCTGTTGTTTATACCCTTCCTCTGCCCTTTTTTGCTATGCTATATTTTGTGAATTCCACTACAAAGTGTACGTTCTTTTCATTCTCAGGGTGTAAGTCATAACCTGGCTTGGCATTTCTGCTTGGTAATATTGTGTCAAATATTACATTTTTCCCACTCACTCTTCCTTGTGATACGCCTTTGGTTTGATATTTGTAGCTGCATGATTCATTTTTGATGGCGTCAGTTGTTTTGTTCTTCAGTCTTACAATTCTGTCCTGGTATGGTCCACTTTATAAATTGTCCTGCAATGTTTCCAGTCCTTAATGTAAGCTGTAATAGAAGACATCAGCGTATCTGTCATTAAATATCTCACCATGAACTATTGGGCCATCTTCTAACCTTAGCTGGTACTCTGTTACAGAAAAATATTTGAATCATATAGTTTATTAGTTTTCCTATTTCAAAAGAGGACAATTTTGAGCTAATTCTTGAAACCTAGCAGTGTGGTGCATTACAATTGGAACCTACACTCAACCATGTCTATTAGTACCTTAAATTGGAAATCTGGTTTAATAATAGATGGAAAGCTACTATTATTTTTATTATTATTAGTAGTAAGAATAATAAACTGTATTTATAAAGCGCCAACATATTATGCTGTAAATTAAATACAGGTTACAAATTATAAAGAGATACAAAAAATGACACAGAAAGGGGAGAGGACAATCTAAGAGGTGAGGGGCTATCTTGCTGGAAACTTTAAAACTTTGCAGGGCAATATTTGTATTTCCTGACACTCCTCCTGACAGCATGTACAAAATGGGTAAGCTCCAGGACCAAGCATTTGTTTCCCCTACCTCTGCCCCCCCCCCCCCCCCGGTTCAGCCTCTCCAAGGGGAAGTCCCATTGCGGATGGTAAATCCATCAAGTTTTGGGAACCCTGGTACCAAGGGTATGGTGATATGGAGCTTAAATAGCCCTTTGTTGTGGGTAGGTGAGCAGCAAGGTAGTTTTTTCTTACCTGTTTCCATTTTCTTTTGCTGACTCAACAGTAGCTCAGTGCCAGTAGTAGAGATGAGTTTGAAGGAAAGAATGTCTTTGCTTTCTGTTGTAACTCTGGGGCCACCTGCTGTATGGCTCCATGAAAGTGCATTCTGAGCCTCCAATAATAGGCATTGCATGTAATTTGGTGGAATTTTGTTGTTTTTGTTCATACAATATGGTCAAGTGCACTAGTGTTCTGCCTGTTATGGTGTTTTTTACCAGGATTCTATAATTATACATACGTGTTTATCATCCTGTGGTATATGTGGTAAACACCTTGGATGTTTTTTTCTTGGTTACTTTTACATTTATTAACCATTACATGTTAATGAGTGCAATTGCTATCATAACACTGTTAGTCTTCAAACTACTCCAGCAGGGGTAGCAGCCTTTGTTAGGTGACCATCACCGTCCTGCTTACAGCAGGCGCCATTTTCAAAAACTTTTTCTGTTTTTACTTCTTTCCAGCTGCTATGCTGACTGGTATGAAGTCAGACAGGACTTTTTATTTGTTAGGTACATATATAAGAAAGATATATTACTTGTTTTAGTTGTTGGCTCACCTAACCTGGCCTCACAGGCATGAAAGCTGTGGCACAGGTAGGGGATAGAATTAGAAGATGGCCGCCACCTTAAAAAAGAGTGTTTCTTTGTGTTGTGGGATAAAAGCCCTCCAAGAAAGCATACCAGGAAGTAAGCATGCTTCTCTCCAGCTCAGTCTACGGTGCCTCTAATAGAGGGTGTGTAACAAAGATATGTCTCCATGTAGGCCAGTGTCAAAAGGTGCTAAGGCTTCCTTAATGCAATTTGGCAATGCTACCAGGCATTTATCCAACTGACTAGCAATGTGCAATATGGGCCCCTCAGGTCAGTTAACATTGACACCAGATAATATTTTGGCTATTTGTAAACGTGACATTCTGCCCACTGGCAGCAATGCAACCAGGCATTTATCTCACTGACCATCACAAGTTTGTCCAGGTTTCCAACATTTGGAAAAGCATGCGGACACCCTGGGTGATTTCAGTCAGGTAACAAGGTTACAGGATAGAGTTTTTTTCAGACTCTCAGAGATCCTGGTACATTCAGAAATCAGTTCCAAGAGATTCATAGAATTGCAATGCGCTTCCATCTTATGTGCAAGGAATGGGACAAGCAGTGGTGCTGCTATCAATAGGAGAGCAAGAATTCTATTCAAGGATTCTATTCAAACTTTTCATAGTAAATGATCTCTGATGGGTTTAGGTCAATTCTCGACTTAAACGATTTAAATCCATTTTACACTACAAGGTTTTGTATGATAACCTTGCAGATGACCTTGTCAATTATTTGTCTGGCTCATTGGATATTTTCAATAAATCTAGCAGAAGCTTACAGGCCTGTCCCAATTGGGGAATGCCACCAGACATTCTTCCTGCCTGAGATGTTTCAAACACCTCCAGTTCACCTGTCTACCCTTCATTCTTTCCACAGCTCCAAAGATGTTTAAACCCCCCTAGCAGTAATCCCCTGTGTGACACGGGATGGAATTTACCAGCAAATAGCGGTAGGCCCAAGTCACACTCGGGGTAACCAAAAATTCCCTTTTACCTGCACTCCGCCATCCAGCGGCACCCCGAGCAATTGCCAGCCGCTTCTGCATCACTTCTTCCAGTTGATGTCTGAATCGTCGGGACATTCGGGGGGTGTGGCCAGGCAGGAAATTAAAAAGCAGATTACAATGTAATCTGCTTTTAAATGCTTTTTACAGTAAAATACACAACATAATAAAAACCAAAAAGTACACAAACATCTTTTAGTGCATAAATCATCATTGTCCGGTGCTCTGATTTACATTTTGCCCACTATTAGCCCTGGCCTTAATCTGACCCTTGTTTAATTTTTGATGGCTTATTTCATCATTACCTGAATGTATTATTTGATCACTTTGTGCTTGACCTTGAACGTTCCTGACTGCTTACTGGAGACTTGACCACATCCATGGCATCCAAAAGGCGTATCGCCAGTGCAAGCGCTGTTTTTGAAGAACTTGAAAGCAGCGACAGCAATTTGGAGTCACTTGTGGAATCGAGCGATAGTGAATCACCATCACCAGGAAATTTGTCATAAGACAACGATAGTGAATTGAGTGAAGAATATGAACCTGAGGTCAGTACTGTGTGCACTTGGTGCTTTAATGACCTTGATGCGGACCAGGCAGCGCACCCAAGATTTCCATTTACCAGCCCACCTGGTGTGACAATTGAGGCTGAATACCACAACCCCCTGGCATACCTGAAATTTTTTCTGACCGAGAAGGTTATCGAAAAAATAGATGCGGAGACAAACAGGTACGCTGCACAACAATTAGGTGCTCCACAACTGGGGTTTTCAAGAGGCAGAAAGTGTGAACCTTTGACCAAAGATGACATTTGGCTATTTTTGGGCTTAGTGATACTTCAGGGAGTGGTGGGCAAACCCCTGCAGAAGTGGTACTGGTCTAAGAATAAAATACTTGCCTCTCCATTCTATGGCACAGTCATGCCAGAGTACAGATTTACCCTCATCTTTAGTACCTGCACTTTACCAACAACAAAGAGTTTGATGAGATTACCCATCCTGCACCAAAACTAAAAAAAAATTGGGAAATTTCTCAAATGATTCTAAATGATTTCCAGCAGACCTATGTACCAGAAAGAGACATCAGCATAGAGAAAGCCTAATGGCTTACAAGGGGAGGTTCAGCTTGGTGCAGTACATTGCGTCATGATTTGGCATGAAAACGTACATGCTGTGCAAATCCTTAACTGACTACATCTGGAATTCGGTCATATACACTGGAAAAGGGACAAAATTCAACCCCAGATACAGCAGCTATGGGTTGGCAACATCTTCAGTGCTATCACTCATTGAGCAATTGCTAGGTCAGGTCTATTCTGTCACAACTCACAACTAACAATTTCTACACCTCTCCTGAGCTTTATGAGTTTCTTTTCCAACACAAAACAGATGCATATGGAACTGTTAGGGCTAACCGGCGCAACCTGCCGTCACTGTTTGCAAAAGAGAAGCTGAAGACAGGAGAAATTGTTCCCTGACAGAATGGAAAGATGATGGCCCTGAGATAGCGTGACAAGAAAGATGTGTGCCTAATGAGTACAGTACATAGTCCCTCCACAGTTAAGGTACACGCACACGGGTTGGGAAAGAAGTGATGAAGCCACAGGTGGTGATTGATTACAACAACACCATGGGAGGTGTTGACAGAGCTGACCAAGCAATGACATTCTACCCAGCAATGAAGAAACAACAAAGGAAGTACTACAAAAAGTTTCAGGCATCTAGTTGAGCAGTGCTCATGGAATGCCTACATTCTGTACAAAAAAAAAGAGTGACAGGCCTGTGAATCATTCTGACTTCATTTGGAAAGTTTCCGAATCCATAGTCAAGAACCACCAAACACCATCAGTGGCTATGAATAAACCTGGACGTCATGCTGTTGCCATTGTCAACCCAGAATGCTTGACAGGTGATCACTTCACAGAATACATCCCACCAACCCGGAGAAAGACAGCACCTACAAGGATGTGCGTTGTTTGGTGCTCGGAGAGAGATGACAGTTGAGGGAGGATCCGCAAGGAAACCAGGTTCTACTGTCCTGACTGTGATGTTGCACTTTGTGCAGCACCCTGCTTCAAAATCTACCATACCAACTCTGACTCTGGTGATCAGAAGGCTCAGTGAGGGTCAATGCAGGGAATAGAAATTTGAGGATAATATTACAGTGAAATCTAGAACACTTTTGCCTTCGTACAAAGTGGCACAAATGATGGTGTGGGCTCAAAGAGTTTTAGAGGGGTTGAGACTGCCCGCAAAGGATATATTAATATTTTATTATAATTATGCAGGTCAGATCTTTTCATTACCAGACAAAATGGAACAAAGATTGTCTATTCCCATCAAGTCACAGTCAGGTTTTTTGTTTTAAATAGACAAAAAAGTATTTTTTTTTTAATTTAATTATTTTTATTAGCAACCAACAAAACATACATTTGCAGTACTTAATCCGGCAGAGGTAGAAGGTATCAAACAGTTGAACAAAAACACGGTAAACAGTACTGCAACAATGTACATTACAGTCTAGGTCTGCTCAATAAAAATGAACTTGGAAGATGAAATTCTTGACTTACTGTGACCATGATAAGGTGTATCCTGTGTATCACTCCAACTGCGAAGTGATTCCTCAGCATGGAGACACTCATTTCCTGAAGGTTCTCATTAAAATGGGGAAGATTTTTTCCATTTACCTTCAGATAAACAATGATTTGATAGTTGTAGATGTTCTAGTCAGCCTCTCCAGCCGTCCTTTATGGAACACAGCAGTATCTGTGACAGAGTTTGCATTCCAGGGTTTTTATACCATGGGGTATGCTTACATCATGAGAACATGATTCCGTTGCAGGAAGTCAAGAGACATTCAACTAGGGAAGGGGCAACCTTACAGACTTCATTTACAGAAGTATCTACAGAAGTAATCTATAAATAACCAGTTGGAAGTCTTACAACATTCATTTAGCTTTATAGGTTGGCGCTTCAGCCACCTTAGGGCTTCCATTTGACAAGTGGCTCTTTCTAAAGAGTAACTTTGTTTCCGTGGCATTGTTTGTTGTTTTCTTCCCTCCCTTTATGTTATTGCTTGCTACATCCCATTTGTACAAGCTGTCAGGAGGAGTGTCAGGAATATGGAAAATTGTCATACTCACCTGTAATTTTCCTTTCCTGTAAACTCCTCCTGACAGCTTGTTTCCCTCCCTTATTTTGTTGCGAGCTTGTTACGGAACACCTCTATAGGAGGTTACTTTCTTGCTTTGGTAAAGTGGTCCTGTGGAAAGCAAGGGGCAGAGATTACCCATTTGTACATGCTGTCAGGAGGAGTTTACAGGAAAGGAAAATTACAGGTAAGTATGACAACAATTTTCCATAATTCTGTATTTGTATTCATTCTGTAAAGTGCATGGGTACATGTGTAAGTAACTTTCTATTTCTGCATGAGGTTTAGTAGTTTTAAAGTTAAAAGTGTTTCCTTTTATGACAAAACAAGCCTTTTCTCAGAATTCAGATTTACTGCTCTTTCAACTTTATATGAGATAATAATGCCAAAAGCGTAGATGCTTTCATTCTTTAATTGCCATGCCAGCAGGCTTTTCGAACAATTATGAGGTTAAATATGTAATGTCAAATTAGCAATATATGTCTTAGTTGAAATGAAGTGAAAGGACTCAGTCATTAAATAACTTCTTCAGCACTTTTATCTTTGCTACTTAATTTAAGATGCTTATAACATCTTAGTCAGTCTTATGGATATCTGCCTATATATTTAATTTTATTTTACTTTTCAGTACATTTATTGTAGCAGTCATTAACCATAGCTTTCATCATGCCTTGTATGTATTGCACAGTTATAAAATAAAATTATTACAATGACATTAGTTTAAAAAAATCTATCAATTTTTTCCCTGATTTTCAGGTGTATCGGTTTAAAGGACAGTGAAGTAAGTGCAGTTGCCAATTTAATATAACAGTGAAACCCTTCCTGACCCAAAAATGACATTCACTATAATGCTGTAGATCATTTATGTAAATTAGTTGTTTACTATTTACTTATCTAATGATAGTGCTGTGGTAAAAAACAAAAAAAGAAAGAAAGAAAATCACAAGCAGATGACATTCACTGTATTATGAACAAAGGATAATGGAACTGCCATTGTGTATGAATCAATTCCACCATAGTGTGGGAAAACATTATAGGGGAGACATTAGAGTCACGCAAAATTCTGTTGTTCTCATCAAGGCTTCTGAATATTAATGGCCAGGCTAATGTTTTCTCTAAACATTTTTTTTGTTTTGGGTCCTTATGCCTATACTAGATTTATTCTGTAGCTTATTTATTCTTGGAGATCCTGTAGATTTATTCTTATAGCTGTTTCTATTACAAACTTATCTCTCTTCTTTCTCATTTTCACTTCCTAAATCTTAAACATGTCTCCACATCACTTGCACAGAAACATTACAGCTCCTCCACATCCCTAAACTCCATAAATTAACTAGAAGACTTATAACATCTCACTATGTTAGACCTTTGCAAAAACACTTTCCTATATATTATTCTTCTACCTATTTTCTTTTTTATTGCACAAACTGGATATTCCACTGTATCTGTTCAAATACGTATTACTGTGCTACACTGAGTCAACATATACATACATATAGATTAAAAAATAAATATTCATAGAAACCGAACTGAAAAATGTCATGGGAGAAATCTTCAAAAAGCAACTACATGGTCAAAGGGGTCCTGTCTCTTTTGGGAACTATCATCTGTCATGGCTGCATGCAACCACATGCAGAAAATGGTTTACAACTTTTCCCTAAAAATTTTCCTTTAACTGTGTTAACTGCATGTGACTATGATAGGGACATTAGATTATGAACCCCTTTAAAGGAAAGGTAATAATATGACTTTGGGTTTTGTAAAGCGCTGCCTAATGTGTTGGCACTCACACACATTACTATTGTTAATTAACACACATCCTGCATGAAAGAACAAAAAAAAAAAATAAGAAATTGTTTCTTAACAAATAACCACATGATCTGTTTATCTAATAGGCCTAAATAATGACAAAAGGAGATACATTAAAAAAATTGCAAATAATGTGCCAATTTCTTACCAGTAAATGCCTATTTAGTTATCTTCAGTTTACCAATTTTATTCACTTTGAATAGCTGAGAATGCAGATCTTATTAGCAATCCACCAATTGTATGAATGTCTATCAAGGAATGGAGGTGACAAAAGGAGAAGGGGGCAGGAAGGGTGATGAATACATTTACTAAGAGCAGAGAACTGCAAGAAAAGAATAGGGACAATTTGTAGACCTTTTGTTTCAGTGTATAATTAAAGACTTATGTGATGGATGGCCCCTCTCTTACTGAGTAAAAGTCATTGTTGTACATGACATGAATAGCTTTTCAAAGTGAGTCAAAGTTAGCAGCCTGTATTCATTTTACTCTAAAATGAAATCATTTAGGCATGGTATATGCATTTTTAACATCAATTTTTTAATGTTTTAGCTGTTTAACGTAAATTTGTATTTGATTAAAAGAACAAAGTTTTGTTGCCAGTAATATTGGCAAGTAATATTAGATAATTTTATATGGTAAACAGCATGACCCCTATGTATATTAATGCATTTTCTCTATATTCTTTTCTTTCTATATTTTCTGATTGGATAGAGTTTTTTTTTTTTTGGGGGGGGGGGATACACTTTGCATTTCATTGGAGGGTGTACATGTATGGACAGTCTAGTAGATTTTGGCAAGCAGCTTGGTGGCCCCCATGGGAGACATGGGAATATAGCTAGAGCTGGAGGTTGCCAACAGTTCACTATATGAGTAGTTTTATCAAAGGTTTAGTTATTCTTTGAAAAACCTTTTCACTAAATGCACTAATGGCTGCCACATCCCACCACCAGTTTGCTAGTCAGATCAATGAGCTAGCACCACAGACCATCAGGGGGTTTAGGACAGTGATCAGGTTGCTAGACAAATCGGCAATCAACCTACACAAATTCATGTTGATTGGCCAAACACCACTACACTAGAATAAAAAAAAGTGCACACATGTACAAAATACTATTGGCTATTACACATACCAAAAGGATTAGTATTTTTCTAGTCATTTCCCAAGGCTTTGAGGGATTTTCTATTTTTTTCAAAAACTATCCCAGTAAGATTTCTACAATATAAAAGATTAACATGTTTATGATTAAAACTAAATGAACAATAAAGTGTCATAAAATAATATTGCTACATCTAATTTAAAGCTTTTAAAAAGATCTCAGACATGGGCTGATTTCCAGCAAGAACAAGTGCTGATTCAAAACTTTTCAACAGCTGGTTCTGTCAATACTGTAAGAAGCAAAATAATTTGTCTCTGCTGCTTTATAGTTCCATCTCAAGCATAAAACATATCACCCAAACACATTACTCTTTGTTAAACACAGCAAATTTATATGAATTAAAACCGTAAAGCTGTCAGCAATGTAAACTTGGGAAGCATGACAAATGAAGTAAAGGTGTTAGCAGAGACCTGTTGTACTACACTGACTGCTGACAGCAAGGAAAGTTGAATATACATTAGGAATGGCTGAGATGCATTTCAATGCTGTCATTGCATCGCTAGAAGCCTTTTTTAGTGTTAAAGTGAAGCTGACTATGCCTAAAAAATTTCCAAGGTAGCAGAGGTACCAAGGTGCAAGATATTAATTAATCTTCAAACTGATCCTTCCGCCTAGGCTGTATATGGGTATTCAGTTTTGCTTGAGTTAGGATTCAGTTTTGCATCCTGTTATTCAACTAATAAATGGCTAAACTACTACTGTGTAATAATGTTTTGGCTTTTTTATGCAGATTAATAAAATGTAGTAGACCTAAAAATAGTTCCATGAGTTGAAAGTCACATATACAGTATTTTGGGCCAGGATCACTTTAAATAAATATGGCCTGTCAAAGTACAAATTACAGCTTAAACCAGCCTGGCCATTCCTCTTCCCAAGAACTGCCATTCACTAGATATTTTCCCTTTTGTGGACAATTCTCTGTAAACCCTAGCGATGGTTAAGCCTGAAAATCCCAGCAGATCAGCAGTTTCTTAAATACTCAGATCTGTTTGACTGACACCAACAGCAATACCAAATCACTTAAATTACCTTTCTCCCCCATTCAGATGCTTGGTCTAAACTTTGGTTGGGTTTAAACTTCAGCAGGTCAACTTGATGATGTATACATGCCTAAATGCATTGCATTGCTGCCATGTGATTTGCTATTTAGATATTTGCATTACCAGATAGTTGTGAGAATGTTGAATGTTGAATGGGTTATATTATATATATATTTATATATATATATATAAATGGTCCTTCAGTGCTCCACAAATCCAAAAGAGTATTAGAGTATAACAATTACCATCAGGTGTGCAGTGTTGCACTGCACTAACACATTGTAATCTAGAGATGCCCAATACTCAAACAGATTTTTAAGGGAAATCTATTTTTGCAAAAAGGAACAAAATAAAATAGAAATACAAATATCTAATGACAAACGAATTTCAGTGGTTACATTAGAAAAAACCTGTATCTCTCTCTCATTGTCTGGTTCTTGGTAGTGAGAAGAGGGAGTGAGCAGATGGTACTGCACAGGTAGAGAAAGAGGTGCCCACAATTGGAAGGGTGCAGATGAGACACCGTAGACGACAGAGATGTTGGAAAGGAGCTGGCACTGGAGGTCCGGAGTGAAATGACCAGACATAGAAGATCAATCTTAGTTTCACCAAGCCATTCCTTGGGAACCTTGCCCAACCTCCTGTCCCTCCTGTAGAGATGTTGGAAAGGAGCTGGCACTGGAGACTGGGGAAAATGACCAGGTGTAGAATATCTATCCTAATTTTCTGAAACCTTTACTTGGGAACTACCTAGTCTCCTGCCTTTGTCCCTTCAGACATAGAAGATTGACCATTCGCTTGAGAACCTTGCCTAACATCCTGTCTCTTTCATGTGATGACTATGAATGAGCAAGAAGGCCTCTGACAGTTTCATGAATTTTTCCTCAAACTTCCAGTGGGTTCACGAAATTTCGGCGAAACGATTTCGCGAAATACAATAAAGTCAATGGGCCGACTTTAAACATTAATAGCTAAGCCCCTATTCATGTTAGAACCACTAAATTTGCAAGACAAGGGTAGGAGAACAGTAGCAACAAGGAAAAAATACAAAAGTTCCAAAAGACCTTGTGGTTTTCCAGAAAATGACAGGCAAAGTGACAGCAGGCAAATAGGATTTTTGCGTGATGGACAGAGTACAGAAGGCAGCATAAACATTAGGACATTGAGAAAGGGTGAACTCAACCCACTAGCAACAGTCTCTGCCATCAAAACAGGAGGACAACACGTTGCTATTTAATGTATGCACCCCTATTGAATTTACATAGCTGCATAATATCGTGAGGCTATATAAATCCTGTTTAATAATATTATAATTGCTAGCTGGCATAATGACCTGCATGACATGTGTTAGGAATGACACCTATAAAGATGTGGACAAGTATTGCGGTGACAGTAGGCAAGGATAGAGGATCAGAGACGGAGTGTCAGTGAGAGCAGTAGGAGCGTGTGGCCTATGGTCAGCTATCGCCAGGGAGACCGCATTGGTAAGAGTCATGAAGAGCTGGGTGTAGTGCATTGTCAATGCCACCCAAAAGTGTAGAATTTTAGTGAATGGTGAACTGGACAGACAGCAGCAGCAACAGCATGAGGAGAAGGCGGTGGGCCCTGAGATGGAGCGTGGACCGCATTGGTAACTGGCATCTGGAGCTGGGTGTAGTGCATCATCAATGCCACCCAGAAGTATAGAATTTTAGTGAATTGAGTACTGACAGGCAGCAGCAGACGCAGCACTAGGAGGAGGCGGTGGGCCTTTTTTGATAGATAGCACGTGGGATCAGAATAAAACTTCTTTTTTTTTTTTTTTTAGATTAATACAAACATTTTTCTGGCTTTTTTGATAGATAGCAAGTGCTATCTGAATAAATTATCTGTATTTTTTTGAGAGAAATACAGAAATGTTTCTGTCTGTTTTGATAGATAGCAGGTGCACTCATAGTTAAATATCTTTATTTTTTCTGGCCGCAGGTTTTGTGGCGTCAAACGACGTTTGTCGCCACAGGTTTTGTGGCGTCAAACGACGTTTGTCACCGCAAGTTGGCTACTCCAGTGACCCCTTCAGCTCCCTTAGCTCCCAGTCCCTTCAGCCCATTCTACCACAGTTCTGCGGCATCAGGCTATGGGCCCAACCAACAAAAGAGTAATTGAACTCAATTCACGTCTAGCCAAACTATTGGCCATGCAGCTACTGCCGCACAGCACTGTGGACTCGGAGTGGAACGCTACTTGTCCTTCACTGCTCACTGGGTGGCCTTGCATAGCTCAGTGGCAGTAGACTGCAAGAGGCATTACAGCACTCGGTACCTCCGCCGAGGGGTGTGGTGGGAAAGCATGGGCCACCCCAGTCCTCTCCATCATCCTCCTGCATTCCTTTTACCGTTAACCCCTCTCTTTTCGACAATCCTCCTGAAAGGCCAGCAGCGAAAGACACTGTGGTTAAGCCACTACAGCTCCCTCAAGCACACGCGTTGCCAGGCAATGCTGAAACTGGTGTCTTTGGGGGAGAAAAGTAACACCGCCAAAGAACTCTTGTCTGTTTTGCACAGAGAGGTTGAGGCTTGGCTGACATGCTCCCAGCTCAAAACAGGCAACGTAGCATGCGACAATGGGGCCAACCTTGTGGCCGCTCTGCGCATGTGCCGCATAACACATGTGCCCTGCTTTTTGCACGTACTGAACCTGGCGATGCAGAAGTTCCTCTGCACTTACCCAGGACCGGAGGACTTACTGAGACAGGCTCGCTCCATCTGCAGCCATGTCCGTTGATCCCCTACTGCCGCCGCAGTGCTTTGCAAGATCCAGTGCCAACAGAGGCTGCCACTGCATAGACTGTTTTGTGACACTGTGACTAGACGGAACTCCACCCTGCACATGCTCTCTGTAAGCAAAAGCTAGCCATCCACAATGTGGTCAGCGCAGTGCATGGAGATGATGGAACAACAAGAAATGCTCCAGCTTGAACAGGAGAAGGTCGGTGATGAGGAAGAAGATGTTTTGGCACCTGAGGGACAGGGACTGAGGGACAGGAGGAGGATCAGCCCAGGGAAACCCACCTTCATATGTGTGTCCACATGTTGTGATGCCTACGGAGGGACCCCTGCATTCGCAGCATGAAAAACTGGGATGATTACTGGCTGGCCACCCTTCTGGATCACTGCTACAAAGACAAAATGTCACAGTTTCTACCGAAACCCGGTGCAAGAGAAAGAAATTGTGACCTGCCTGAGCAGACTTATATGCCACTGGCTGTGTGAGGAGTTTTCCCCACCACATTCCACACAGGGAGCTCAGGTGGACACTGCCTCCACCGTATCCTCCTGTAGAGGCAACAGCAGCAGTAGTGGCAGCAGGCCGCACACATCCAAAAGTCTAGACCAAGGCAGTGGGGATTTTCTGGATGCCTGGCGAAACCTGATGTGGCCACCTCAAACAAGAGAAGTGCGGGGCCATAACCATCGAGAACGCATGAAGCTCATGGTGCACGATTACGTTGGCTCTTTTCTGGCTGGTGAAGGTGGTGTTGACGACAGCAGGCTTGAGGGGGATGCCTGTCCTGACAGTAGTGACGCCATTAATTTTTGATTTAACAGGCATGAAATCTATGCCATCAAGCTTCATTCATGCCCTGCATCCATCCTGGCAGAGTGGTCACAAACAACCAATCAGGACTGTCGCAGGAAAATGTCAATCACCTCACCTTTTTGAAAATGAATGAAAGGTGGGTTACTAACAACTATCATAGCCCCACTGCAGATGTCACTGATTGACTGACACAAGGATTCACTGATCAACTAAGATGCCTCTGTGAACCCACACTTCTCGGAGCCCAACAAACTTCTGATGAAAACCCCCAATACTGCCACATTGATAGGTACCATTGCCGAATTTTTCAGGTTAGAATTGTAAGATTGAGGGCTGGCATTCATGTCATCACTTCATGATGCATACTAGCAATATCATCTAACTTCCCAATGCTCTGGCACCACAGACCACAGCAACAGTGCTGGGGCACAAAACATCTTGGTCTGGCCCTTCTACGTTTAATCACCAATTTCAGAGATTTGTATCTCGAAATTCTGGGTGGCATTGACAATGGACCACACCCAGCTGTAGAGGCCAGTTACCTATGCGAGCCTCGTTCCTTCTCGGGCTCACCGCCTCTTCCTCCTGCTGTTGCTGCCGCCTGTCAGTACTCTATTTACTAAAATTGTATTACACACTTCTGGGTGTCATTGACGATGCACTACAGGCCTTTCTTGCTTATCGAAAATATAAGCAAGAATGGCCTTCTGATTCTGAGAGGTCGAGCTCTCGCCGAACAGGAGGATTTCCAGGAAATCTTCTGCGATCCCCGGGTACTAGAGGTTAATTAACCTCTAGTGCCCCGAGGATCGCACACTCTTCTCAAAGAATGCAGCCACAGCTGCAATCATTTAGAAGATGCCCAGCACAGGAGAACCTCCTGGCATTGTAATATAAGTATCTGTTACAAATGATACATTTAATTAACCTCCAGTGCCCCGGTGATCGTAAAACAGGAAGCAGCCATGGGAATCCTCCTGTTTTCATTTCCTCTTACGATGGTTTTGCCGAAATTTCACGGAACCACTGGAAGTTCGATTAAATTTTTGCGATGAATACCAGAGGCTTTCACTAATGCCAAAGTGTTCCACGCTCTGTCTTAGGGCCCACCGCCTCCTCCTGCTGCTGCTGCAGCGGCCTGTCAGTACTCTATTCACTAAAATTGTATTACACACTTCTGGGTGGCACTGACAATGCATTACACCCAGCTCTCAATGCCAGCTACCAATGCAGTCCGCGCTCCGTCCTAGGGCCCACTGCATCCTCCTGCTGCTGCTGCAGCAGCCTGTCAGTACGCCATTCACTAAAATTGTATTACACACTTCTGGGTGGCATTGACGATGCACTTCACCCAGCTCTCTACGACACTTACCAATGCAGTCTCCCTGGAGATACATACACACTGCTACTTCCCTCGCTGACCCACGCTCCGTCTCTGGTCCTCCATCCTTTTGCCTAATGTCACTGCGCTACTTCTCCACAACCTATTGGTGGCATTCCTAACATATGGCATTCAGGTCATGATGCCAGCTAGCAATGCGGTCTTCTGCTGTTTGACGGCAGAGACTGCTGCTAGTGGGTTGAGTTTACACGGTGTGCCACCCTTTCTCAATGTCCTAATGTTTATGCTGCCTTCTGTACGCTATCCATCAAGCAAAAATCCTAGTTGCCTGCTTTCACTTTACCTGCCATTTTCTGGAAAACCACAGGGTCTTTTGGAACCTATTTTTCCCTTGTTGCCACTATTCTCCTTCATATACCTAGCAAATTTGGTGGTTCTAACATGTATAGGGGCTTTTTGTAATAATGTTTGAAGTTGGCCTATTGACTTTAATAGAATTCGTGAAATCGGTTCGCTGAAATTTCGCGGACCCATTGGATGTTCAGGGAAATTTTTGCCAGACTGTCAGAGGCCTTCTCGCTCATCCCTAAACATTTCAAAATATAATGCCCAGAAGGTTTGTAGGTTTGGAATTGTTGTCTGTTTTTAATTTGTTGTCTGAATTTTTTCCTTGCTCACTTCCTGTCTGATAAAACATTGTCAGTGTGACAGGATATAAGGGCAGCTCTCAAGAAATTAAGTGCCACATAGCTTTAAAGACCAGAGAGAGAAACTAATTCTTACACATTCTATTCTTTGCTAAAAATATTGATTTGACATATACCTTAACAACCTTTTGACTCAATAGCATCAACCACAAGTTACATGGTGGCATAACTGCAGCTCACAATGCACCATGCATCCATGGTAAACCATCCCATTTTTTCTGGGGGGCAATGGGCCATTTCTATCTATGTGAATGAGGTCTAAATGTGCAGCTTTAGGTTTAGCATAAAAAATAGCAGACTATTTCTTAAAATAAACTGTCATAAATATAGGGGTTGCCATGAATAAAAAACATTTAGCAAGCCTACTATTTTTAAAAAGAAAAACTGCTATTTTACCCAAAATTATGATGCTGGATCAAGTTTAGTGCTAAAGATTTTGAGACAAAGCCCATAAAGGGGCAAAAAGCAATAAAAAGGGATTTTAATGTAAATATGTAAAAATGTAAATATGTATGATGAACAGTCAGAGGCAAAGTTTAACAATCTATGGGTAATAAAAATAATACATTTTCCAGTAAAGTGAGATCTCCTGACCTTCATGATTATTCCAGGTGAGTGACTCCCAGTAGTGAAGCCAATAGATAAATGACATTGAAAAAAATCAGGAATGGCAAAAATAAATAAATAAATCACTGCGCTATAAAGCTCATTATAAATTTTGCTCAATTAAAATTATTTGAAGACAAAGGAATGTTCTTAATCATCTTAGTGCAAGATGCTATTTTAAAATTGTTCTGTGACAACAGCCTATTGTTCCCAGAGCTATTATAAGATGACACCAGGACTTGACAACCTTTGCAAATCGCAAAGGTGTTTATCTTTAAAACCCCTGAATGTCAAAAGAACAGCTAGGGACGAGCACTGGTTTCAGCCCCAAAGCTTCCTATCCTACAACAGATAATTTTACAGTGATCTGTAGCAGTGACTGTAAATATAATGCTAAACTTTTAAAAATGTTACTATCTGGGTAATGTGTCCACATAAACCCGACTTTATAGTAATAATTTTTCTAATGTAATCCCCAATAGCAATAGATCATTTCTAGGGTTGGTCGAATAGCTCACTATTCGATTCGTCAGCTATTCGCTCGAATAGAGCAAAATTATTTGGGTGGTCGAATGTCAAAGTCGAACACCATTAAAGTCAATAGGAGGAAAAATTCGGGTTTGTTTCAGCACTGTGTACAGCTTCTACAGCCTCCAAACAGATGTAAAAAGATACATTATAAAAGGATACATAAAAAGATACATTGTAAAAAGATACATTGTAAAAGGATACATTGTAAAAGGATACATTATAAAAGGATACATAAAAAGATACATTGTAAAAAGATACATTGTAAAAGGATACATAAAAAATACATTATAAAAAGATACATAACACTATTACATACCCCTTCACTTCACATGAAGATTAAAGAGCACCTGTCACATCAAAATTAGGCTAAAGCTAGGTACACACTTCCAATAATTATTGTTAGAAAATGAACGATTACGACCGATCAACGATTATGCACGATTATACTTGAACAATCATATTGTGC
>NC_092862.1:68817712-68882932 GCF_032062135.1 Pyxicephalus adspersus | reverse complement strand
TCTCAGCCATTCAGCACTAGATATGAATGGGGAGACTTGTGCCCATTCATCCCTAGTGCTCTGGGATTGGCTGAGAAATAGGAAATCCTGATGACAGCTCAAGCATCATCAGGATTTCCCTTTCCTCAGCCAATCAGGGAGCAGAGCGATCAGCAGAACTTTACTATGCTGACAGCTCTGCTCTCCTGATTGGCTGAGGAAAGGGAAATCCTGTTGATGCCTTTGCTGTCATCAGGCTTTCCCTTTCCTCAGGGAGCAGAGCAATCAGCAGAGCTTTATTATGCTGACAGCTCTGCTCCCCTGATCGCTTCCGCAGCCCTAGAGGAGCTGTGACATGTTCTGTATCTGTAATACATGTCACAGCTCCTCTAGGGCTGCGGGAGTAATCGGGGGAGCAGAGCTGTCAGCATAGTAAAGCTCCGCTGATTGCTCTGCTCCCTGATTGGCTGAGGAAAAGGAAATCCTGATGATGCTTGAGCTGTCATCAGGGTTTCCTATTTCTCAGCCAATCACAGAGCAGTAGAGGTAATGAATGGAGATAGTATCTCCATTCAACCTCTATTGCCCTTGTATTGCCTGCGGTTACAGCTAATTGAAGGCACATGCTTTAAATTAGTTGTGACTGCAAAGTTCCCACGGTCCGGCAATCCCACAATGACATTATGATTCATAATGTCATTGTCGGATAACCTGTAAAAAATTAAAAAAAACCAAGTTAAAATAAAAACACATACAAATTAAATTCACTTAAAATGAATTTTTATTTTTTTTTTTAAACTTTTTTTCCCCCGAATTTTTGCTGTCGAATTCCATGTTTTTTGGGTCGGGTCTATCCGAATTCGAACAGCCATATTCGGGCCAAATATAGGCACAACCCGAATTTGAACATCAACACTAATCATTTCTATAAATGAACTGTTTGTATTCAATTAGCTTATAGTAATTTAAAAGTGTGTGTTTAAAAAAAGTACAAAGTATCTTATGTATTGCATTTTTATATCAGTTAATTGTAATACATATTCCCCATCATCAGGACCACAAACTACTAAATGTTTTTATCTTACCACAACATTATACATATTCCTAAAGCAAAACGCACAACAACCATTTTATATTAAAGCTTTCTGTGTCCTGATACCGTAGAAAGATTTCCCTTGACCTCTTGTCCTGGAGACAGGAATGATGGAAAACTTACTTACTATGCAAAGTATTTTTACTAGCACTAAAAAAAACTTGATTTTTGTTGATAAAAGGTGCAGGTTTGAATATCTGCCAGGACTCTATATGCATAAAGTTTATGCGTTTTTTTTTTCTTTTAAATTCGGCTCCTATATTTGCCCCAAGAAGTTTTTTTTTCAAGTGTCAAAAAGTTATCTATGTAAAAACATTTGCAATACAAGTGCAATTAAGAAAAGGGCATAATAATTCACATATTAATGTTAAATATTATGAGGCACATATTATTTCACATTTTTAAGTAACTTATCATTACTTTGGAGTATCTGCATTTTGATGGAATTTAAAATCTATGGGTCACTGTTATCTAGAGATCATTACTCTCTGCAATTGGTTTCTTTAATTTATTCATCTCAGACTTGTGTGCTTTCTCAATTTTATTTCGCAATAATGGCAAGTAATGATTTTTAAAACTGTATACATACTGTTTGCTTTGTCGCAAATGTATCCTTTGTTCAACTGCAACTGAATTTAAGATTCTGGTGATACAACAGATATGCTTAAATCAGCTAAATGGTTTCTCTTGGGAATTATGCAAAGTTTCAACAATTTTAATCATTTTGCAGCCAGAGGGGACTGCGACACAATGAGAAGCTATGCCAGCCTATTCTTTGTAGCAGCCAGGGGGTTAAGATAAAAGAAGATACAAAATATCAAGTTCATCTAGAAAAGCAAAGATGACTTATATCTTTGTCAGATGTAACTGGAAAGATGACTCTCACTCTCTCACTCTGTATATATAAATATATATATATATATATATATATATATATACAGATAAAATTTTGCATGCATGATGTTTTCTGTTTTTGCACATGTGCAATGTGCTGGGGCATTTTTTAATGTAATACACTCTCAACTACATATTGTTTCAAACAGTGGTGCTTAGTTTGACAAATTATCACAACAAAAGTCCAAAATCCTAAATGAATCAATCCAGTAATAATACTAGCAAATGACTTTACCAACAGCACTTCTACCATCAACCTAAAGTTAAAATAAAATCTTTGGAACTGTTGAACTGTCAAATAAAAAATGGTTTAAATTATTCAAATCTCAAAGATCACAGGAAAAGGTCCCATGTTATTTTTAGCTAAACTTCTATGTGATGTTAAGTTAAGGTGAAAAGATGACAATGGTAAAACCCTAGAACTGTCCAACTGCCAAAAACTTATAAAATCTAAAATGCCTCCAATCAAAAGGAAAAGTAGGAGACCACTATCACTTGCAACAAAACCCCTACACCTAATTACATTCCAAAGCACAAGTAACTTTGGAAAGGTGGGGGCACCATTGCTGAAGTGTTTTGTTCACATTAATATTGGTTTGTTTTTTTGATGATTTTGAACTGCTGAAGCTGTGATGATAATTTGTGGATAGTACCATCACCAACACTGTGCCACTATTTGTAGCAACATACTGTATTTTCCATTTTATTTATAATACCTAAACGTGCCTTACACTTCACTATAAAATGCTATACCTCAGCAAATTTTTAAATTGTGTCTCAAGATGTAATATAGTATAATATATAGTATAGCATAACTCCTACTTCTACTGCCTCATATATCTATTACCCAGCAGCACACATTTTTTTACTAATTGCTGCTTGACATGTATCTCTACTATTTTCAGAACCTTAAGCCTTAATTATTTGTTACATGTATAGATGCAGTGTCTAGCTCCTATATACAGGCAATCCCCAGGTTACAAATGAGGTTCTGTAGGTTTGTTCTTAAGTTAAATTTGTATGTAAGTTGGAACAGGTACTTTTTTTTATTTAATGCAGTTTAGACATGGAATTTTTGTCTTTCAACATAATATTTATTTTTATCTTTCTGTACATACTTACTTTTTGTAAATGCTTAAACAGCAGTACAAACTAGTACTAGTAAGTATTAGATTCCTCTCTTGGAAACACTTGGACATGGCAGATTTAAGGATAAGGATGTAAGCTGCATGAGTTTGCTGGTCTTTTACAGATCAGATTTTTGTATTTCTGTTCCTTTATTTTCCCCCTACATCTTTGCTTCTTTCAATGTTGTTTGAATGAACATTGTACACAAGGTCCCTTCCTCCTCTCAATGGGTTGCAGCAAAAGAATACAGTGCTGAACATGAAAATTTGAAAGATAGTATATATATATAGCTGTCTGGGACTAAGGCTATACATTTATAGTAACTGATGATTAGTGTTGATGTTCGAATTCAGGTTGTCCCAATATTCGACCCGAATATGGCTGTTCGAATTCGGATAGACCCGACCTGAAAAACACAGCAAAAATTCGGGATTAGACAGCAAAAATTCGGGATTAGACAGCAAAAATTCGGGGAAAAAATTTTTTATTTGTATGTGTTTTTATTTTAACTTGTGTTTTTTTATTTTTTACAGGTTATCTGACAATGACATTATGAATCATAATGTCATTGTGGGATTCCTGGACCGTGGGAACTTTGCGGTCACAGCTAATTGAAAGCACGTGCCTTCAATTAGCTGTAACCGCAGGCAATACAAGGGCAATAGTGGATTATATTTGAACGATCATATTGTTACAGCATGTACAGAATTGTGCACAATATGATTGTTCAAGTATAATCGTGCATATTCGTTGATCGGTCGTAATCGTTCATTTTCTAACAATAATTATTGGAAGTGTGTACCTAGCTTTAGGCTTAAATTGATTTGACAGGTGCTCTTTAATCTTCATGTGAAGTACAGGGGTATGTATTAGTATTATATATCTTTTTAAAATGTATCTTTTTATGTATCCTTTTACAATGTATCTTTTTATGTATCCTTTTACAATGTATCTTTTTACATCTGTTTGGAGGCTGTAGAAGCTCTACACAGTGCTGAAAAAAACCCAAATTTTTCCTCCCATTGACTTTAATGGTGTTCGACTTTGACATTCGACCACCCGAATTTTTTTGCTATATTCGAGCGAATAGCTATCGAATAGTGAGCTATTCGACCAACACTACTGATGATGTTGTGAATAGAAAAGCCTGAGGGATAATAACCAGTACATTTAAAGGAATGGGTGGAAAGTAATTAACATTGGTATTCTCATTCCAATTTCTTTTTATAATGTACACTTTTGTATTAGTAAGAATCAGTCTGTGTGCCTCATTTTTCCCACTAACTATAGCATAAAGTTGTTTCCTCTCATTAGACTGTCATACTGGGAGCTTTCTAAAGCTCTTACTAGTGTAACCTCATACATGTGAATCTCTCTGTTCAAAAACAAAACTCCCACACAATCATTTTTTGATGCCAGTAGCATGTCTAGCTAGCACAATGCTGACATCACAGTGTTGGAGGGAGGCATTTTAAAAGATAAAAGTACTAGAAGGTGAGTTTCTGTGCAGACCTGCACACCATAGCCAAAACTCCCACAAGGCTAAAATTTAACTTTTGCTTGAAATGGATTTGTTGATTTTGAATAATGGCAAGAAAGACTTTGATGTTAACTTGTAATGTTCTGCTTTAAGAAGACATCTTCTTCACACTTTCAAAGTATCTGTATTATTTTATTACAAAACATTGTAATGTAAACGACTCTGTATGAAACCACTGGATCACTTTTATGTATGTATTGCTTCTGGTGATGTTTTGAAATTTTAAAAAGTAAGGGAAAGTGCAGTTTTGATCTGACTGTCATCATATCTTACACTTAATAGTGTACATTCTAATAAGCTGTCTATTGTTTTAAAAATAGGGCTGATTTACTTATGAAGTTTTTAAATGCTAAATCCTTTTGCACTTGAAAAGAATACATACACACTTATTTTAAAATACTTAAGCTGTGGCAGTTTCCAAGGAAATCCACACAAATTGTGTACATATTTTTATAGTAATTATGGTCAGTGTAAAAAAAAATTTTGTATACAACAAAAATAAAAAAAATATTTTTATCAAAGCCCAGATGGTTTAAAAGCTCAATAGAAAAATATCCAGCTTACATACACATCGGAATAAGTAACTCACTCACCTCCTATCCCTGCCTAGTGATTCTGACAGCTCCAAACAGTTTTATTCAGATAAAAAAAGCCTAGAGAAATCTAGTAAACCTTTAATGATCTAGGATGCCAGCATTGTGATGGCTGCACCCTGTGTTCAATAATTTATTTCAAAACACTGACTTATTTTGTGCATATTAAAAACAAAGGATTTTAATATTATGTAATAATAGTTATTATATTACATTATTAATTTATAGTATTAAAATAATTTTATTTAAAATAATGTGATCTGATCTAAGCTGATAACTTATTGCAGATTGTACTGTTGTATATGTTATGTCCAAATGTTCTTATGTTCCTGATTTTAAAAGGTTACACGTCCAACCTAGGACATCATTGGTATTACGTGATGTGTCTTGTTATTACAACATGTTAAAAATTATTAAAACAAATAAAATATAAAATAATATTATTTAGATTTATTAATTCATTTTTTTAAATTAAAATTAACCCCAACCCTCATTATTTCTTTTTAAATATCATCCAAATATATTATACCTCATATCAACTGAGTAGATTAATTTAAAATAAATAAATAAAATATATACATTGTATTATCGTAAATAGTTCCTAAGGGATTTGCTCCTACATTTTCCCAGAAATATTTAATTATACATTTATTATGCCTTGCAACCAGACAGCATTACTGTACAAATCCACTTCATATGACAAATGTTAAAATGCTAAGAGAAACCATAGTTATGATCCCGTTGTTAAAAAAGACAAATTAGACTCATATTTGTAAGGAACTTACCTGTCCTGCGAGGACAAATAATAAAACTTGATAAAAGGATATTTGGAGTTGGCTGTGGTTTGTGTGCCCAGGCCCATTACAATATTGATATATTTATATGTTGTAAGAGATAGTTAAAGAGTATGCTTGTCTTGTACGCTCTTTTAATTTTGTCAGCTCCTTGGGAAAAGAGAGCTCATATAGAATGATTTACCTCCTAGAAACTAGAGTTTGCTATTCCCTAAGTCACCTGGACAATGAACATATACAATGTATAGTTTTTCTGGACTAAGTTTCAGAGAATGAAAAGAAGGGGTTTAATTGGCTTAGGATATATGTAAAAGGTAACCCTTAGGTAACCCCACCTACCACAACAATCCATACTCTAACTAAACATGAGAGCAATACTCTATGGCACATTGAAAACATTCAAAGGTATGTTTGTTTTTTTTAAACACTATCTATGCCTTAACCACCTGACCGATAAGCCCGACCTTGGTACGGGCTAAAAAAAGTTACTATTTTCGATAACCCCGAACTTTTCTCCCTATATTAAAATCATCACTTACCTGTTTTAACCTGAGGCTTTAAAAGCCCATGTTTGAAATCAGGTGTCTTAAAGCTTGCCTTTAAACCACTGGAAAATGTCTATGCTGCTTTTTGCCATGTTTTACTGCATTTTTTACTGTTATGTTTTCAAGTATTAGTAAACGCAGGAACACCAACCCCCCCCCCCCCCCCATTGAAATCAATAGACGTGTTTACCCGCATTAACTCTATGTTTAATTTTTCAAACATTGCAAGGAGCGTTATCTATATTGCTCAAAAACGTGCCTCAAGAAAATGCACTGGTGTAGATTAGCCCATTGGAATGCCTGTTAATTTTAAACATGGGCTTTTAAAACCTCAGGTTAAATGCTGGGGAAACAGTCTATGTAGAGCCAGCCTTATTTGCTTTTTTCGTGTATACACCCTATCACCTGGAAATTGTTCATTTACTAAACACTATGTTGTGCATAAAACCAATTGAATACCAATAGAAGTCCAGGTATGGAGATAAAAAAGTCTGAAAAATCAGAAGTCCATTGGGTCAGCATGACAACCATTTAACTAGTATTCACAACGTAAATCAAGTAATCAAGTGATGTAAAGTTAATGATTGAAGCATATATATATATATATATATATATATATATATATAGACATACATATATGTATTCCTTACACTGGTTTCCTTTAATAAAAGTACATTTACAAAACCCAGAAATTTAATGAGAGTAACAATGTCTTTTATATTTTAAACTGAATTCAATGTATAAATCTTGTGTTTTCAGAGATCTTAGTACAAAGTTAGATGTTGCATTATGAAGTTGATTTCTTAGTATCTTTATGCATTTTATAAGCGTCTATCAAGATGGAAAATAGCATGGAAGATAAAAGAAGGTTATTTTATTGTTAATAATAGTACACTGAAGCTGCATACTATTGATTCTCACTTTGGAATTTACAAAATGCTTCATTGTATTACTTGAATATAAACTACAGCTATGAGGCCATGTTTTACAAAATGTTAATACAAGGTCAAATATTCCATAGTTTATGAAGGTAAATATAATGCTAAACATATTGTTGCTCATCAAAGTAAGAAAGATGTTACATGTACTTTATGTTGAATATTTTAACATGAAATTTATTTTTTTTAATATATCAAAGTGATTACCGAAAAAAAAAACATGGACTGTCTGTGTTGCCATTTACAGCCAGTAAAATTCAAACATTCACCTCAATATTCTCCAGAATTGTTTGGATTTAACTGGTTGCTAAAGTGCATCATTGACAATCTATGATTGCTTTTATTTTAGTCAATAATTTTTATGACAGTTGTTTTTTCCTCTCAGGAAACCAGTGCTCACAAGAGACACCAATCCCCCAATCTAACACCGCACTCTTCAACTATATCAAGCCCTGTTCAGCCTTGGAAGGCTAGTTGCACCTTCCCAGCACACAGTTGCCCCCAAGACTTCTGTGCACGAAGGTTGGCATCTGGGGACTGACAGAGGATCATAAGCCTACAGATAAGGCAGTACTAAGGATTCCGACAAAGCCAGAGGTCATATAAAGGCAATCAGTCCACCAAATAAGGTATCCAAGGGTAAAGACAAAGCAGAGTCAGAGGCAAAGGTCAGTCCAGGCAGCAAAAAATCTCAGGGTCAGCAGATCCAACAGATAAACACAACAGCAGCCGGTCAGACAAATTTACCAATACAACAGGCAATTGGTGACTGTGAGCAGAAAGGCTATAAAGTTCTAGCCACGACAGGGCAGGATGAAGCCAGAACTAATCTGCTCATAAAATCTCCTTCAGTTGTGGACAACCTCTGGGTATGTGCTGGGGATGCGGATAAAGGTGCATCTCAGAATGCATGGCTAAAGGGAAGCAGGAGATACTGCAAACTGATGAGCAGAAGTACAACTAACTAACAACTAACTCCTTGACGCATAACACAGGGACATTTTTAAAAATAGGTCAAAAACAGCACCTGCACTTAGATCACAAAAACTGGGGTCAACCAAGAATACCAGAAAAGAAAATGAAAACCTTAGCAAGTAAATGGGCCTTTTGTGACATCCCTGCTGTCTATGTATCTACTTTAAAGCTGAACTCTAAACATAACTAACTTACCTTCTATTTATTCTCAAAATGAGGGAACCTTCACCTAGAAATTTATAGTCATACATACAATTAAAGACATACAACTTCAAGCCTTCTAATATCAATGGCCAGATGAAGAGGGAGACAAGGATAGGACTGCACCCCCTGGCTGAAAGAAGGGACTCTGGATGAAAGGACGTTTGTTTTGGCCTTGGTAAATCAAAGTAAGTTACTTGCCTGGTTTTCAGTTGAATTTTTTAATGATAAAGAGGCAATATAGTTAAGTAGGTTGAAAACATATGTGTCCAGCAACTTGTGTTCAAAAACTAGTAAAAAAATATGCATCTACAAAGCTCGAAAACTGCAGAAAATCCAGTGGAAAGGAAAAACCTTTCACAGGCCAATTTACTCCATTAAGACAAAAAATCTTTCCTTATTTTCTAACGAAAACAAATTTAAATCCTTGGGTTTTCATATTGTGGTATTACCTATAAATATTATTAGCTAGTTATATTCTTTTTTTCTGTATTTACAAAAAAAAACCTGCACCTTAAAAAAAAAGGTGGCTGGAATTAGATTATATGGAAGTCAATTCCACAATTTCACAGCAGTTTCTGTAAAAAAACCTACAGCTAAACGCCACTCTGGTACTTCACTTCTGTAATAGTAATATTGCAACCAGTTTTACTCTGTCTCTTACATATGTCCGAATAGCTGAGCCCAGAAAAGGCGTGGCTGCAGCACAAGAACATTGCTGAGCAAAAAGGCCAGGAGATAAGCGTATATATATATATATATATATATATATATATATATATATATTGTGAGAGATTACGCTCAGGATCGCCTTTGCTGGGGTCAAAGGACACTTGTCTGGTTCATCCAACTCAGATCACACACCAAGGTATCAGCCTTAAGCTGGCTTGCAGCCAGGTTTATTGAAGGTTGCAGATAAAATAACAAAACAGCAAAAGAAAACCTTTCCTGTCCGACACTTACTATACATCAGACGTCCCTGTCTATCAGCTGGAGGGCTTTTCCCTGTCAGCTCAAAACCAAACTTTCAGCAACCTTCTACTCACTTGTGAGCTCACTCACACAGACTGACTTGAGCTCACTCACCCAGACTGACTTTCTGAGTCTCTCAGCAGAGCTCCCTCACACGGACCGACTGTCTGTGTCTCCAAGCAGAGCTCCTCACACAGCGCCCCTGTCTGTGTCTCTCCAAGCAGAGCTCACTCACACAGTCCACCTGTCTGTGTCTCCAAACAGAGCTCTCTCACACAGACCCCTGTCTGTGTCTCCAAACAGAGCTCAACTCACACAGTCCACCTGTCTGTGTCTCCAAACAGAGCTCTCTCACACAGACCCCTGTCTGTGTCTCCAAACAGAGCTTATCACATAGATCCCTGCCTGTGTCTCCGAACAGAGCTTATCACACAGACCCCTGTCTGTGTCTCCAAACGGAGCTGAACTCCTGACTGAGCTCCTGGCTCTATTCTATGTTATATCCCTGCCCTTAGTGCTTCTTCATTAATTTTCTCAAAGGTGAGAGTCTTCCACCTGCTACTTCAAATAGGAATCTTGGGCAAATATATCTCCCTTTCACCACCAAGCTTGCATTGGTGTCACAATATATATATATATATATATATATATATATATATATATATATATATATTTATATAAAGTACAGGTTAAGACCTGGACATACAAAAACCCTCCCAACTTTTCCTTGGCTGGCTCCAGGACCCTAAAAAAACAACTGTCTGGCAGGCACACAGTTCCCTGAAGCCCTCCTTTAACAGACAAAAAGTATTAGCCTGGGCGCTATATACACCCTATTCACGACCTTCCCAGCCAAGCAACGGGTTGGGAGAGGAAATTAAATTTTGGAAATTTCAAGTCTGTTGCCAAAGTAGGCAGAGCTGTGCTGTAGTGCAGAATGGGACTAATTCTCCTGAAGGTAAAATGTTACCATTATAAATGGTGAGAGGAAGAATTGAAGACTAAGGATGATCAGGTGATTTTCATGAAGTTGTTTTCCAAGTCAATCAGCAGTATTCATTGTTATCTCATTTTTGTTTTATGTACAAAATCGGAAAAAAAAATTTTCACGGTATGGGAGGCACTTGAATTTGCAGTCGGGGAAACAGCATGGTTGGTATTGTAATATATGTAAACCTGGATGGACAAGAAAAAAGATGAGTGGCAGCAAGCTTTTTCTCCTCTTTGTTCACACCAGGCCACCTACAGGCCAAAAAAATTAAAATGGGAAAGTGAAGGGGGACAGTTGGTATTTGGGGGCTCATCAACACAATTTGTCTCCCAAATGATTGTAGAGTTTATGGGAAAGTTACTGTAATATGGAAGCCCATTTTAGTGAGCCAACAGATAGGTGCCCAAAAGTTAAAAAAGTTATATTTAAAATGACAACTAAAAAAAATTGTGTTTGTCACCTTCAATGCAGTTTGCATAGCTCTTTGCTGTTAGGGGAGTTTCAACCTGGGGATTGACTAGTTCATTACAACAGTGTCTGGATAAAAATGCTAAGCAGGTAAGATGTTCTTCTGGTATATGTGTGTGCAGCTTGATTTTCATTTTTTACTAGCATGTACCTTTAAGATATAATATATGATCTGCTGAAAAAATTTGTATCCTAATTAGGAAAACCATTATAACTAAGATATAAATGAATGAATGATATGTGTAAAGATAGATGGCAAGATTATTTCATTTATTTGAGCTCCAAAGTATTTTGCATGAATAATGCATAGGTAACAAAGCAAAGGAAGCCTAGATTTCATGTTTACATTTTTTACTAAGTAGAATGTGGTCAGAGAATAAAGAACATCAAAAGGCAACTCTTTCATGTGTCAGAACTGTACATCATGCTAATACTATAAAGAAGAGCAGCCGAAGTTCTGCAAGCCTTGCTTCAGAGCATTTTCTCATAGGAATCATAGGCAAACAAAATGAACTGAGTCACGCAGCTGACTTAGTCTTTTTGCTTGTTTTCAAAACACTTTTTGTATTAGGCATACGTTAATGCATTCTCTAACAACTTTTAACATTTTTTTTATGTTTTAGATGTACATATTACAGGTAATAAATGCATACTGAAAATGTATAAGGAATATAGATTTTCATTAAATAATGTAAACATGTAAACATCTAAATGAAAATTGTATCTAGGGTTTATATTTTTCAAGAGGGTTTACTTTAAAATATATCTGAAGGATAAAACAGTACAAAACAAACAACAGAAGTGAAACACTAAAAAATAAAATTCAACAGCATGTGAATATAAACAAGGAATAGCATTTGAACAATCCATGGAGTGCATGTGATCAGCTTGAATGTATTTAATGTGAAACTACAAATATACTGTTATAACTTTTGATGACTGTGACAGAGTGTCCCAAAAAATGTCAGGGAAAGAGCATTAAAGGCTTCAGGGAAATAAAAAATGTAACTGATGTAAAGGTTTTTAGGATGAAAGCAGGTTATTTCGGGCTCTGGAGCCGGCCAAGGGAGTGAAAGGGTGGGTTCCTTGTCCCAACCCAAATCAGAGTTTAGGTTATATCCACCTGCACTCAGGTGCAAAGGGGAAATTGATCAGCAAGAGGCTGAGGTGAATTGATCAGCAAGAGGCTGAGAGAGAGCCAGAGTGGATTCCAGGCTGAGAGAGAGAGCCAGAGTGGATTCCAGGCTGAGAGAGAGAGAGAGAGACAGAGTGGATTTCCAGGCTGAAAGAGAGAGAGAGCCAGAGTGGATTCCAGGCTGAAAGAGAGAGACAGAATGTTCCAGGCTGATAGAGAGCCAGAGTGTTCCAGGCTGAAGAGTGAGCCAAAGTTTTCCAGGCTCAGAGAGAGCCAGAGGGTTCCTGGAAAGCCAGCAACCAAACAGTACTACAAAACTGTGAGTGGAACAGCCCTGATATAGTGAATGTGTTAGTAAGAAAGGGCACCTAAGTGAGGTAGCCAGAGGCCTAGCTGGGCTACTGTTTATTGTTTTTGTTGTGATGTGTTGGAGAGTGTGCTCTAACACTTGCCTAAACAAATAAAAACTGCTGTTATTTTGGGCTTTTGGAATCTGCTGCCTCTGATCTGCCCTGTAAGCATCCCGTTACCATGAGCAACCCCCAGTAATATACCACAAGACCATAAGAGGAAAATGCAAGTTTGTAAATCAAAGAGCACCCACAAGCAGTGAACAATCTAACCAGCAATAAAAAACTACTAGTGTCTTAACCTTAAAGCGTACCTAAACTCAGAATTTTCACTTATATAAAAGGGTAGACAACCCATTTATGTAAGGTAAAAATTCTGTTTGTTAGTGTTAATTTAATTGCAACACCCTTTAAAAAAAAAAAAGTGTAGCATCGCCCCCTTAATTGTCGATCTCCTAGGCAATTGAGAATGAATAGGATGGCAGAGCATCGCGGGATACCTACTTTACGCATCCCAGGAGGCTCTTGGCTGCTCCTTCTGTGCATGCCCGAGAATCTCAGGCATGCGCAGAAGGAGCCCTTTTGCCAAAAAATGCATGCGCAGTGAGATCGGCAAGTTTTTTTTCCCATCTATGTTACCCAATCTTGCGCCTGCTTTGGGTGATGTAGGAAGAAGAACCCAAAAGAACAGAGAGAAGATAGCAGGGCCAACCCTAGATCTTGCAACGCAGGACATGATGGAATAACTCTCCGGATGAATCGATTGCTCTGCGGGATTGAAGGTAAGTGTATTTTTTGTTTTGGGTTGTTTTTGGGTTAACTTCCTCTTTAAGAAAACATCTGCTACACTTATTTTATTTTTTTTTAAGGTTATTAAAATTTTCAAGGAAGCATTCAAGGTAGCAAAAGTAAAGAGAATAGTGTTTCAGCTTGTATAGTGAAATGGAACATGTGACAGTAGGCACAATTAATACCCCAGGAGAAGAAGCCTACCTGGAAAATCTGAACTAAAAAAAAAAAAGCATGCCAAAAGTATTAAAAAAATAAACTCTGTTCATTTATCCGTGAAGGACTCCCCATTGGAAAAAAAAAAAAAAAGTAAATAGTAAAAGAGTATAACACCAGAATAGTATAACACAGCACACGCCCACCAGGGTGACGTGAGGGATTACCTGTGCATGAAATCTGGTGTCAGTGCAGGCTCCACACAGGGCACGTTCTTGGAATCAGAGTGGGCGTGGTCAGCGTGGGTCCCGCATAGCACACACCCACTATAATGACATAGGGGATTCCCTGTGCACACATGGGGACTCCCAAACTGCCAATTATGCCCGCTGAGTAGCAGGCCGATAATTGCAAGGTGCTTGAATAATTCTAATGAAATAAAAAAATAGCTTTTTTGTACGCATGTATTTTATACTGTGGTCAACAGTGCTGGTGGGCTACATATCAGTGATTTCTGACAGATGCTGCGGGCCGGTGGAAATCTGAACACGGGCCGCAATTGGCCCCTGGGCTGGACTTTTGTCATGCCTGGTTTAGAGTGTAACAAAGCAGTTGTCAAATAACCTTCCTAGTGGTACATTTCTGTCTGGATTCATGTGTCTAAATGCGGTACATTGTTTTTCATGAAAATTTATTTTACAGTATAATATAATAGTATGAGTATAATAAAGTTTGAAACACAAAATCATGTAAAAAAAAAAAAATAATAAAAAAAAAATATATATATATTTTCCAATGTATTGCATTCATAGTTATTTTGTATTGAATGCATTACAAATTGATTTTGAATTCCCTGCCCCGCCCAGTCGGCAACGTACACACGCACCGATTTCACCGGGAACTCCCCCCGTGACTCATCATGTGCAGAAGACGGCAGAGGAAGACGAAAGAAGACAGGGATCGCGGCGATGAGCGCTGTATTTACTAACCTTACCATAGGTTTACCTACCCTAAGTGTGATTCGGGGCTACCGCTTTCAGGAACTTTTTTCTACCCCGAGTCAAACTCTGGGTTACCGCTAGGGAGGTTAAGGTAGTTGGATCTAATAGACCTGATTTAATTAATCTCTCCAAAACTGGAGAAGAAGCTACACTTTGATCAGTGAACCTAAGTGATCCAGCAAACCTGGAATGGATTTCCTAAAATTAATTTGCTATTTGTTAGCAAATGTTTTTAATCCTGAACTAGATCCATTCCAGGTTTGCTGGATCACCCGAGTTCACTGATAAAAGTGTATATTTTGCAGCCTTTTAAATTAGGCATAGAGTAACATGATTGGGCAATACATTTCTTGTGAGGAAAGGTACTAGTTGCCCACATCTCTACACTTCTGAATAAAGCACGGAAGGGGACTTCCATGCACAAACTTTGCATTGTTTACCAGCAGTGAGGACATGTTGGATGATGTGGAATTGAAGGAAAGTGAGGGCGGATAATTTACTGTTTAATAGAGCAGTCAAAGCCCTTAGGGCTTGGGTCTACTGAAAAAGCCCTTAGGGATGGGTCTACTGAAAAGAGCAACCAACAGTCGGTAAATTTGGTTCAGAACATAGAAACTACCGGGCATTCCCAACAGACATGGAGGAAGATGGGGATATCCTCTGAAACATAGGGAGGAACAACTTGAAGAGCATTTAGACAAATGTTAGGGAACCGAGGATCAGTTGGGGAGTTCAATAAAATTGGCTTCTTGTGTGCTAACATTAGAGAGAGGCCCGTAGCCATAAGATAGGGGTGTTAAGGGTAACAAAATGTAGTAATGGTTGGGAGGGGCTGTACTAGCGTAGAGCGTGAGGTAGGAGGGGATTAGGCATAGGATAAGTTAAAAGGGGGAAAACGGAAGTGGGAGGCCCCCTTTTAGGTTCCCCCCCATCCCTTTTTACTATCTTTGGGAAGTTTGGGAAGTTTTCGCAGTTGGGGACTTGGAAGGCAAGAATCCAGTGCAAAAAGGTAAAGTGGGGGATTTTGGCAGGGGGGAACCACTTTGGTGGGATCCTCCCTGACTCCTGAGGCAGTTTTGGGCGGCTGGGGGCCAAGGTGGAGATGTTGGAAGAGTTAAATTCCTGTTAGGTGCGGATTTTGCCTTCTGAGACTTACAGCCTGGTTGTTTGGGTTTATAACCGGGAGGCTGGAGTTTTATAACAAGGATATTGTTGTTTATGGGTATGTATTGTTGTTTATTTTTATGCATTAATAAATGGGGGGAAATAGGTTGTTAGTTAATTGGGTTATATTTATTGGTGTGTTATTTTATGTCAATTTATGCTTGCATTAAAAAATGTAAAATCAAGGTATTTATTTTGTCATTTATTTGTTATTGGAATTGTATTTGTTAATTACTTGAATGGGTATTTTATTTAATTAAGGCTAATAAACCGCTGCTTGTAAATTTAAGTCCAAATTGGTGTTTGTGTATTTTTGGTTTGGGAATGGTTGATAAGCAGGTGGGGGTTTGGGGGAGTTGGAGGTTTTGCCGGGGGTGTTGAAGGAGGGTGCAAGCTACCCTGGTCATGTAGCATGCCTCAGTAGTGGACCAGATCTGTTGCCATGAATCCTTTGTATGTTCGTCACCTAGACCAGAACTCCATTGTCTAGTGTAAGATGGGGGGAGCTGAATTTGCAGGTGAGGATGGGGGCATAAACAAGAGAAATAAGCCCACTGGCATGAGGAGAGGCAAAGACATTCAAATTATGTCATCGCATAATGTAAGGGGTGGACTCATGTACACTCAGGACAAAATTCTTGGAGATAGTGGAAGATTTCAGTGGGTGGGAGCTGGACTTTTTCTTGCAAACTGAGGAAGAGGTAAGATCCCTGATGGGGTTTGCATTTGGCCCAGAAGATTTGCAGAGTATTTTGAAACCTGATTACAAAATACCACGGGGATAAGGACACCAGAAGATTTAAAACAATCCCATAATGTCAAGAAATGCATGGATCTAGGAAAACACACCTTGAGTCCTAAATTTTGATAAAAGCCATAACATTTTTTCAGCATAAAGTTGTCTTAATTCTAATACTTCCAAAGAAACCCAAAATGGGAACTGCACGTTTTTTAACCACCTTGCCGTTAAGCCCGAGCATGCTCGGGCTAAAAACTTTTGCAATTATGGTTAACCCCGAGTTTTTGTCACCAGGTGGTTAAATGTAAACAAATGTTATGTTGCAATCCGATTGTCATACATTGTATGACAATCGGATTACAACTGAAAGGAAATACTCACCCAGTGTCCGCAGCTCCTATTGCTGGCATTTGTAGTGAGATGTATAGTACAATGCAGAAATCCTGCATTATACTGTGCATCTCTCCAAGCAGCTTCCAGCGTGTGCCTGTGTATCTGTGTAAGGCACGCAGGCAAATCCCCCCCCCTCACATCACCCGGAGGATGAGTCATCTTCCAGTGATGTGATTGGTGATGTATGGGGGTGTGTCAGGGAGGGAAATTTAAAGGCAGAGTACAATGTAATCTGCTTTTAAATGTTTTTTACAGTACAAAAACACCACACTACATGAAATAAAAATAAAAGTACATTTTTAATTTTATTTTTAGATTACATTGTTGTCTATTATTTCATTATTGTTTTAAATTATTATTTATATTTATGTATTTTATTATAATTTATGATTTTAATATAATAAATAAATATAATTATCATACCCGGGAGTTAATCCTAAGAATTACAAGCCCAGAATACAAACAAAAATTTCTATGCAAAAAAAAAATAGGATATGATTTTATTAAAAGTACGTTTTTTTTTACATGATTGTGTGTTTCAAACATTTTTTATATTCATAATATCTACTAGACCCTTGTTCGGACATATTTCTGTAACTTACAGGTCTAAAATGTAAAAAAAAAAATTCATGAAAAACAGTGTAACGCTTTTGGTACAGAAATCTAGACCTCAGTGTAACGCTCAGGTGGTTAATAAACAATTATTCCAAGTTTTTTCATAACCTGTATCACCATATTGACAAATTCCATGTCCGGCAGAACTAGCTCAGAAATTTCCTCCAGCCACTTAAGCACCCATATACAGGTGCATCAAAAGTAAATCCAACATGTCAATAGGAGAAGGAGTCCAATATTACAGTAGATTGCCCAGGTGAAAAGTATGGTGGGGGGAGGGGTGGATTGAGGATGTAGAGAAGCTTCCCAGAAATGTGTGCTTGTTCTGAAATGTCCAGGCCAAGTCCCCAATTTTCTGTTTTTTTCAAAGCAATATAGGTCACAGCAGAAATACATTCTGGAGCACAGGAAACAGAAAGTAACATTAGCATAGTGTTCACACAGCCAGCACTGCATACAATGGCTTTGTTTATGAAAGGCAACAAAGCCAGGTGATTGTTATGTGAGATCTCACAAGGTGATCCAAGGTTGTAATGAGAAAGAAAACCATTAATCACCAGCACTGAGCATGATGATTACTGTTTAGGCATCTTTAGATACTTGGCAGTAGCAAAAGGTTGGCTAATACCGAAGCAGCTCCTTCAGGACATCTACCTGTATTTGTAAAGCTAATTTGCTGCAAAAATCTGTTTTTCACATTTTCACAAATGTAAGTCAAAATTTTGCCATTTTGCTAATTGAACTTGCTGATTTTGCAAATTAATTGCAAAGCCCCTGAACATGCTATTGTTGCCAAAATTGCTGTGCGTAAGTAGTGAGACTAGGGAGGGTAGTGGTAGCTATAGGGAAGGTGTAAGAACATGTTCCCATTGAAAACAAAATGTAAGAAAAGGAATTTAAAATTAACCCCTGAGTTATGAGTTATGCCTAAGAATTATAGCCTACAATGAAAAATAAACATGGAAATTTGGACAGAATTAGATCGCTAGGGAGGTTAAGCACCCTTGTTTTAACAGATTTTTGTGTTTTTTATTTAAAATTTATTAATAAATGTATTACATTTAATAAATATTGGACATTATTTGGTGAGTTATGCCTAAGAATTACAGGCCTACAATGTAAAATAAATTTTCATGAAAGACAATGTACCGCTTTTTTACATATAAATCCGGACAGAAATGAACCGCCCAGGAGGATAAAGTATAGTCAAGACAAGTTTTTTATATAGCTAAACACCAACTTTGCAAGTTAATTGCACAGCCTGATCATAGCTATGTCACAAGTTCGAGGACACTGGTAACATATCACAAGTGAAAACGTATTTTTTTCTATAGGTGATCACATAAATATTTTTTTCTAAAGCTACTTGCCATGTTTTTAAATTTATTGCAAAGCCCTTTGCTTGGGTTGAGTGTTGGGGGACATATGGAAACATGTCCAAGGTAAAATTTTTCTATAAAAATGTGTTTGACTGCAGCTTCAAAATTTTATTAAAATTACATGCTTTTAAAAACTAAAATGTTTTCACTTGTGACATCTTCTTACTTTTTCGTGACCTCCTTCCTTAGCCCTTTTTGGGATAACACTATAAATAGGGGCTTTAAAATTAACTAATACAAGTTGGATTTACTAAAAAATAAAATGTTTGCCATTCTTTTACGTGTAACATGTCCCCCTTTTATCAACAAGTTTGGTGACATTGTGTTCAGGAGGATTGCAATTTGAGCAATTTTTGCAATATTGAACCCCATAATAATTTCACCCACTCTTGTGCTGTTATATAGGCATGTAAGAGAAATAAATAGGTCCATCACGTTCTTCCAAATCATGGCATGGTTTATTAGGCTCAAGGTTGGACAAACTATCTTGTGTAGCACCACTTTCAAAGGTAAAGGTCATGGAGGATGGTATTAACATGGTGGAGGTCTATATTACTTTCTAAAATAGAAATATGTATATTACTATTTATTTATAATTTTTTAATATATAAATTGTAGGAAATGATTCTGTAAGACTGGAAAGTAGTACGTTTTAAAAATGTAACATAACACCATGAATTTATAACACATCTGAACACGACTGAACCACTAACCTCATGCTGCTGGTATATTATATGTGATGTAGAATATTGACTATTCCATAGCACTCCTAATAAAGTGTATCATATAGCTGCAAGAAAACTTTATTGAATTCTATTACATCTGGCAAACAGAACAGCAACTTAACCATTTACAGTAACATACTCTAAGCATTTAAATGTCATTTAACATTTTTCTTGAAGACAAACATATAGTATTCTATGTAGTATGTATGTGAAAATGTAATTCAGGTCAGAGTTTACCAAGCTAAAGGATAATGATTTTTGAAATCCTACATCAAATTGTGGATTCGACCTGATTTATCTCACCTTATTTAGATGTCTAAATAAGAATGTTCTATATTATCCCAAAAGCACCAATCACATTAACTTAAAGAACCAATATATTTTTCTCTAACATATGCTGTATATCTCCATAAGTTATCCATAATTGGTAAGCAACTACTGTGTCTCTACTAAAGGAAAAGCTGGATATTACCCTTGATATGTTAAAGTAGACATGAAGACAGTTATAAGCCAGATTTGAAACTGTGCTCATCATGAATGAATGCAGCCGTGGGAATCATCCTGTAATGATTTCCTCGATCTTCTGATGGGTCTGTGAAATCAGTTCGCCGAAATTTTGCGGACCCATCGGAAGTTTTAGGAAATTTTTGCGAGAATGTCATTCTTACAACAAGGCATTCTCGATCCTCCCTACTAATATGTAAGGTAAATATGATGTCTAGTCATCTAGTCATGTTTCACCCACTGATTACAAGCTACTGTATAAGTGAGCCCCAAAAAAATTCTCTTATAGAGTAAATATCTTTTAGTCTGAATTATGTTACAGACAGGCCCTTGATTGCTATAATTTTTTTTTGGTTTTTGATTGGCTTGACAGAAGCTTCTGCTGGCCAATGGTGTCAATAAGGATGATGAGTGGGTGTTTCAGGGTGTACTGCATTGGAATGCAGACCATCTCACATTACAAACGTGATGATATCTTGCATTTAAAAGGTTACAAGCCAGCCAATAACTTACAGGGGCAAATTCAGTACTCAAATATAACAATGGGTATGAAATGGAGAGAAAACTAGCTTAAACACTGTATTTAAAAGATACTAAAAACGGTCTAAGGTTGTTAGTGTTGTATCCCAACATTCAGTGATTCATTCTCAGATTGTATGCTTGTTTATGGTGTGCTGCAAGGTTCAAAGTTGGGCCCCTTATGTTTTTTAATTTATTTAGAAATTGTGTAGTATGTGGGATAAAAAGCACCATTTCTGTATTCAGGGATCACACCAAATATGCAATAGATTAAAAGAATTACAAGATGTCTGTAGTTTACAAGCAGACCTTAATGCACCGTTTGATGGAGCAGCTCTGTGGCAAATGAAGTTTAACACTAATAATAGTAAAGTTTACACTTAAAACCATCCATGCTTCATGATGTAAATTCTAAGGGTAATAAAAATGAGGGTGTAAAAAAATCTTTGAGGGTTCATAGATTTAGGAAAGCTTGCAATGCTAAGACCAGTTTCTAAAGCCAGAAAAAGAATGTTTTTTTTTTTTTTTTTAAAAAGTATAAACACCAGTAAGGTGGACCTAATCTTGTCCTTATCCTCATCTGGAATATGCAGTTTAGTTTTCAGCACTGTTTCACAAAAAGCATGTTGTAAAAATGGATAGAATGCAAAAGCTCCAATAAAAGACATAGAGGACTCTGCTGTGAGTATAGAGTTTTTTTTTTCTTTCCTGATAAAAAGTACCTCAAAAGGCATTTATAATTGCATCATATAAATATATAATTGGTCCATGTGATTAACTTGCTTCCAAGTTATTCACTTTAGGATCATTGTAAAAGACTTGAGAGGTACTGGAGAAAAAGCGAATTAATCACATGAAAATGTAAAATGGACTTTCTCAGAAGTCATCCAAATCATCTGATTAATCTGGATTACAGTGGCTATAAGGTCCTTTGTATTATTAACATTATTAATATTATTATTATTGAACTGTATTTATATAGCGCCAACATATTACACAGCTCTGTACTTTAAATAGGGATTGCAAATGATAGACATATACAAACAATGACACAAGAATGCTGCAAAAAATGATGCAATAATGCATAATTATGCAAATAAAAGCAACATGCTTAGGACACAGCACAGGCACAATACATAGTTAACTATTCATATATCCTTGATGAGAAACTGTATTCTGATCAATGACGTTTAATATAGGTATACCAGGACATGAGGCTGATATTCTGCTCAGCAGCTTTGGCGGCCTATAGCTGTGTGCTTAATGAGTTTTAAAGGCTGAAAAGACTTTTGGAAAATAATTTTGGTTGTTGCCAGGAAATTCCTAATATTATAAAATATGTTAAAAATTCCTCAGGGACACTTGAAGCCACTGTGATAACAACATCAATAGATTTACAGATCCAAGAACAGAAATAAGTGAGCTAATAAAGATTTGCTCTGCTGCCAATTTGCCAGTCATTGAGCTCTTTGCCTCCTGATAAGTTATAAAGCCATTTAGAAAAACATAGCCTAAAAAATGTACAATTTTGAATCCTCAATTAGGCTGTATTCAAATCAGTTGATTATTCTTTTAAAGGGCTGATGAGGCAAGGAACCCTGTAATAATTTTGTTATGGACTGCATTCATCTGTAGTTAAAACAGACGTTGTACCTTAAAATCAAACAAAATAAACATGAGGCATGTTACGTTTGCTGAAATTCTCTGCTACAGTTAGGCCGATAAATATTTGGACAGAGGAAACTTTTTTCTAATTTTGGTTCTGTACATTACCACAATTATTATAAATGAAACAACTCAGGTGCAGTTGAACTGCAGACTTTCAGTTTTAAATCGGTGGGTTAAACAAAAAGATTGCATAAAAATGTGAGGAACTAAAGCCTGTTTTTAACACACATCACTTCATTTCAGGGCCAAGATAAAAAGACAAGATAAAAAGCTGAAAATAAAATGTTCTTTTCCAATACTTGGTTTAAAACCCTTGGCTGGCATTGACAGCCAAGTCACTCACCTGATCTGAACCAAATTGAGCATGCATTTCATTTGTTGAAGACTAAACTTCGGACAGAAAGGCCCACAAACAAAGAGCAACTGAAAGCCGCTGCAGTAAAGGCCTGGCAGAGCAATAAAAAGGAGGAAAAATTAATCACTGGATGCTGGGTTTCCTCCTTTTTAATGCTTTAAACAAGTGAAATGCATGCTCAGTTTGGTTCAGATCAGGTGACTGATTTGCTCATTCAAGAATATTCCACTTCTTTGCATAATAAACTCCTGGGTTGCTTTGGCTGTATGTTTTGGGTCATTGTCCATCTGTTTTATGAAACACCTCCCAATCAATTTGACTGCATTTAGCTGGATTTGAGCAGACAGTATGTCTCTGAACATTCATTTGGCTGCTTCTGTCCTGTGTCACATCATGGATAAACACTAGTGTCCCAGTGCCACTGGCAGCCATGCACGCCCAAGCCATCACACTGCCTCCGCCATGTTTTACAGATGATATGGTATGCTTTGGATCATGAGCTGTTCGACACCTTCTCCATACTTTTTTCTTGCCATCAATCTGGTAAAGGTTGATCTTGGTTTCATCTGTCCAAAGAATGTTTTTCTAGAACTGTGCTGGCTTTTTTAGATTTTTTTTAGCCAATCTGGCCTTTCTATTCTTGAGGCTTATGAGTGGCTTGCACCTTGCAGTGCACCCTCTGTGTTTACTTTCATGCAGTCTTCTCCTTATGGTAAACTTGGATATCGATACGCCTACTTCCTGGAGAGTGTTGTTCACTTGGTTGGCTGTTGTGAAGGGGTTTCTCTTCACCATGGAAATGATTCTGCGATCATCCACCACTGTTGTCTTCCGTGGACATCCAGGTCTTTTGGCATTGCCGAGTTCACCAGTGCTTTGTTTCTTTCTCATGATGTACCAAACTGTAGATTTTGCCACTCCTAATATTGTAGCAATTTGTCTGATGGTTTTTTCTGTTTTTGCAGCTTAAGGATGGCTTGTTTCACCTGCATGGAGAGCTCCTTTGACTGCATGTTGACTGTTCATAGCAAAATCTCCCACATACAAGCACCTCCCCCCCTTCCCCCAAAATCAACTCCAGGCCTTTTATCTGTTTAATTGATAATGACATAACAAAGAAATTGCCCACACCAGCCCATGAAATAGCCTTTGAGTCAATTGTCCAGATACTTTTGAGCCCCTGAAATGAAGTGATTGAGGCTTTAGTTCCTCACATTTTTATGTAATTTTTTTTGTTTAACCCACTGAATTAAAGCTGAAAGTCTGCAGTTCTACTGCATCTGAGTTGTTTTATTTAAAATTATTTGTGGTAATGTACAGAACCAAAATTAGAAAAAAGTTGTTTGTCCAAATATTTATAGACCTAGCTGTAAATAATCATATTTATTAGCATAGCCTCTGTCTCCAAAGCTATCACTCTTTTTAGGTTGTTACAAACACCTCCTAAAGAGTCATTTTGCACTAAATCTTTCATACAGCATCATTCCATTTGTTATTATAAAAAGTAATATAAAGAAACATGATGGGGGGGGGGATTTCTGGTTTAAAAATTCATGTTTTGTGTATGTAATTTTTATTGGTTTGCAAAATGTGAACATACCAAGGGTGTGTGATTTAGGATAAAAAAATGTATTTTTTTATACAACAGTTGAAAGGTATGTACACTGGTGTCCTCCTTTCCCCTGCACATTCCACTTTGCTATTACTTTTATCATGTCATTGGGAGGGGGCCATCACTTCTATATTCTTACAGCCGGTCCCCTAATGGCAAGGCATCAGATCTCCTTCTCCACTTATCTGGGATAATATTGTGGGATGTATGTGTATGGAAATGATTGCTTTATTGGATATGAGATGTACATATCTCAAAATGCAAATGGAGGTGCTTTTACACATGACCTTTACCTAGGCAAAAAATAAGTGGGTGTTTTTTAGCCTCTGGAGTAATCAATTTTATAAAATATCTAAGCTTTTAACAGAATGCAAAAATATGCAGTTACACTGTCTATTTACTTGCTTGCCCAGTGTTGATAAATACACCTAATTCTTTTCTCATGTTCTTAAACAGATCTCTAGAGAAAAAATAACAATGATTTTATTTGTCAAAAATGTACAAGTTTGTAATAACTGGAAATAGATTAGTATGTTCCCACTATACAGGTTATGTAAAAATTCAGCAGCTAGATAATGTCCTTATATAAATATGAGGACCGTTATTTGTTCACGTTGAAGAATGCATACGTCCTTGTGTGCATATCTCACCGCTTTCAAATTTGTTCTTGCCACTGTTAACAAACCTTGATCTTCAACACATTGTTTATATGCGGCTTTGCTAGCCATGTTGGATGTGCTTTCATATTTACCATTACTGACTTCAGCCCCCTACCTTGTTTCTGATCCTTACCACCTGCTTTAACCATCTGTTTGTCCAACGATTCCTCAGGTGCAGATTTGGCTTTGATATTTGACATTAGGCTTCTGTTTCTGACTTCTAGCTTGTCCTATATGACACTCTAATAATATGGCTGCTGCTGTTTTGAATTAAACAATTTATAGATTACTGCAAATGTTAAAAACCAGGGAAATTTAGTGATTGTGCACAAATCAGACAGATCAACCTAAAAATATGAAACAGCTTTTATCCCTAACTTTAACATCACTTAATACAGTTCCATGGTGAAGCAGAAGACACATTTGTCCATTCTTGACCTGTTTTTGAAGGTGCAAGCTCTGTGCTCTATCCAGGGGTGTCCATGTCAGTGACCTACCAAGTAGTGAAGCAAAGAAGTTCAACCCAAGAATTAGCACTAGAACAAGTCAGTTGCACATAAATACTAGTTTTGAAAGATATGTTAACCCATTTAATAATTCCCAAATGCCTAAATTCCATCTATCACATGCACAACTAACACTAATGGCAACCGCCAATTATTGCATACTGTATGAACAGAGACTGTCACTTAGTTTATGTAAGTAATATCCAATGAAAGATTGCAGACCTGTTTTTATGTTTTTCTTTTTTTCTGTCATTTACTGTTGTAGATTCTTTTTAGGTTGTTCGTTGACTGAATAATTACTATAAATAAAGAAAGTTCCCCATTCTTTAAAAATTAAATGGTTGCAACATCCCTATATATGACTTTATATTGACTTCAATTGCCTTGCAGGCGAAAGAGGGTAGAGAGAATGTATTTATGGCAAAATGTTTACAGTTAAAACATTCAAATCTTATTTAAACATATTAAATTGTCAGTTGCCAGTTTTACTATTTTGTCACATAACATAATACAAACAGTAATTTTCAAGGAGGGTGTAAACAATAAGTATAAATCTATACAAACACTTGTCTATCATACATTCCCAACGCATTTCAAGGGTATTACTTGCTTTTTCAGGGGGTTGGATAACAAGCATGTGACACTTCTTACAACTAATTGAGAGAATTTTGTAAAAAAAAAAAAAAAAAATTGTCATATCTGAAATGACCGACATTCTACAGTGATAATCTATAGAGGTCTGTAACTGAAAGGGGTCTGTCACTAAGGGGTCTGTCAGTGAGCAGTGTCCTGAGATCTACAGAGTTCTGGCAGACGGGGAGGACCCAAGTCCAAGTGCAGAATCAAAGCCTATATCTCTGTAGCTACATCACTGCAGCTTACAATATTCCATGGGTATGGATTCCTTTTAGGCTTTTTAGATAGCTAAGGTTCCATCATTTGCTGAGAATATTTACTATTACCTTTATCTCTCTCTCCCCCATGTACCATTTATAGACACTAGAAATCTAGGCCATGCCGATAAAAACATCGGTTCACCTTCTGCAATGCTAGAAGTATTTTACTGCAATGCCAGATCATGTTTTATATCTACTGTATATGCATCAATCTGTATATAGTTAAAGATAAACTGCAGGCAAACAGTTAAATACACAATTGAAATACACACAAAGGAACTGTTTAGACTGTTAAAGAGTTTGTTTATTGTCTATTCCAAATCCTGCACAGCTCTGTATGTCAGACCTAAATTTTACCTACAGCAATTCACAAATACATCAGTCTCTGCATCATTTGTTCCTTGCAACTGAACATTAAAATAGAAGTAATGGATTGTCATGGGCTCATGTCTCTATTACTCAGCTCTCTTCTCCTATCAGCATGTTCGCTGGCACAAGTGACTGGCTAATTATGTTGCTTCTCCCTCCTCCAGGAACTCCAAGAGGCTTTTACCAAGTCAAATGCATTCTACCTGCCTAGAGTTCAGCTTTAAAGTAAATGTATTTCCAATAAACAAACACTTCTATAACATGTCTAACATGTATAACAAATTATTTGCAGTTTCACAAAAAAAAGGGTTATTTGAGTGTATTATGTTGTAAGGACAGACTTTCAAAGAGATGCAGGTATAGTTTGCTATAATAAGTTGCTAATAAGTTTTGCTGGTATAAGTTGCTAAATAAATGATTTTATTAGAACATATCAGAATCTGGTAGAAGTAATTTTTCTTTGATGAACAAGATAAAAAGTCAAGCAGATTAGTCACTGTGACCTAAATAATTTTAGTAATTCCATCAATGTCTATTACAGGAAGAAATACAAGCTGTTCTCATAGGCTCGTTTCCCCATTTCATAGAATGTAGACATACATCATTTAAATAGCGCGAAACCTTCCAAATGACTGACTTAACTATTTATCCCAGAGAACTCAAAGTATATAATTTGTCTATAATCAACATACTGCATTTCACTGTACATTAGCACATTTTGTTTCACTGAGTAGACACCATTTCACTTTCTGTCCTGCAAATGAGTTATGACTTGGCTGCTTTTTTGATCTTTCTTTCTGGTGAGATTTAACATTCTCATCTGTCTTCTGCATCTGCAACAACACTTGGCAATCAACGACAAAGGGAGGAGAAAAGGAAACAGAAGTTTCTGAAATAAGGATTATTTATTAAAACTCTTGATGAAGTAAGCAAACAGCCTGCAATTGATCCAGTGTACAGAGAAGTAGTTTAAAACATATAGGTGGTCCTTTAAAATCACTGCGCAGCTTGAAACCCAAGTACCTCACAGCTGCCAAATGAAGATGAAAATGTTCTGAACAGACCCTCAGACATTGATTAGAATCCCCTGTGTATTCCAAGTGTAACATGATATTGCTGTGCTTCCAACTAACAGAGGATGCATGGCATTTACTGCTCCACTAAAATAAAAATAGACTTAATTTAAAATCTATTCAAAATTCTTATATATATTTATATCACCAGGTCCAAAAGTGGGAATTTTCTATTTTAATTTATAGTTCAGAGTTAGTAATTCTGAATAAAAATATTTAAAACGTGTAATTTTGAAAAAAAAAGATATTTTTCTGAGAGATTTTCCGAACATAAAACAGATAGATAGATGGATAGATAGATACATAGATAGATAGATAGATAGATAGATAGATAGATAGATAGATACATAGATAGATAGATAGATAGATAGATAGATAGATAGATAGATAAATAGATGTAGATAAGGAAAAAGAAAGAATAATATAATAATGCTTGATAGGGTGACAAAAAAAACCCCTCCCTGCAGAAAAACTATATATATATATATATATATATATATATATATATAATATTAAAATGTTATACAACACAATAATATAATAATACTTGTTTTTTTAAATATTATTAAAATGGTAAATAATAATACAATATCATAATAATATATACAAATACTATATAAAAATAATATTAAAACAATGTTTTTACATATACAATTTTTTAATTGATATAAGATCTGTTATCTTTTTACTGTGATACCAAGATGACTGACTACATATATGCTTTTAAATGTCTAACCATTACCTTTAAAAGCACATATACAGAGCATAGCAATATCTATGGAATCTCTGCATGAATACAGCTTTTAATCACACTGTGAGTAAATATAGTAAGTGGTGATCATAAAAGAACATGTAAAATTGCTTTATGTAGCAGTCAATCACAGCCTATACAGAGGCAATCTATCTGCATGTTCAAAGAAACTATACACATATCATTGAGGTTATAAAGCTGATAATAGACACCCATGGACAACATAATAAATGTTTCTTTCTAAAACCATTTCCTTTCATAAATCATTACATAGATACCTTTAGACAATCTGGTCAGAAGAGCAATTCATGAAAAAGATAGCAAGACAGAGATTTTGCAGATACAGGCAGCAAACACAAAAGCACAATTTACTTGTGTATATACCATACTGAGATGAAGTTGAGATAACACGCCAACCCATTGTTTTTACTAGCTAGGTTATCGTGAATTTTACACGCAAAACATCACCTACTACAAGCTAACAGGTTAGATTTATTTTTATTTTTTTATTTTAAGTATCCTTTTCCCAAAGCACGAGCACGCTGTGTTCTGGTACATTAACATCACCGATGTTGTTGCCATAACTACATTTTTTTTCAAGATTGTAAAAATGTTTGAACAGTTCCACTTCACATTTTGCATTAAAGGACATTTATTGCAATTTTGACATTTTAAGTACCTTTTGCTGTCTCCCCTTTTAGGCATGTTAAAAGCATCAGAATGTGGGGCAATATAATTACATGTAAAATAAGCCTTTTTCACAAAATAACCATTCGTATGCTAATGTTTTTGACTTAAATGAACATTACCTGTTTTCAGCAGTTCAAAATAAAATGTAAGGTACAATGCACCTGTATGAACTGGTGATTTGAGATGAGCAGATTTGTGAAAATCTACTTTAATAATTTGAATGATTCGCCCCTACAATTGGGAATGCTGCGTAAAAAAATGTTATTTTAGAATTTTTCTACTTAAAATTTTCAGAGGGCTATATGGTTGTTTGGTTTTAAGAAATTCATGCTCGTTTATCTTAAACATTACTACCCTGAAAAATAAAATATTATAAGGATTTTATTGTCAAAGTCAGAGGCAGTGCTAGGAAGTGCATTGTAATTTTTACATCAAGACACTACCATTTGTCACTACTGTGCTGGTGTCACTGGATGATTGTGAAGTACAATGCCTCTCCAGTCACCAAACTGTACTCCAACATTCAACAGCCAGGGCTGGACTGAACAAAGAAGTCATATATCAGATTCTGAAGCAACTTTTAAAGAAGACAAGCAAGATAGCTTCTTAAATCTTAAAGCAGAACTTCTAAAAAAAAAAAAAAAATGACACATCTTTATAGGTGAAAAGCTGTCAATGCCTGCATTATCCTAGTCGGACCTGGGCTGCCCCATCTTACTTAGTCTTTCCAGCGGACTTGAAACCAGGAACTGCCATCTTCTTCATTTTTCTTTTTACGTCACCCAGTCTTTCACTGCGCAGTGAACGGTCCTCACCTTCAAATTAAAAAAAGTTGAAAGGAAATTATTTAAAATTGGGTGATAGGTCCCCTTTAAGGTGCTTTTACATACTACATATTAATCTTCTGCATTCAATAAAGTTAACCAATTGTTGAAAGTCATCTTATTTACATCACACTGATATTGATGGGCTACTAGTAAAGAAATGTCCAACAATGGTTAAATTGCCCAGTAGCAAGAGACTAAAATCACCTGTGCAGTTCTAAACCTACAGTTATTCGGGAGTCAGGAATCAGTGGTCAAGAAATTACAAAAGAGAACATGTTCAAGGCAAGGACATAACTAAATATGTAATGCTGAAATTGTATACAAATGTTCTAACTAACTAGTAGGACTTCCAGCAAACTGGCAATCACAGTCTTTTGTACAGTATTTGTTTTGAGCAGAATCATTTCCAGAGAAAGTGTTCTATGACTGTCTATCATAAAAATTCAGTTTGTCACAACCAGCTGGCATGGAAAGCTAGGAGTTCTGCAATAAATACCCAGCTACCAAGCCTTTAGGCTATTTGAGTGGTGCTAAAGATTGCTTCTTGTCTCTTTTGTACACCAATTCTACAGTGCTGAGGACCCCTGCTCATAATGTGTGATTCATTTCTCAGTTTATCATTCTTTCTATACTTTAGTACTTTGCCAAAGCATTCTGGTAAGTTTATTAAAATGTGAAGTATAGTATTTTTTAAAATTTTAGCACTAATGTATGTTATACAGGTTGACAACCGAAAATCCGGCCATCGATAATCTGGTTCTTTCAGGTTTCTGGCATAAATTTCGGATCGCATTTTCAATACAGGGACATTAGTACACTTTTTCGCCACTAATGTTTTGATAGCGCTGTTCTGCAGAAACAGCTGTTAGGTCTTGCTTGCTACACCAAATACATGTCGAGACGTCACTGGTGCCTGCTCTCTGGAACTGCACCAGATGTCCGCCGGTCCTGCGAGAGGAAGGCTGGTGTGGCAGTGCGTGGAGGTAAGTATAAATAAAAATCCTGAATTTTCAAAAATCCGGCACTCCTCATGTCAGGAGGTTGACAGATTTTTGATTGTCAACCTGTACTTAGAAATAACATTGCGATCTTTAGGGAACACCTACTGTAATTAATATATCCACAACCCATAGCACATTAGTATGGTGGTCTGAAAGAAGAATGCCCCCTATATAGCTTGCCAGTGGAAAACATGTTATCCTTACAGATAGCCAAAAATATCATTGGTGTCACATAAACTGACCTGAAAGTCACAAATTGCTCATAGCTCAAGGATCCCCTAGCAACCTCTGGAGAAACCCTGATTGAGAAGCATGTTCAGGGAAAATAAAAAACTTAATGCACTAAACAGTTTGTTACTTGCTTCTAAAGAAAGGCACATATGGAATAAGGAGGCTGTCAATACAAACATTCTCCAGAACACTTGCCAGCCAAAAAACATGACAACTTAAGACGTTTACTGTATCCCTACACTAAATACAATGAACAAAACTGTTTTTCAACTATTTGGGTTAAAAGCTGAAATTTTAGTTGTGCACATTTGCAAAAAAATGCGGAAGCCTTGTCCAAGCCTCTCTAGAAAGTGTGATTTCTTCCTCTAATCAGGAAGGACAAAAGTCAGAGCATTCCAGTGTATAGAGTGCAGTAACCAGGTCTCTGTAGTATATAGAATGTAACATTAAGGACTATAAAGCATACAACATGTGCTGTGTATAGCGATTTGTACTATATTGTGTATAGAATGAAGTCAGTACTATGTCAGGTACAATACATCTATATTGTGCTGTAGTCAGAATGCTGTGGTCATCAAAAAATTAAGAACTGGTTAACACACAGAGTTCAGTGTCCAGAAATAAGTGTTGTTTTATAGTGCCGATTTCTGCATAGTGCACCTTTAAATGTTAGTGGTCCCCCTCGTGATTGGGATAATCCGCTAGATAAGATGTTACAGTCCCCTTAGGTTCCTACAAAAGCTATCTCTAAACTTTATGAGTTTCTCCGAACTGATTTAAACTATGAAACTTCTAGGGTGAGCATGGCAAAATGGCAGACACATTTTCCTAATTTACTGGTCTCAAAATTCCTGCAAATGTACAGACTATGCTGGAAGGCTATTCCGCGAGATCGGTATAGAGAAATGTTCTTTCGACTCTTCCATAGGAACTACATCTCACCTCAAAGATGGTAGTGCATGCTTTAAATGTGGAGCCACATGGCTACACTTTATCATAATTTCAGGGAATGCCCCATTATTAAGCAATTTTAGAGGCAAGTGGTACAATATATTCATAGATTTTTACTGAATTATATACCATTCACGCCAGAATGGGGGGTAGTTTTTGGTTTAGTGGAATTAAGGGGCGTTCGGTTTACTAGAGGCACCAAAAAATTAGAACTTTTACTCTCAGCTATTGCTATGAAAACTATTCTGCACTGCTGGTTAGAGTCCACTCCCCCAACGATTCATCTCTTTATGACTAAACTACAAGACCTGTTTAAAATGGAATGGATGGAGGAGACTTGGGAAAGTTTTATTGACACACTAAATTTAGCTAACAAAACCAAATTGTACAACTGTTTCCGTCACACTACATGGTACCTCAAAAGAGAATTAACAAATGACTCCCCTATTGTTATGTAACTTCTAGTTCAGTCTATTTTACTTTAATACCATTAATGCGACAAGTATTGACCTAGTTCAGGGTTTACTATCAAAACATGTGTAATGTTTACACTAGCGTTGCAAATGTTATATCGTCTATTTTGTTTTCTTTTATTCATGTTTGCTAGTTGTAAAATACAAAAGAAATGTCTGTAATTTATTTTTATACTGTTAACCTCAATAAAAATATATTTAAAAAAAATGTTTGTGGTCAATTTTGTATGTTTGTGATCAGTGGTTGCCCTCCCCAATAGAAAGCAGTATGAACCATAACTGTTGTATTAAAGAGCCTTTCTTAATTGTAACCAGATTTATAACTTACCCCTACCATTTTAACCTTTAAATAACCACACACCAAGGATATGTTGAAAATGGCCATCCGTCCTTTTATTAAACAAAATTTGTTACACATATTTTACCATTTATAACATCATATTACTAACCATAATTATCAACCATAGATAACAACCAGACATCACTATTGCCAGGTGGAAGGTCCTCGACCATCTTTTACCCCTTTCCAAACCATTAATCCGGGATCTGCATTTATTAACCAGGTATTAACCCCACAACAACCATAGTACACAGACTTTGAGACCCCATACCACCGACAGCTTTCAACACTCCATCACTTTTACCACATACGGTACCTACACAACACACTTCCCCTCGAGGACCTCACACCGCCAAATTGCCACAAGGGTGAACCCTTAACCTTGTGCACTCCTCCACACACACAGGGCCCTTTCCAACTGCGTTCAGATTAACACCATCCCCTTGCAAAAATTGTTGATAACCCGACTCCAATTCCCTGTGCCTAACAACTATACCCCGATCCCTGGCAATGAACCTGACCACTTGTTAACCTTTGCCCTGGCTCTGTTCAGACTAACTATTGACCTTGGCCATCTCTACCTGGTCCTGGCCACCATTTCCACCATACCACAATGAGCTTAGGGAACACCACCCTCAGGCGAAGGAAATCCCATTTTTTATCACGAATAGGTTCCTTCATAGACCTGATCCCCAAGTCTTTGCCACCTACATGCAAAACCATGACATTAGGTGGCCTGTCCAACCTGGCGAACTAGTGAATCTCAGGCAGAACTCTACACATTAACATTCCCAAGGTCCCAAATCAATCAAAGTATACCCTCCTCTCTGGGAACTCTTAACTGATGACCTTCATATCGAACTTGGCCCCCTAGTACACACAAGAGTGGCTCACGATCCAGGTCAGACAGGGCTCCATTTCTAAACAAATAAAACAAAATACAAACGACATTGTAGGCATAAAAATGACACAACCACCCACCCAACATTCCTTTTACTCAAGACCCAACATTTAATCAAACTGATTTGCTTAAATGAGGCCGCACATAGAGCTGGTAATGCCGTGACTCCCACTTGCCAATTTGCTTGACACCATCCTCCCCTATACCCCATCTGGCAGCCGTAGTAGCAGCCCCTATACGGAAGGAATGAGATGCATATTCAGTCTCTCTCAAGCCCTTGGTCTTCAAGTGTTTCCTAAAGACAGCTAAGAATTGAAATCTACACAGATATACGATCATCAGTCAATTTACAAATAAAACACAAAACAAACTAAATATAATCAGCCACAGATCTGCTAACATCAAACTCACCATAAAAGTGACACCAATCCCTCAAAACAGACAGGTATTCAGCCCAAGTGGATCTTGCAACCAACTGACGTAGCAAAGTCATCACAGTTCTGTCACTATCCTCCAAATCCCGGGCAGACAAGGCACACCGAACTGCTCTGCTTCCGGAGCCAGCTTGCAAAATGTTTCCCACTGAAATCGAGAGGGAGCATCCGCCACTGAATTAGTAACACCTGGAATATGTACAGTCCACAAGAAAATATGGTAACGAAGACAGAAAAACACCAAATGCCACATTAACATCAACTGACCATTTGTTCACCGACTGCGCCACTCCAAGATTGTCACACTGAAATTGGATACAATACCTTACAGCTTTTCCATAGGCTACCAACATTCCATGGCAACTGTGTCAATCACAATACCCAGAAATGACAACATAGTCGTAGGCCCTTCTGTTTTCTCCTGTGCTAGCGGGACACCAAATCTGTCAGCAACACACTGACAGTGTTCCCAACAAGACACGACAAACCCTGTCTGGGGGGCCCCACACACAAAAAATCATGCAGATAATGCAATACGGAGTTCACACCCTCCAGGTCCCGCACAACCTATTCCAGAAAAGTGCTAAAACATTCAAAAAGAGAGCAAGACACAGAGCAGCCCATTGGCAGACACCTATCCACATATTACAGCCCCCTCCACCAGCAACCTAACCATTTCTGACTGTCAGGATGAATTTGCAAAAGGCGGAATGCAGCTTCCACATGCACTTTTGCCAACAAGGAGCCCCTACCATACTTCCTAACCCACTTGATTCCACTATCAAATGGGGCATATGATACAGAGCAAAGCTCCGGGTCAATAGCCTCATTTACTGACCCCCCTTTAGGATAAGACAGGTGGTGTATCAGCCTAAATTTATTTTGTTCCTTCTTAGGCACCAGGCCCAAAAGCGACACCACCAAATACTCCAAAGGCAGTTGTGGAAAAGGCCCAGCCATACTCCCCAAACTTACCTCCTTCCACAACTTTTCATCCAGCACTTCTTGCAGTGCAGATTTCAAATTCCTTGGCAATAGTGGAACCCCCCCCATATCAAATGGAATAAGAAAACCATGCTTAAAACCCTCATGCATCCAATCCACCTCTTTGACAAAACTGTTTACTGCATCGGGCAAAACCATGTGGTTTGCCACATGTTCAATTCATGCTTAAACCTGCACGGCACTCCAAATTTACAGTCTCTCATTGAACTGCCAACATGTACCCTTCTTGCACCAGGTCGAAAACCCAGAGGTTCCCGGAATCCCGCCCCCCCCCCCCAAGAAAGGCCTGCGTACTCACCTTAACCGAAGTCATAAATCGCTTCCAGAGCCCAATATTCTTGTGGTCCCATCTCAAGGACTGCCTTATCGCCTTCCTCTGCCTAAACTGTTCGTCATATCTAACCCAAGTCTGGCCTCCATAAACTCGGTTTATTAATGCTATTGCTTCATTAATGCCATCCAAATATCCAAAAAGTGCCGAACAATGTTCAGGGGCCCTCTCCCCAATCACACTTGCCAAAGTAGAAAATGCCTGGAGCCATTTGCCAAATGTCCATGGAAAAGGTGTATATCTTCTTGCATCTTCAACCCCTTTTTTACTTTCTGATGCCCCCAAATCTATCTACAATAAAACGTTCCAAAGGGAGTAATGTGAAAACATCAACATATACCCCTTTCCAAATCCGTTCTAAAACCTCCTGCTTCAAATGCGACCCCAAAGGCCCCTCAAAACATACGTATACATCTCAATGCACACTGTCCTCTAAATTTACCTGGTCCACATCCAATGCCACTGTACCCCCAACCTTTGAAACCACTGTGTCATCGGTCACCGAACCTTCCAATCCATGCTGTTCCACCTGGTGCACCTCCTCGGCCCCTGATAAAGGCCCAACCCCCCAATACCTGAAACCTTTTCCCTCTCTGCACCTGACCTACCCACCTGTATCAATTCCTGCAACATTACCTTGAACCCTGCTAACACCTGTGTAACAGTCCCCAATGCACTCTGCCCCACCACCATCCCCGCCTGACAAAAATTATGAACATTCCAACCCCCAACCGGAAACCCCACATACTCACCCCTCCCACTTCCAACAGGGTGGCCGCCCGCCGCACCTGGGGACAAGCTGGTGCCCGCTTCCGCCATTATTTCAAGCTGAGCCTTCACCACTCCATCCCCTGGACCGACAGGGGCTGGGGTAGAGGCCGATTGCTCCTGAGGACCGGGAGCGCACTCTTCCTCTGGGGGACACTCATGTGTGCTCCTGAGGGCTCCGTCTTTGAGGGGGATTCCTCACAGCGTGCCCCAAAACGCTTGATGCTGGCTGGCATGTGGGGTGGCCTGGAGGGTCCCAGGGCTTCCTATGCAACACCGAGCCCTGCTGATTTCTGGGCTCAAGCGCGGACATTTAAAGGCCGTGCCCTATCAGCCGTTTCCCCCACCACCGGAACTAAAGACACTCTCATAATGAACCCCAGCCATCTGGGGCCTTTTTCAACCGCCACGGCCTACAACTTTGACCACAAGGCCTTAACACTCTCCATGAGGTAAGTGATTCCTATTGCCCTGGTGTCACTTCCAATCTCCTCAGATTTCTGTCACAACTGGACTGCCCCCTATTATCCCCCTATTCTTTTATAAACGTTTATAACCCCACCCACATCCCATTTGACAACCAATCAACTTAAATCAAAACTGACACTTCCTCCTCACACCACCACCTGACCTCTGGCCTTCCCCCCACAGTAATGTTGGCCCACGCCTAGCTCCCTTCTTGCAGGCTCCAGGGCCTCCCTAGATATCACTCTGCCTGGAACAGCAAATAACTATTAAAGCAAGTTATCCTGGCAGTCTTAATGAGAGGCTCTGTAAGGTCTTGCTAAAACTGGGCACCAGATAAAAGACCTAAGACATGTATCACTGGTGCCAGGGACCTTTTTTTTAATTCATTGCTCAAAATTTGATCATTAGCATACAAAGATGTTTGATATTTATTTTTTAACTAACTGTTTATGTGAAGAGCATGCTCAGATATGCTTGAAGCATTTCTTGTTCGGGGAATTGTTGTCATTACTTCCTGTGTGTGACCTGCAATAAGATTTGTGCTAAGAGCATTACAATAGAGGCATCATCAGAAGAATGTTGTAAATATATGTGAATGCCCTAAGGCCCCATTACCTTCTGGGTAGCTACAGTCTCATTGTGCTATAGCACTATACAATATATACAACCACATTTTATCATTTTATAACTCATTGTGCAGTGGGATCGGCAAATTTTTTTCATCCTATGTCACCTGATCTCGCGCCTGGGTTGGGTGACATAGGATGAAGAACCCGGAGGAAGAGACAAAGATGGCAGCGTCTGGAGCGCCAGCTCCGGGACAGATGCCGCAACGAAGGGAGACCAGATGCAAGACACCCCCGGATGGATCAGACTGCCCTGCAGGATTGAAGGTAGGTAAGGAAGTAGTGCTATCTGGCAAAAGAGACATGGGTCTCCACCAGGAGATTCCCTGGCTTTTGGTAGTTTTGTCTTTCAGCTCTAAACTCCAGCTGCCAAGGATAATTTAACTCCTGTGTATACACAGGGGTTACATCATATAATCAGTGAGGAGGGTTGCTGTCTCCACAGAAGTCTACCATGGAGCTGGAGGTAGGGATGGTGTCTTCTGTGCTTGCAGCAATGACAGGTCCTGGACCTGTCATCACTGCAGAGTGACAGCATAAAGCAAGTATGTGCCATAAGTATGCTGTGCATACTGTACATGGAAAAACACATATAGGAAATGAGAAAACTCACATTTTCAGAATTCTAACAGTAAAACTTGACTTTAAACTTATCTTTTTCTTACTAACCTTCTATATAGACTGCTATATATCAATGCAATATGATAATAATGACACACACCTCCCCCATATGCACCCTCTCCTATATTGCTCCTTCTGAAAGAGTATTATACGGATTTATGCAGGTAATCTTTATTCACAAATTTTTTTGCTTTTCTTTATTATTTTTTTTCCCCTTTCCCGAATGCCTTTCTTGCTTGCTAGAGGTAACCACTTTCTCTTCAAAGGTACAGCAAAACCCCGGAAGCCCAGCATAATTTAAGGCAGCTGAAGATCTCTGGTTTGTGTCTTTACCAGATCTAACAAAGTAATAATCGCAGCCATTCAGATCAGTTTAAAATGAACAAAATGGTAAACTTGCACATGGATTGGGCAATAAACAAAGCAGTAGTAGAAATACACTGGTATAGGAACATTGGTCACAATGATCATATATTTCACCAGGCCCCTGCTACCAATGGTGAGACACCAGTGGGCGGATACATAGAGGCTGGAAGGGCACGGTAGGTGGTACAGACACATAGCAAGAGGATGCACTAGCTGGGACTGGGGGTAAGTTAGGATCTTCGGCTCACCCCCAGGCCTGGACAGTACCATCACTCACAATCACTGTAGGGAAGGAGGTTTACAACAAGGGAATGTGCCACTCAGTAGAGTTTGCATTGTGAACGTCCATATTGAAGAACGTCTGCCCCTGAGTGGGTCTGAATTGATGGGAATCTGCACTAAGTGGGAAGTTGTACTGAGGGGGTCTGTATCAAGGGGGCTCTTTCAATGATGCAGATCTGTTACTGAGGGAGTCTGCACTGAGAAGGATTGAATAGGGTGTGCACTGAAGGTGGTGTGCACTGCGGGGATACTGCACCAAGGAGAGTTTGAATTAAAATGATCTGTACTGAAGGGGTTCTGTCACTGAGGGGTGTTTCACTGAGATGGCCTGAACTGAAGGGGAGTTTGGCACTAAGGGGATCTGTTCTGAGGGAGTAGTGTCCATGAAGGTTGGGGGGTCTGCACTAAGGTGGCTTGTCACTGAAAGGGTTCTAAAAATGAGTTTATCTGCACTAAAAGGGTGTACTACTGAGTGGGTCTGTCATTGGGGGGCGTTGTACTAAAGAGGATGTGCACTGAAGGGGCCCTGCACTGAGAGTGGGTTCTGCATTGAGAAATTGTTATTAAAAAGGGCATTGAATCTGTGAGGAAAAACCCAAACTGGTTTTTGGGCTCATTTCTGGATATCCTTTTTTTAATCAGATATTTGGTACTACTATTAGGGGAATACAGGCTGTGTCAGAAGGATAGGGTCTTCGTGTATTTTTTTTTCTTTTTCTATATTTTCTTTGTTTTCACATTTTAATAAAAAGACAGATTAAGGGATGGGAACATAGTGACGTGCCCATTGAGAGCAGATCTGTTGAAATGTTGGGGGACAGATTATTTAAAGCTTGCAGCATGAACTAATGTTTTGTCTTCAGACACAAAAAGTCCCTAGCTTACCTGCCTTCTGATTTTAGTTATGCTCTACATACAATCCATCTGGTTTGCATCAGAGTAGAAAGTGTCCCACACAAGACTAAACTATTTGCATGCAAATATGCATAAAATACACTTTCTTATGCTAACAACCCAGTTATGTATGTAATTATTTGTAGGCTATTGTTTTATGTGCAAACATTTAATTTGAATTTGTATTGTCAGCTCCTGCCTGAATATTTATCAAGTATATCTATTTATTTATTTAAATAGTGAGTACCTTAAAATGTTCTGAGAGAAAAACTTTGGAATGCAAATGATCGAACACAAAATGTAATTTATTTGTCTGTCTACATTTGCTTGAAACAATACAACACATCAAAATTGTTTAAAAATAGAACCTAGGAACACTAACCATGTACACGAAGGAAAGATAACAATCAGCTATAGCTAAACACATTTACAGAATTATGATGACAATTTGAATGTAAAATCTCTACAGAATATCAAGTAGCTTTTCTGGAATAATAAAGTGTAACATTTATTGAGCCTGTAAAAACATACCAGGTAGTTGCATGGAAAACCTGCTTTCTACGCAGTGTAAAATATTTATATTTGGTTTACCTTGGGTTATTGTGTTGGATTTAACCTGTGTTCATATCATGTGGTTGTTGAAATTTACCTGCATTACTTGAATCATAGTATATGATGAATTTTCTTTCCTATAAAATTAAAGAGCAAGGCATATTTCTGTATTTATAAACTTTGCATGGCTCTCCAAACAGGATGATTACCCTTGTTTACCTCTTAGATTGTAAGCTCTTTGGGGCAGGGTCCTCTCCTCCTCCTGTGTCACTGTCTGTGTCTGTCTGTCATTTGCAACCCCTATTTATTGTACAGTGCTGCGTAATATGTTGGTGCTATAAAAATACTGTTATTTATTAATAATAATAATAATAATATTAATAATAATAATAATATTATTTAGCTAAAAAATGATATCCACATTGGGCAAAAAAATGATACTTTATTGTTAACAGGGTAAACTTCAGAACTTGGGGCAAGTGGAGATATTTCAAGACTAGTTTATGCTTCTTTGACCAGAAAAGTCACCTTTTAATATTAGTACCGAAGATATTACCCTACCTTTGGTATTGACAGAAGTTTATCTGAATCGGCTTCCACTGATAAAAAGGAGAGACGTGTTTCTGTTGAACAAATCCTCTTTACCATGATTTTGGGTTCTGTGCTGCTATATCTTTTTGGAACTAACTTATAGAGATAGGCAAAAAGTTAAACCAGGGGGGGTTGATGGTCTATAAGTTCAGAACTACTGCAGAATTCTTACAATCTGATAAATTACATAGATGCTACAAACAAAAAGTTAATATTTGCCAGGGATTATGGGGAGCCATCGGAATATTAAATGCCTAATGGGACTACCCTTTGATTCAGAATAACTCGAGAAGAATAGTACAGATATGTCAACAAGGTTGGCCTCTCCTCTGACACCTGAGGCGTGTCTCTTACAGGTGCAGAATATGTCCCTGAAGCGTTATACGTTGTATTTAATGCTACATCTCTTGAATGCAGCTTGTTGTCTCGTCTCATTATTTTTTAATGAAAGAATATAGGGTCAGTCACTTAGGTTAGGTGGACAAAGTCTATTTGATTTGGACATCATGTGCTATGTTTACATTTTTGGAGTCCTAAAAAAATTTTACATTGGCTTAACCATGTTTGTCCTATTGATCCTTTTCTTTGCCCCCTCCTTGTAAGACTCCTGACTGTCCTGATGTTCGAAATGATAGGTATTGGAATGTTTTCCCCTCCAGCTTCATTGTTCATTATATTTAATTATTTACTTTTGTTATGTTGTGGTTTATTATGCATATTATTCTTTATTTTGGTGTTATGTGTTCTTTTTGTTTTTCAATACAGCTGAAATACAGTGAAAAAAGTTAAACCTGTTCCACATGTTCTTTGACACAATTCAGTAAAATCAAACCCTTAATATTTATAGTTTTCTTTTTTCCTATGTGTATTCCTGCTTGTATGTTCTTCATTACTGGGTAAATGTTTCAAGAGCCCTAAACAATTGGGCCCTAGGAGCTGGTGCAGGGAATAAGAGGGTGCATCTGACCTGTTGTGGATATAGAGAAATGTATTAAGCACACCATAAATTTATATTTATCCAAGGCACTTTCGAATCACCTAAAAACAGAACAAAAAATGTCAGGTTAATGCATTATGACTAAATATGTCAAATGCACTTTCTCTTTGTCTTCAGTTTGATCTGTAAAGACAATGCAGAACTTGCACTTCACTTGAATCAAAGGAGGGAATGCATTGAGAGTGACTTTGTGATTGTCTTTTGTTTACATTCATCTGAGCTGACCCTGTTTGGTGTTTATGAACTATTTGAGATACGTGTTAAGCATTTAAAATAAAGGCACCCCTAATGTTTGCCATTTATTGGAAAATATATTGAAATAAAATCACTATGGTTTACTCCATTCTGACACAGGTCTTCTTCTTCTTCAATATAATAATCTACAAAAGGTACTTCCCCCACCCCACTCCAGGTCTTTCACTTCATGGAAAAAAATATATGAAGAATGAGCTATGAGAATATTTTACAAAGAACTATAAGAAAAAATATGGACATGGCTCTTCTAGTAAATTTTGCTTTTCATTGGCTCCAGGTGGATGCTGTAAGATTCTCTGAGGTTCGGCAGATAGAAGCAAGCAGTGTAACATAACCCAGAATTCTCCACTTTTGCTACCTCCCAATTGCATCCCTAAACTTAAATTACCAGAAGAACTTCTGGCCTTAAAAAAAATGAAAACATAATATCAACTGTTTTTGTACTTCACAAACAAACACAACAGTAGGAAAATAATTGTAATTGAAATTGTACCAATATAGTAATTAAACATTTTATGTATTGGAATGTGAAGGTTGCAATATGTTTGAGAAAAGAATTCTTCATGTTTATTAGGCTAAATTGTGATTGGCATAACATGCATGTAGGACATATTCACTATTATCAACAGAAAGAACTAAAACAAATTGGTAATGTGTTTTGAAGGCTAACATAATTATGGATGAAAAGTCCTATATTCTCATGACAAAGTAAAAACACTGAGACCTGTAAATCACCACACACATTCCTCTGTGTGAGTAAGTGGAAATGTTTATTTGTTTAAATAGCATTTACCCATAGGTTTATACTTAGTTCTGAATGTACATGACCTGATTAAATATTTGATGTAAGTTTAACAAGTCGCAGTTGTCTATTATTTTTAGACCTTGCACGATAGCCAATACTTTCTGCATTGGTCTGGCATTCTGTTCTTAGGCATCCAAACTCACTATTGAAGGATATAAATTAAAACTGCAGCACTGAGAATGTAAAGTAAACATAAAATATTTTACATACATAAATCCTTCATTTGCTGCCACTTTGATATACTATTTGGCTATGGGATTATAGCCTGCATATATTTGGTTTACCTAATCAACTTAAAATAAAACTGTTTTAACTTATACTAATACTTTTTAATAAACCCATGTTAAACTACAACTTATATTACTTCTTAATAAAAACACATTTTCACTCACTATTGGTGACTCCAGCCATAGCAGACGCGGCACCATTTCGGAGACACAATGCGGAGTTCCAGAAAAGAAAGTTTTAGATTATGAATGTCATATTAAATGGCAAAGAAAATATTGGGATTTAGAACACCCAATATAATTGCCCCCCCCCCCAAATGTATAACCAAAGCATCCCTCTCCTTCCAAACCAGTGAAGCGAATAACAAAGGGGATCAAACCCTAAGTTTGTAGTATAAACTCTTTGCAACACTCCTTTGTATGCCCAGTAAATGAAAGATTGTCCAAGTATCCAAACCGTCAACCTGGACCCTAAAATAGAAGGATCAAGGACACAAATCAGGCTGTACTTACGTCCTAAAGCAGTCAGATTTCTATCCCCCAATCTATCATATCAGAGGCTGAAAAGCCCAACCTAGACGCCTTGGTAGCAGCACCAATGCGAAAAGAATGAGAAGATGAACGACATTGACAAAAACCAGCCTTCACAACACACTCCTTTAATACACAGTTAAACTGATATGTGGTAAGCTGCATGCCATTCAAATGGACCAAGAAAGGACTAGGGGAGGCAGGGTTATAATCATATCCTGCACCTGCAGGATATGATTATACCTCAAATATTGTTTCATGTTTAACCCTTGATAAGCCAACATGGCCAATGGGCACTGGGTTTACCCTGGAATTTAATATAAAAGTAGGGCCACATGGGCCACATTAAGGTGTTTGTGGCAGTTCATCAATAGATCTCAAAAAAGAATAAATCTTGGAACACTTTTGATTGAGTACATTGTATCTATAATGCATGAGTTAGTGGCACCTACAATGTAATATCCTTACAAATGTTACTTTAAAGAACAGTCTTAACATATTTATTTATGTAAATTTCCGTAACTTAACCTATCCAGCACATTGTATCCAAGATATTAAAATACTCCTTCCCATTGTTCTATTACTCATGACAATAAAAAAAGTCTTAGCTTTAAAAGTTAGTGTTTGAGTTGCATGATTTGGAGACATGCCTCTGGTGACATAAACTGAAAAAAACAACTTTTTCCAGTTATAAGATGATTTGAATCTAAATGAGCACTGCTGCCTTGCATGTACTACTACCTACCAAACCCTTCCCAAAAAACAGAAAGCCTCTCATCATGTTCAGTAAGTCTTCGGATGGCTAAGCATCAAGAAAAATGTTATTCGGCATTAGTTACACCGCTTACAGATGACTTTGATAGACAACAACAGGATGTTAAATGAACCTTCCATTATTGTATAACAGCATTTTAAGGATTTATCTGCATTATGGAAACATTCTTTTTGTTAGGGAACAGCAAATACCATATGCAGAGCCAAGAAGAGAAACATGTACCTCTTAAAATGTTTTTGCTAAAATAAATAGGTTACATTGAACTGTCTTCCTAAATACAAATTATTTGTCAATAGAGCAACTCATTTTGATAGGTTAATTTGTGGCATACCTGTAGCAAAATGGCAATAAACACTGATTTGAAGTGAAACACAAGGAGGTCTTATTTTAAAGGTAAAGACAATTTTCAAACCCCAGGTGCAGATAGATTTCAGCTCTTCAAATTTCTCTTTCTCCTTCAAATGTAATCTTTTCAGGTTAGTTTTAGGAGTGTATCTAATTCATTTTTTCCAGCTTAGCAAACCTTGCCCCGAGTCATTTTCAATTTGCTCTCTTGCTGAGAGTAGAGTCACATTCTCTGCAAGAAGTCAGCTTGGTTCCAGTGATTATCTCCGCTGAATGAGCATGCTCAGGTGAAATTCTGTAGTCAATGGCATGAGAGAGCTGCTTCTCTTGCTGGGACTGACTTTTTAAAAGAATGTTAATAGGTGTCATGCATATGGAAGTGTTAAGCCTGAGGCTGCCATGGGGCATGGGGATCATCTTACAACGTTATACATGGCATTCGCCTTGTTAACAACTGGGCAAGTAATGCATTTCCAAGGAGACTGAGCAAAGGGATTCATCTTGTTATTGGCTCCTTATTAATTTCAACATACGGCCTGGGATAATGACCAGAAAAAGAATGTGTTGTTGTGATAAAATATGTCTCTGTTTTATGCTACCAGAGATGTAAAATTATATGATAAATATTTTCAAACGTTAATCATTAATTAGCTTATTAGTTTATTTGCCTTGTATAAAAAATTCTTAATGATGAATCTATTCAGTTCTAGCCCATCAGTTTCAGCTCCTGTCTAATGCCTAAGTCTATTTCCTCTTGGCTTTCAATTAATGTTAAACCTATAATAAACACTTTTGTTCTACCAGACAGCTTAACGCAGCATCCAAAGGGAAGCTTAGAGGAAGTGGTAAGAGCTCAACTTTCTTTTCTTTCTTATTCTGAATTTTAAACCTTTACACTTAATTATTAGTACTTTCATTCAAAATGCTTAACTAATCTCTATAAAATACTTACCCTGTGCCATGGTGGCATTTAAATGTCTTGCTTTCAGCTCATAAATCCCTTTATGAATTAGCAAAGTCAAATGCAAATAGAATTATTAGGTTTATTTAAATATAGAAAAGCCTTGGGTATCTTATACAAATGTAATTATGTCTAATTCCAATAATAGGCTTTATTCAGAGGAGGGCAGTCATATTTCCATATGCATTATTTCCAAAACAAAGGTAAAAAATGGTGGGATGACCATTATGGTTAATAACAAAATATTAATTAGTTAGTTCTACCTACTTGTTTTTTTTTTGTTTCAATCAGTTTTATTAAAATTTTTGGAAAGTCAGTACATAACAGAAAATATCACGTATATGAACATAGCAAAAAGAAAAGGGGGAGGACCAAAATTCTCCCGTAACATAAACAGTAAAAGAAAATACGTGTGACACTTTACATATTACTTTTAACAATTGTCAAACAGTGCAAATAAGTGCTTATATATCCACCAGAATATATAAACCTGGGGTAAAGGGAGATACAGCAATAGAGTATACATGTCAAAAAAGAGAAAAAAAAAAAAAATGTCCAGAAAAACAAATATCCCTGTATTAATTGAAATGGAAAAACGAATCCAACACATGTATTAGTGAATCTATTAACATACTCATCTCTGGATATATCTAACAGGTATAGCAAAAAGCACTTGCATAATACTAGTTGACAAGAAAAAAAAGGGGGTGGGGGGGGAATAATCAACTAAACAGCCCAGGGAGAGATATGGGTTCAACAGGGTGGATAAGGGGGAAGGGGAAGGGAGATGGGGGGGTAGCGCCCGACTGGCCAAGCACATATTTAGACTATTGGAGCATTACATATCGTTTCAAGATAATTTGATCTACACTGATACTCTCTCTTTGATTGGCTTAGGTTAATGCCAAAGAACTTTTGAATTGAGCAGATTCTTTGAACCAGTCCCATGCAGACCATATTAGTTTGTATTGTTCCCATTTATTGTCGTCCTCTGCTACAAGCCGTTCCAAATGTTGTATCTTTTCCAATTCTATAAGCCAATCTTTCAAGGATGGGGCTGTGGTCTGTTTCCATTTCCTGGGGATAATAGACCTGGCAGCTGCAAGGAAATGTCTCAATACATCCTTCTTATTAGCCTTTATGGACCCCGGTAAAATAGATAGCAAAGCTATCTGGGGGGTAATCTGCAAGTCTGAACCAGTAACATTGTTATAAATATCCGCTATCTGAGACCACAGCTTACGGATGTTTGGACAATCCCACCATATATGTAACATAGTACCTTGGTGAGTAAGACAACGCCAACACCTATCGGAAAGGGAAAGAGACATACGATGGACATCTAGGGGGCAGAGATACCATCTAGATATAATTTTGTAATTGGTCTCTTGAACCTTACAGGGAAGAGCCATTTTGTGAGTTAAAATAAACGCTTTTTCCCAGTCCAACGGAGAGATAACCTCTCCTAATTCCTTTTCCCAGTATCTTGTATAGGTGGGGGCGTTGTTAGTATGGATTTTAATCAGGATCTCCTAGATTTGTGATATCACATGAATCGGTCTATTAGGGGAACGTAGTACAGATTCAAAAGTCGTGGGGTTACGCTGTATGGGACCCTTATCTAGAAATGTCGAGACAAATGAGGACAACTGGTGATATCGCATCCACATTGAGGGGAGCCTCTGCACCCTGGCGCCAAGTGATGAGAATGATGGGATCTTTCCATTCTGGAGTATACTGCATACCTACTTGTTTTTAAGTTTGTCTTTTGTGAAAAAAACTAAAAGACCATACCATATAAAAGTAAAGACATTATTAGCAGAATAGCAGAATTTAGTAAACATGCAATATATATATATATATATATATATATATATATATATATATATATATATACATATATATTTATATATAAAATTTAAAAATATTTTTTTGGATTAAGTTGCTTTTAAATGGTATGATATTATTTATTTTCAAAGTTAATAATGATAAATGTTTCATTTGGGTTTGTATTTTTATTCTACAAATATCCATGTTACTGCCTAGTATTTAAATAAATAAAAAAGAATCATCTTTATTGATTGTGATTTTTCCTGCATCTGATGTTCCAATGGAAAATATTGTGTTTGACAGGAGCGTACATATAGTCTAAAACAACTAAACCTAACAATACTTTTTTCTCATTATTCATGCCACTCTGCTTTTATAAAATTACTTAGCATATTCATTTTTAATTCTTTGTTAACTTTATGATGACTATACAATTAAAAGAGAAGATTTGCACAACTTTCACTCAAGAATAATGCATTTTTCCACATTAATCTAATTATAAAAGTGTGGGAAATCTTGGTGAAAACATTTATAAATAAATCCTAAAATATACATAAACACTTCTCAATGTGACCTTTTATAATTATTGCTGTGATGAGCGAAGCACTTCTGGCACAAATTAAATACATTTAACAGTTTTCATTGGTAAATATTTGTTATCTTGAAAAAGAAACGACTGGCTGTAGAGGAAATGTATAGATAGAGAAAGATGTAAACCACATCGGTTTAATCCCCATATAACCTTTACATCTTAACATTATTTCAAAAGTAGTTTCAGCATTTTAAATAAGTAGTCTTAATAAACTATGACCTGGGAGACCTTGCCACATATACCTTTTTTCGGATACTTTATAATATATGAAACATTGTTATTATGTCTCATGAATTTCACGTAAAAATAATAAATGTATGTGCCAAGTAGTGCAGGTATATTCTGTTAGATTGGGGGACTAGTGTCTGGTGGGGACTGGTGCTAACCAGGGCCTTACAAGTCCTGGACCAGATCCATTTGCTGGATCAACCAGGTTCTCCCATGGTAGTCCAGCTTCTCCAGTCTTGTGGAGCTTTATTAAAGCGGCCCACATTGTAAATTTAATGTCATTTGTCATCATGGGTGTTGCACTTGTGTTTTTTCCAATCCATGCTTGCCACTATCTCTATTCATTTCAGTGAAAAGCTTGGATTTCATATAGACAAAAGTGTAATTCTAGCCTGAATGAAAACAGCGTCATGCAAGCATGGATAGAGCAGGTGCCGACAGTGGGAATCTTAAAAATGAAAGTAGCCAGTGTTAAACAAATTGCACATTAAATCTTAGTTGATTGGTATATAGAGTATAGTAGAGTAAACTGGCATGTTTCCAATTTCAATGTTAAACCTTTTACTATTATCTAAAGATGAAACAAGGTTTTTTTCTTCCTCCCTGCCCCATAGAGAAACTGAATTTTGCTGAAAAATGACAGGTAAACCAGAATGTATGGTGGTTTTTAAGAAGGTAACATTTTTTTTAAGAGTTACTTTACATTTTTAGTGTCATTATTTACTTTAAGGTCATTGCAAAGGACAAGGGGCACTCTTTGTGTCTGGCGAAAAAGAAGTTAAATTAAGAAGTTTAGATGAAAAATAGAAGAAGCAGGCACTCCCAGTTGTTTTTTTTTGGTGTATGTCAAAATGTACCTAATTTATACACTGATGTCACCACCAGATTGCAGCGAAAATACCTTACAAAATTCACCCTATTATCCCTATTTATCAGGACCTTTATACCGGTTTGTCATTTTATATATTTAGTCATCTAGTATATTATTTGGGAAGTATTGAGTTTCTGCCAATGTTCATGACTTTAGATATAATATCCTTGTACATTTTATGCATTTTTTAGGAGTTTTAATATAAAAATGTGATTTTTGAATCACGGAATTTATGCCTGTACAACATAATTAATTATATAAATAATTATCTCTTCTCAGGATGTCCTTTGTTCATCAATTGATTTATGAGCCATTTGGTGCTCCAGACATAAGGATAGTCAACTGAAAGAATTACCTTTTCACAAGGAACACAAACACAGACAATTCTTGACAGAAAGTGGGCTTAATGTTTGAGTTTATAAAAATAATATTTACAATTTTTTAACAATAGGGTAGAGATATGTTTTACCAGAACATATAATGCTGTCACTTAATATTGGGTAACTATCATCTTATATTTTTCCATTAAAAAAATTCAAAAGACAATCTGTCTATGTGTAGTACATCTAAAAGCCCAGGTCTTAATACCTTCAATCAAAACAGTTGGCCAAAAAGTTCTTTGGTTTGTATGGTGGCTAGAACTATTGTAACACTGCCCCATGCTTAAATCTCAGCCAGGTTACTATCTGCATGGACTTTATAATTTTCCTGTGTTGTGTGGCTTTCTTTTAGCTTTTGGAATTTCCTTCCACGTCCCCAAAACACATGGGTAGATAAATAGGTCTTAGCCTATGCTAATTGCATCTGAATATGGAAGAGACATTAAAATGTGAACTCTTGTGATGGGCAGTTAGTTACATGACTATGAACTTGGCAAAGCTCCATGTAAAATATCAGCACCCCTTAAACAAATACATTTTTCAGTTGAAAACCTGTTCCTGTCTGACAACACCACGCTCACATTGCTTTTTTAAATGAGTATGCATGTACCTGATAGAAAATGCTAAAAGATATATATTTTAGCAGTTACCTTCCAAAGCTGATGAGACATTTGTCTTCTACCCAAGCTGTTTTTAACATGACAAATACAATGAACCAATGAATGCACTGGAGAAACTTTTCCTGGTATAGCAAATTTATTCTGGTTTTTATACATTAATTGGTACTGCCTTGCTTTGTTTTAATGCATATTTACTTTGCTCTTCTGTTTTTTATGGTACTAACTACTAATGTTTGCTGTGCAAATATTACTTACAATGTATGCTTTTTACTACATACTTATCTCAATTTGCCAAACATTCACTAAGCTGCTGGTTTGGCTGTCCTGAGGCAAATGTGTCTCCTATAAGCCAGTGTTGATCTGTTATATTTCTAGGAATTTCCACTTACAGATTATACGTTATTGCGTGTCTAATATGAATGGAGCCCCTCTATATGTTTTTAGCTGTTTATTGTTTGACTACGTGTAAGAAAGTTCTTTTTTAGATTGTTCTGTTAATTACCTCCACCCTGTTGAATTAATTATTATAATATTGGACAAAAGGAACCAACTACCCAACTGAAAAAGCCAATAATTAGTATTTGACCAATGATCATCCTTAACCAGTATCTTGCCTTATAAAGATGTCAGCTAAAAGATGAGTTGGATTCCTCTGTGAATGTAATGCATTCATTAAAAGTATAAATATGATGGTAAGCCAAATATGTATGTCCATAGGTAAGAAATAGTTGTGGTCTTGGAGGACTGAGTCACTTTTGGCTTCATATTTGTCTTTGATAATTTAATAGCAAGAACTCACAGTCCCATTGAAAACTCTCTTTCTGCCAAGTTTTATTGTCTAGGCAACATCTGTTGCATGCTTAATATAATAAGATCAAACTCCACTTCATGGCCACAGCAAGTGTGCAGACATAAGAACACAGAGCTCAGAGGTCTTACCTTGGAGATACAAGTATTTGGTTGTTTAACTCTTCAGCATATACAAAAAACTTTTTGTCCTCCACAAAGGTAAATGTCGATTTGTGGTGTGCATGGGCATACATTTGTAATAAATATAGATTTCATTCAATTAAAATTATAAAATGTGTTTTAAACACATACAGAACTATAACAGCTAACCAGGACTTACCTACAAGTGCAAAATTGTTAAAATATGTAAAGGGAAAGAAAAATGTAATTAACAGTTTTCTGGTGAAATATATAAATTTTAATATTCTAGATGTTCATTGCTTATGGAATATGAATATATAATCATATTTTTACATATTCTGGTAACACATGAAAACAAAGATGGAAATCACTTACAGTAACACTCTTTATTTTTATAGAAGAATAAATGCAATAAATCCTTATATATTGTGTTCACATAAAACAAAAAAAGTGTAAAATTGTCTTTTGCATTTGTGAATATCATCTTAGACAGTTACCCTAAAGGTAATCTGTAAAGCGGATGCTTATCTAGCAACAAAACTTCATATGAAAGTGGCTTCTCTCCTGGGGGTGTATACAATCTTAATTATATTTGAAGAATAAATTTCCATGAAAAGGAGCTTACCTTGATCATAAAGTTTGCAGCCAAGCAGAGACCAGTGTCAGACCATCCCCTGCCTTATAAGGGCATGGAGATGACATCTTCCGGTATCCAGGGCGCATGAGAGGGACCAAATGAGTTCAGCACATGCACCCCAGTGGGTGTGAGGCTGGAATTGCCCTTACCTCTCCTGCCCATCCTCTGTTACTAAATGAACTATCCCAATTTCAAAAGAGGGACAGCTCACCAGCCCGTGGATTAGATCCTTGGCTGACGGAGGACAGATCTCCCAGCCATGCGCGGCAATCCATTGATTATCTTTATCCAAAGATAATCTTTGGTGTTCTTGTCCCAGATGATGGAATAGAATTTGTTTTTTATGGCTTCAAGTAATTTTTCAGATATTGGTGTATACCAATCATGATTACCGAAAATTTGAAGGCAGGTGGTGTCAAGGATGTGGTACCACATTGCCACCCTTGTCTGAAGGTTTTATTGTGATGTCCTTTCTTGATTTTAGGTTGTGTAGTGCTTTTTTTATGTCTTGAGTGAAATTAGGTGGCGAATTTGTGTCTTTGATAGGTGTTTCAAATATTTCTTTGGTAACTTTAAAATTAAATTTGAATGTTAGGGTTTGATGACAGTTGCAGAAAGAAAGTTGATTTCAGCTTTCTGTCCAGAGGATCCCTATTTCTCGTTATGGGTTGGAAGTGACTAATTAAACAGACTCATTTTATGTCAATAGTTGGAAGAGGTCTCTAAAGACCCTGAAATCCTCCATTTTGAAGTCCTTGTACATGTCAGACATTGTTGACAAAGTGTCCTCTTTATGCGGGTCATATATTGTCTTTAATAAAAGATTTCGTGCAAGTTTATGTCCTTAAGGGTCAATCACTAAAAATTGCTGGATGCTCTCCTACAACCATGTTCAATGTGTAAATACTTTTGGGGGTTAGGGGCACTATTCAGGGCTAAGATGTTTAAGGGGATTTTTTTATCCTTTTTGTTTTAGACATCTATGTTAAATTTCTCCAAACAAAACTTGTAGTAGTAATTAAGGATAAATTTAGGTCCTATAATGTTTTAATGTCCAAGTCGATGTTTGCAAGGTCATTTTCATAGTGAGTAATTAGCACCCTCATAAATTCCTCTGAGCATTTGTTTAGAGCATCTTCCCATTTGTCTTTTATCCATTCAGTGTCATCCAAACTATTTGTTTTATGCATTTATATATATGGTACATTATATAAATTAATATTTATAAGTGCAAATATGTTTGTATTTTTGATAACAGTTCTGCATAACGGCACACACATATTCCCTGAAGAAGTCAGATGGTGAAATGCGGCGGGATTAAGCCGTGTTCTCTCTGAACTATTTTAGGCAATGATGTGTCTAGTGTAAGGGTCAAAAACACCCCATGATATTATTGGGATAGACCCAAATTATGGAAGCCCTTGGCTGTCTGTTTTTTGTCTATTGTATTATTTAGTTTGAAAAAGAGTTTTTTTTTCTCTCTATGTGTGATGTTTAATACACGTTTGAACTGCCGCAAAAAAAAAAAACCCTGCCTTTCTTCTTTCTTCTTCATCATTTGTTGAAATTTGTTTGGTGCTGACTTTTTTTTCCGATCAAAAGGTGATAAATTACACTATCAGCTCAAAACTGGAAGAAGCCAGTGGGACATTCGTACACTCATTTACCTTTAGGAGAAATCTGGACAGAAGTAGTCTTCATGAAGGACTTGCAGCTAAAAAGGTGGAAAATAGACAAAGCTACCCATCTGTGTACAACATTACTGGTGTGCTGTTAAAAGGGCAGCAGGTATTTCAAACTTATTAATCCATTTTTAAATATTTGACAGAAGGCACCAAATGCCTGGAGAGTGGAATAAGATTTTCATTGTCTCTTTGACCATTTTGACCCTAGTTTGGATCATTTTAGGAATATATTTGTCATACTGTGCTGCTCTAAAGAGGATAGCACATGTGTATAGAAAGTAGAAATAGGAAAGCTGTGATGCTGAGCCGGGATTTATATATAGTTAAAAGAAAGGTTGACATAACTGTTAAAAATAACACACTGCTAATGTGTGTTTTGTACTTATGTATAGACATTGTTGACAGACAGCAGTAACTAGAATACTATGATGCTGAGAAGTGAAAGGTACCTTTGAATAAAATATGAGGACAGATAGGAAACAGCAATAAAATGTTGCTAAGCAGTGGATGTTAAATTTATGGGAAGTGTTGACACACCTGTGGCAAGATTTATTGCGCTACAGGGCTCCTAACAGGGTTTGTAATTTCAGCAAAGAGCACAGATTGTTAGGAGCACACTGGAATTATGGCATAATCAATTAGTATATATTTTCTGTACTTGCATTGTTTTTAAATGGTAATATATGAATGTACTAGAGTAGCGGTCACCAACCTTTTCGGGCCCGGGGACTATTAAAATTTCCAGCTCCTGACCGCGCATGTGCAGGGAGCCGGGTGTCAGTCAAATAGTGACGTCATCATGACATAACCCCGCCCACTTCATTGAGCCCTGAATAGTGCCCCTAACCCCCAAAAGTATTTACACATTGAACATGGTTGTAGGAGAGCATCCAGCAATTTTTTTGCCTCCTCCTGCCCAACCAAAGAAAACCATTGAAATGAAATGTTGGATGCTATGCTCTGTGAACTTGGAAGTGGGTACTAAGCCAATGATTGATCTCTATATTGAGCTTAACATTTAAGCCTGTAAACAAGTCCTTAGTACAGGGCAGGATGGTGGACCCTCCATTTCACTAGCCCAGTCAGCAGATATGTGCAAAGGGAGCAGAGTCTAAGCAGCTGCCCGGTCTTCACCAGAGCCTCTAAAGGTGAGGATTTTATGCTGCCAGGTTGCAGTCCCTGTGCACACAGAGGGACTGCTGACAGAAAGGAATCAGGTGAGGTGCTGGAACATGAGACAGAAGTGTGATTAAACAAGCTAGAGATGAGGGCAGATGGCAAACAGGGGTAGTCAAGGGACAAAGCCAGAGAGGGTACACAGGAAATCAACAACTTGAGACGCAGACAGGAATAGCTGGAATCTGGAAACAGAACCTAAGAGAACTCCTTGTTCAGGGAACTTCCTGTTGCAAGTCATTTTCTTTTATAGGGGAGGTCATGAGGCAGAGGGAAATCACATGACCAGCAGATAATCTAAACCACCACCAGAGGGAGTGCAGGAGTGCAGGTGGTGTTCGCACTTCTGCCAGCAGATGGAGTGTTTCTGCAGAATATTCTAGTTTTCTGGGGTAAAGGGGCAGCTCCCATGGGATCACATAACTTAGACCAGGAAGTGACCAGTGGACAGGATTCCTAAACGGATTCCCCCATCAAGAAGACCCCCAAAAGTATGCTCTCTTTCCTTGAAGTATCCAGTATTTAACAAAACTTTTGTATCCTAAATAGTGATTAACAAGAGTGTCTCAGTTTGGTTTGTGAAAGGTTCAGCGATTGTTTTTTTAAGTTCTTACAAAAAAAGACCTGGACCTATAGGAACATTTTTCAAACAAAAAGCATTTTTAGGTAAAAATAATCAAGAAAAACAATAAAAAAAAGGAAAACATGTTGGATAATAATGGGCTGGGTGACAATTGTAGTACAAAACATTACAATGCTTTATGTTAACTTAAGAAACATGTTTATTTTTTTAATCATACATAAAAAAAAACAAAAAAATAAAGTGTGGGGGTCCTACATTCTTTTTAAAACCAGTTCCATCTGCCCCAAGGGTGGCAAAGGTCATCTTTGGGGGAGAGGATCCCCTCCCCACAACCTGTGCAGTCATACAACAAAATTCCGACTTTCCTATTACCTACTGTGTAAAATATCACCAGGGAGCTTTGTATCTTCATTATCATTCATTAACAGACAGAGTTTTAAATTTTTTAACATTTATTTTTATTTTTTATATTATTCATACTTGCAGCTTTTAACAAAAATAAACTTTGTTTGTGTCCCAAGTAAATGTATGTTAATCACATTGTCCCATGATGTAAATAATGTCAAGGAGCATGGTGTAATGCGCCTGGGCACACAAACCACAACCAACTCCAGATATCCTTCAATCACGTTTTTTTAATGTCATAAAACACGACAAGGGTTAAGTCCAAAAAAGCAAAGTACAGGAGGGTAAGGCAAAGGAAGGTCAGGAACAATCCGAGGTCAGGGCAGGCAGAGTTCAGGCAAGAGTCAGGTTCAGACCAGGTCGCTATGGAAATGACAAATGGGATTAGCATAAACCAATACAAGGACGCACCCAAGCACACTGTGTTCACAGAGGCTTATAGCGGGCAATGGTGTACAGGGCAGGCTCTCCTTAAATGGCCAGAGTGACCAATGACCTTGCGCCACCTGGCACCATTTGATTGGACAGTAACTGAATCCCCTGCGGCCGATAATTCAAACTAACTATGTCCCGCCCCGCGGCGAGGCAGCCGAATGCCACGCCCTCAGGGGGTACAAGAGTCATGCATGGTAGCGCACGCCTCTTCCCACAGCACCCCTAAGACGTGCACTACTTTGCACATCCAAAGCAGTGCTGAGAACAGGGGTTTCTGTAACCACGTCCATAGAGGTGCAAGGGATGCCGCCTGGCCGAACAGTAGTTTGGCCAGGACGGATCCCTCCGCCTGCAGAGAGAGACATGCTGCAAGCAGAGCAGCAGCCTCGGCCATGCTGCCTGCTACAGCGGCGTCTCCCTCTGTGGCTGGGAACCCCAGGGATGACGCGGGCTCACAGGACGGGTAAGTTCCTTACACATGGCTGATGAAAGACAATGTGGGAATGATGTCGTCTCTCTACATTATGAACCCTCCTACTATTTAAAGAAGCTAAGAGCCTAGTTAGTCAAGAAAGTAGAACACACACCTATTGCTACTTTTTATAATTTAGGTACTATTGTCACTGGGTTCTGTGTTGCAGAGCAATGTTTGTCTTCTTGTGGTATCCAAAATTACTTTTGTAAAGGCTCCGCTGTTATCCTGAAGGCAGGAACCTACTGTCAGGAACATATTTGTAAAAAAAAAGTCTGCATTTTCCAACCGGGTGCATTTGAAGGGCAGCTGCTCTTTTCAATCTTTTACAAGCTACCCCTGCACAAAATCCATTTTTTCTGGTGTTCAGCCTCTATATATGAACTTAGCTCCTCCCCAGTCATGGCACCCTTGAATGATCTGTATACTCATCGTCCACCCCCCACCTCAAAATGAACAGCAGCTTTTCACAGCCTAGCTGGATGGTGAATACCAGGTGTACTGTAGAACCTACAGGTCTTCTACCACCTCTAGATGCAGAACCTTTGCCTCTCCCTTTAGGCTTGGGGGGTTACTTAGCATAACATTTATTTACCATAGTAATATGCTGAGATGTGCTGCAAACAAATGACAGCTTTGCTTGCACAGTTCTTTACATCGTACAATGCCCACTAAAATTAAAAGGGCCCAATATAGCAAAAAGAGAATAGATTATATCTCCTTCCAAAAAATAAACCCAGACAAACTAAACATCAACATATTTTATTTTAATTGTGCACAACACATAAGATTTAATATCTTGGTAGAATATTTTAAATGGAGGGGAGATGGGAATTGTGTCAGATTATATAGAGTTATACTGTTACATTTCATTTTTATTAACAATAAAGGAAAGGAATCTTTATGTTTTGGAGTGTGATTCACTAATCAAATAAAACACTAAACTGCTACTTTTTTGAATTTGCCAGTATATGAGGATTTTTTAAATATTGTACAGATCTTACATATAACCTAGGAATAGACAAATAGAAGTAAAGACTACTTTAACATTACCATAGCTCTTGGATAGTTACCTGTACATTTAAATACACCATAATAATTAGCTAAAACTATCAGGTCGAAAAAGTATCATTGGATATGCATTAAGTGTTTGAAATATGCTGCTCTCTTAGTATTAGTTCCCTGAGAAATTAATTAGAATTTTCCCCTTCAAGTCTGTACTTGTGACTGCAATTAGAGCCATAGATACATAGTGGGAGGTTATGCCTTAAAGTGTCCCTTATTTGTAGAAGAGTTGATATTTTAATTAGTTGACTATCTCTTCTAATGTTAACTCTTAAAGGCACAGATCACTTATTACATTATAGTTAAGGTTTATGTTGCATTACTGTAATTATGTAAGTAAGTATAATAAACTTATGTTATGTAACACAGGTCACAAATTAGCTTTGTTTGAAATTTATTATAAATGACCCCGGAAAAAATACTATAATTGCATTATTAATGGTATTTTTGCAAGTCTAAAAATTTTATTATAGTGAAAAAAGTAATAACAGTTTCAAATCATTACCTTGTATTTTACTGAGTAAAATAATTAATACAGCCAAAATTTTAAGATTCTTTAAAATTCTTTAGCCTTACAAAGATATTCAATCACAGCATGATAAAATATCAATATTTTCTTAGTTCTGTGTGTCAGTAATTTATTTACTAGTTACTTATTATTATATTTACTAGTATTATTTGTCCTACATTTTGTTTACATTTACAGTCATTTTCAATGTTTTTATGCCATTACCACTAGCAGTATATAGTAAAGTATATCCAAAGCTTCTCATTTTGTCTTCATAGAGTTCTAAATATATTAGGTGTCCTAAAATAAATGTAATTTACCTCGTTTTTAAATGTAGTGCAGCTAGAAAACTGGATTTCTTCTGCATCCTGTAAACATTGCTGGAAGGAAAGGGAGAGCCCAAGTAGGATTTTAAGATAATTTAAAATACAAAATGTATCAATAAACATTACTTTTAGGGTTATCTATTCTTTTATATAAAATAAACATTTTGGTCATAGGCAAGCTTAGCCTATTTTATAATGTAAGCTTATTTGTTTATTTATTTTTTTGCTAACCCTTCCTTTTAGGTTTTACCAGGAAAAACATTTCATTTCAGGAAAGTTTCATTACTGCTTGGACTATGAATTGGAGGTTAACCTTATAAGCCTGTCCTCAAATATTCAGTGCTCAGTCGTGTTGTAGCAAGACTAAAATGGCTATTGTCACCTTAAGCATGATGGCTGTTAACTGTAATAAATAAATTAAACTCTAGTAATTTTAGATTTTTTGCTATCATAAATGTGCCGGGTTACACTTTTGAATTAGAATACATTTCCCAGTTTGAATCTGCTTCCCTGTGGATCATTTTAAAAATAATTTCTTTTGTGTGACTAGCACATGCTGGGTAAGTTGTAAAAAAAAACTCCCAAAATTGACATTCCATGTTGGGTGCATTAACTTTAAGCTAACTGGTATTCTTTTGCTGTTGGTTTTAACATTCATAACTCTTCTTTCTGTCAACTGTTTTAGTTTATTGTAACTGAGTACCAGTAAGGTCTGTGCCAGGTTTTTGTGTAAGGTTCGCAAACTGAACTTGTTTACCTGCATTATATTAAAATGAAAAAAGCAAAGCCAGTTCCTCTGATAATGTGGTAAGGGATTTCAGGGAACCTCCCACCAATGCGCTGCTAATTGGCATAATGGAGTCAGGATGCCAGTGAAAAAACTACTTCTTTTCCTGAAGAAGAAATAAAGTATTTTTTTATCAAGGTGGTCCCTTGGGAATACCTGTATGGCTTAAACAATGGTATGGAGAAAAGGGGCAGCGGGGATAGATAGACCTCTATGGTTACCCACTGTTTCGATTTCCTGTGATGAATCTAGTTGAAAACATGTACCAGCAGTGCCGCTGCATGATACTCTTTTAAATTGGGAAGACCACCTCCCTTTTGCCAGGTATAAGGATGGAATATCGCAGTCTACGGCTGGTGGATGTCCAGGCATAAATCCAGGGGATTGCTTTCAAGCGTACAAAGTACTTGCTTGGAAGAGTCATTGTTAGAGTCTGAAAAAGGGAAAATCTAGGGAGTGTCTCCATTTTTATCACCACTACTGGCCAAAACCAGGAGTGGCGTTTCCCTGATCAGGCAGTCAAGCAGGTGTGTGTATCTCCCAGTAGAGACAGAAAAATCTTGCATATTGGCGGATATATGTACTCCTTAATATTTGATAGTAGACATTGACCATTGGAATGGTAAGGTGTGCAATAGAAAGGCCACTTTGTCTTGGGGTAAGGAGACTCCCAGAGCCACTGATTAATGCAAATTGATTTTAAAACTACTGAACAATTGAAGCATCAACAGTTCCCAGAGGACTGATGGAAAAGAAATTTAGGGGCATTCAGCAGCTCATAGGGTGCATCCTGCCACACTGTGATGGAGCAGCTGTGCTTAGTCCAATAATTTATGCAATTTGCAAAAGTGATTACATCCCGGGTCTGCTTATGTGTGTCTTCTCTAATTGTTGAAATTCTGCAAACAAGGAGGACAGTCTAGAGGCTTTCGGCAAAGTCATGGAAAAATTCAAGTAGGGAAGTAAAACATTAAACATGTGCAACACTGGGTACATAAACATTAATCAATGTAAAGACTTTATCATATAACCTACATTTCAATAGCACATATCTGCCACCCAGGTCCATGCACTCTGCACATATCCAGGAGAAAACAGTCACAATCGATCAACTGTTGCAACAATTAACAAAGTAAACCTGGGGTCCAAAGTTTTACCAAAGACCTTGTGCTTTCTAAGTAATCATTAACCTCTTGGTCATTAAATGTGAAAGGTAAGTGTAAACAAATCTTTAAGTCCATGTAAGACTAACATAGCCTCAAGGGCATTTAGCAAGGTAGTGTAATAGAATTTGCTTGATATTCAGTAGAAGTACTCTTCCGGTTGGTGGGGTTAATTAACAAAGTTAATTGTTTGAAAAAATCCAGCATGTGAGCTTACTGTGCCTTGCAAATGGTGGGTTGCAGAGATCACAGCAGATGAGGTAGCTTCTGTCTCCTCAACTCGCTGAAGTAGGTCCCCCCACGCCAGGTCTGCCCTTATGTCAGCCATATCTTTCTTGCGAGTCTCCTCCAAGCAGTTGAACATGCCATCTACATCCACTTTTGTGGGGAGAACTGAAAAATATCACTGAATACCTGGTGGATATTCGTGTCCGCCGGGTGCCCATCCAATGCCTCAAGCTTTGTGTCCGCCTGTGCGTATTGTGAACTCACCGAGTCCACCACTAAAGAGAGTGCAGGGGCCAAGGGCTTGTCGGCTGTCATCTTGGGAGGCCGCGAAGACTCTGCTAGCACCCCTGAAAAAGTCCTCTAGGTCTCTGCTAGAGGTCCTGGAGTCACTCCAGTGGGTGCCCCTGGCCTTCTGTGCTCCCTTGCTGCCCATTAGAGAGAAAAATAATTGTTCGGTGACTGAATCTCCTGCAAAAGTTCGGCCTGACAACGGGACCTCACTTCACCCATGACTGCTTCCAGCCACAGGCAGACCACACCCCCAAACAATTTATTCTATCACAAATGGACTCCAATCAAGATGCAGAAACATCTCAACAGCTATCCAGAGAAGCAAAAGGCACCTGAGCTAAGTGTTTTAAGTGTTGTTGCAAATACTGAATACTTATGTAAAAGTGATATTTCATTTTTTCTTTTAAATAAATTTACCAAATTGTCCAAAATTCTGTTTTTCCTATGTCATTATGGGGTACTGATTGTACATTTCAAATTAAAAAAATTGTAGCATCAGACTGCAACATGACAAAATTGAAAAAAAAAAAAATAAAGGGGGAGGGATCAATGTTCATTTAGTAATATATATTAGAAGTGTTACCAACATTGGCTATTACGTATCTGTAACAGTTATTGATAATTATTGGTTTGTTTTTTTTAACTAACCTCCGTGTGAAATTACAAATACTTTCCCAAATGTGAAAAAATTCCAAAACATTCTGGGGGATTGCAGATTCCAATAAGTTCCTAACTAGCAGACTATTATTCTTTGTTCAGCCACTCCAGCCAACAGATGTTTCCAGCTTCCCCCTCGCTGGATTGGCTAAATACAATGACACGAGCTCAACCCAGCTGCACTTCTGTCATTGTAAAACATGCTATTCATCATAAAGAAATTGTCTTATTTGTGTGCAAATAACATAATTTTCCGTTAATCAACCTTTTCAACCCTTTAAAACCCCTTGGAAATACAGCCTCTTATACTAATTCAACCTATTGTCTGTGTTTTCTTCAGCTTGCTAAAAGTGTCCTACAACACTATTCTTCTTTCAATAACTGAAACCAAATGTTGTGTAGCAGTCTGCAATGCTCTGTGCCCAAAAATCAATATATCTGCACTTCCTTAGTATATTGGTTTTACTCTCTATATCCTAAATGATGCAAAACACCTTATTTCTATGGGTACCCCCTTCAATTAACTTTGATTTGTGGGATTTTTTTTTTTTCATTTTAGCCCTGTTACCAAAGACACACACCAAAATATCTATTAGTGGGGAAAGAGTTGCTCATATTGCTCTGACCACTCTAAGGAATAAGACTACTTATCTAGCCTAATAAAAAGGAAAGCATTATTATATCAAAACTTTTGCTATCTAATAATAATTAATATTATAATATTTGTAGTTATACTGTATACCTCTCCTCATGCATTATACTAACACAGTTGCAGTACTAGTGAGGGTGCCGCTCATTCGTTCTCCCCCTCCCTCGCCATAGAGCAGAACAGCACTGTATCCTATTTTTCAGATGTTGTTGGAATAGATAGCAAAAGATCCTTTCCAATGACAAAAATCTAACATGTTCGTAACCTTAAGATAAAATGTATTAAAATTATGTCATTAGCATGTTTGCAAGTTGTCTAAAAATAACAAAAACAATGCACCATCTGTAATTTCCAATAAATGACCATACATTTAATGTCAGATAAACTATTGCAAGCAATGATATCAGATTTTTACAGAGGAAAGTTTTATCACAGGTTTATATAAATATATTACATTAGCAGAGGTAGCACTATTTACTATTAAAATTTACAGGTTTTAGAACAGCCAGACACTAATAGCTTGCTGATATTCATGGATTAAAGATTGTTTATATCCTTTTTAGAAAAATAAATTTACCTAACTAATAAATAAACCAGTATAAAGAGAACACACTTTGGTAATGTAATTCAATTCATTCTGTGGTTTCTCACTTCTCATCATAGTTCCTGGCTCTGATAAACTCTAGGAGAGAAATGACATGTGCCCAAGGCTGGGATTAGAAGATGGTATGTACAGATCCTTAGTGACACTAGGGATATTTTATCCATGCTAAGGTTAAAAGCAACACATATGTGACATAAACGGATCAACATATCTTTAAACTGTGCTCTGCCATCGCAATGCTTAAACCTATAAAAGTAAATTAATCCATTAAGCTCTTTATGTTTGCTACAGACCTGCTATTGAGAAAAAAAACACAGCTTGCTTTGCCACCAGCCCGGAACTCTTAACTGAATACAGCAGTAAGTAAATCTTTCAATTCATCTTAATGCTCTGCGTAGCTGTGGTTATTTGTAAGAACAGTTCCAGTACATGAAGTCCAGTCATTTTTTTTTCTTAAACTTTATAAACTGAGAAAAAAGGATAAAAAAAGGCTTCCATATAGATGAATGGATTATCAACAAGCATTTCAATTTATTGCAATTGTTTTACTTACTAATGAGTTTACTAATCCTAAAATTCCAGCAGGATTTTTCCAAATTCATAAAATTGTCATAGTTACTGTATATTATTTTATTCAAATGACACGAAAGCAGAACATATATCTCTCATTTTAGCAGCAGTCAGAGCTGTGCCGCTACTGTTGTGCTTTTACTGGTCCCCTCCTGGCCAGAGTGTAATGATGTCTAGGGGTGTGCAAGGAAAATTTGCACTAGTCTAGTTTAGGTTAATTTAAACACCAACAACAAGCACAGAACAAATTCCTGGAGGCAGCAGTTGTTGACTTTTTTAGGCATTGCCAGAAGCAATTTAAAATATCACAGCAGACTAAGGCTGTTGTGGAATGGTGGACACAAGGCTCCTCCACACTTTCCTCAGGCCTACCTGAAAGTGTCAGCAGCACTAGCATCCCTCCCAAAATAGTCCCGAGATATTCATTTTGTTCTTTGAGAGCATAGCGGACTTCTTGGGTGCTGCCCTGAATCTGTTGTTGTTGGGTTGAAAATCTGTCATTCACCTGTGACCTAGTTATAAATAAAGCCATGTTAGGCTATCAGAATGCACTCTCCATATGTCACATTGTTGCCAAAGAATACCGCAACAGAAATACACCACAACTTGAACAACAATTAGACCCAGTAATTTGGACTGTAACTGTTCTTTAAATGTTTATGCTTTTTTATTCTTACAATCTTGCAATTTACAGCCCTACTTTCTAATTCTCCACATTTTCCGAATGTCATCCCTGACATCGGTGAAAGAGATAGTGCTCCAATTATCTTTATCTTTGGCCGTAATTGTCTTTCCAACCTGCTGGCTTGTAGATTGTTATCCAAAAAAGTTATTCAAAAAAGAATGAGAGGATGGTCATCACACTCTGTAGTCTCAAACAACCATAGATGTCCATTGTCAAAAAGCTAGGCCCTGCAGCCTGCTACGCCCTGAACCCAGTTTTTAGAACACATTTCTACAATACATAGGAAGAAAACAGAATCTGAGAGCCTTCTGGGAGCTAAAAGATAAAGTGCAGAGGTCTCAAAACTGTAAAAAATTCTTTTTTCATTTCAATTCAATTTCTGTCTACTCAGTGCTCAGGGAACTGTACAGATGAGCTTTTATCCACTGATACTACTGCCTTGATAAATGTACTGAGCATTACAGACTACAATGCTGAATTTGGTTTCCACTATGATTATATTTTCTTGACTGTGGTATGCCAGATCCTTTTCCTTTTCTGCCAATACCCCCACCCCCTCCCTCTTTTACCACATCACCCCATTCAATAATGACAACTAATTTTTGTGGTATAAACTTGGCCTTCCGGCCAATAAGTAACATATTCAATAACATCATTTACAACTTTTATTTTACTACCCATATACATTTAAACACTACATAACACCAACAATCAGGTTGCAGATCCTCAATAGGCATTAACCCTTACACCACCATTGACCTGGGATCCGCGCCACCAATTGATATATCCGGCTCCCAGGCGCAACTCCACTGCCTCAGGAACAATATCAATCACGCGTTCTGTTCCCAACACTAAAAACCATCTCTTACCCACCTAAACCTTACCTTTTCGGAGACCCATACCCTAGATGGCTCTCCACACTCCATTACCTTAAATAACACACACCTTCAAACACAATGCCCCTGATTCATCAAGCAGAATCGGATTATCGCTCGTGCATTCGTATTAGCGATCCGGAATCGTACGCGGTCGCGCTATTCAGCAACGGGAAAAGCTCGCGCACGGAGCCGCGCTTATCCGACAGCTTTTTACTGGCGATCTTGCATTAAAAGTCACTGTTCCCCTA
>NC_092862.1:68810714-68813507 GCF_032062135.1 Pyxicephalus adspersus | reverse complement strand
GAAATCTAATCGCCTTAATTGGCAGATTCGCGCTCCCTATTGTGAAGGCTGGAATCCGGCTGGTAGTGAGGCGAGTGTACGCGCATACTCGAGTCCGGACCGCGGTAATCTGCGATCGATGGCCGCGCGTACGTTCGAGCTTCCAGCGAGCGCGGATTTCATTGATGAATCAGGGGCATTGCCTTTGAGGACCTCGAACCGCCACACCTTCATTACCATCCCATCCCCAAATTTCTATGCATAACTGGGGTGGAAATTCTTCACTTTTCTTAAAATTTGTGACCACCCCTTTGTCCTCTTACCCTTTCTTATACTTTACTTCACTCCTCCCTTTGTTTTCTTTATGTACATATCATAATCCCATATCCTTTTTTCCTTTTACCCCTTTATTTAACAAATATCACCAAGCTCTAAGCCTGCCCCCCACAGTCATGCACGCCCTCGTCTAGCTCCTTCCTCGCTGCCTCCTGGGCCTAACTTGACTGTGGTATGCCAGATCCCTTTCCTTTTCTACCAACACCCCCACCCCCTTCCTCACTTACCACATCAACATATTCAATAAAGACAACTAAAGTTTGTGATATAAACTTGGTCTTCCAGCTATTTATTAAATAACATAATAAATAACATAATTTAGAACTTTTATTTTACTAGCCATATACGTTTAAATAATACATACCACCAACAATTAGGTTGAAGATCCTCAATAGGCATTAACCCTTACACAACCATTGACCCGGGATCCGCTCCACCAATTGATATATCCAGCTCCCAGGTGCAACTCCACTGCCTCAGGAACAATACCAATTGACGCGTTCTCTTCCCAACTCTAAAAACCATCTCTTACCTGCCTAAACCATAACTTTTCTGAGACCCATACCCTAGATGGCTCCCCACATGGCATTACCTTAAATAACACACACCTTCAAACACATTGCCTTTTAGGACCTCGAACCTCCACTATGCCGCAAGTGTGAAACCTTACACCTGTGCGCCCCTCCACACCCTTAGGGCCCTTTCAATCCCATCTTGTATCCCCAATGACCAAAAATCAATGCCCACTGCATTAAGATGTATCCCATCTTCTCTTAAATATTGTGGAAAATCTAACTCCAACTCCCTGTGTCTAACAATCCCTCCATTCCTTGCAATAAACTGACCCACCTCCCGATTTACTTTTACCCTTGCCTTAAACGGTCCACTAACCTTGCACACCTCCGCCGTGACCTGGACACTATCTCCGACCATACAACAATCATGTCTAGAAATGCTGTACGCAACCTCAAGAAGTCCCATTTTATGTCTCTGATGAGCTCCTGCATTGACCTAACCCCCAGGTCATTCCCACGTGCGTGTAAAAAACGCCAATACGTCCGGTGCTCGATCCAGCTTGGCAAAACTGTGAAACTCTGGCAACAACCTGCTCCACAGCATTCTGGGCACCCCTATCCAATGAAGCACCCAGGTTGTACGTGAAATTCCCAGATGACGGCCTTTCAGACGCACATCTGCCCTCTTAGCTCCCCAAATCAAGTGCCCAATGATCCAGATTAAGGGCCATGAACCTATCAATACAGAAAAAAACATATAAAACAATAAGTCAACCTCAACCCTCTCCACCCCCAAGTGTTGTCCTATTTTTTTATTTATTTATATATTATATCCCCACCAGGTGTGATCGCACATAGAGCTGATACCTTGCAATCTCCCACCTGCCAATCCTCTTAATGGCCTCCCCTCTTAATCCTCCCCTAAACCTCGATTATGCAGTGGTTATAATCCTTTCTGCTGTAATTAAGTTTTGTAAGTACAGCTAGTTAAGTATTCTTTAGTATGGCTGTGTTTTAGATAAATTACCGTAGTTCTCATTGCACCTAGAATATTCTCAGGCGCAGATGCAAAATTGCTCCATGTTTCAGTAAACTGAGAAATACATAATCTGAGATTTCCAGCTAGAACACCACATTACTGTGAAACATAAGCTTTCTAGTATTGTGTAAAATAAACACATAAGTAAGATGATATTGAGGATTTCTTTTTTTTTCCATATGTTTAAGGAAATCTGAAAACATAATTATGAAATGTATATATGTTTTATATTTTTTTTAATCATTATTATTGTAATTGTTTTAAAAAGTAAAGATACATATGTAAGGTTATTATAATATATTATACATAAATATATATAATAAAAGTATTTTTGTAGGTAGCAAAAGGGCATTGAGTGTGCATAGTAGCCCTGATTTATCAATGAAATGCGCGTACGCTCGACGCTCGTACATACTCGCCGGTCAGCATGCTCTATTAGCGTGATTCGGGCCCGAGTTCTAGTGAACTCGCCTGCTGGTTTCCTGCAAGGATGAGCAAAGATCTTAAATATGCCAATTAAGGCGATTAATTTTCAGCTGCACAATTCAGGAGTAGATGTTAGCTTCAATGGTTAGGTGATAGCGCATCCCCAGTCCATTTTACAGGTCAGTTTGAATCGTTAATGCTTGATGTATTTTTGTGTGTTACTTTTTTATGTTACATTCTACTTAATCACAAACTTGCTTCATTTATAGTTACATTTGTTGCACTTGTTGTGTTACTTGTTGTTACTTTTTCTTTTAGTTGCAACACTGCAAACTAATTTCTATCAAGCTGGATATATACTAAGTGGCACTTTCAAATACCGTATTTTTCGGCGTATAAGACGCTCCGGCATATAAGACTCACCCAATTTTAAAGGAGGAAAATCTAGAAAAAAAAGATTCTGAAAGATTATTCCCCTTCTGATCACCCTGTGCCAAT
>NC_092862.1:68800429-68810575 GCF_032062135.1 Pyxicephalus adspersus | reverse complement strand
TTATCCCCTTCTGATCACCCTGTGCCAATTCAACCCCTTCTGATAAATTGGCACAGAGTGATCAGAAGCGGTTGAATTGGCACAGGGCAATCAGAAGGGGATAAATTGGCACAGAGTGATCAGAAAGGGAAAATTCCCCACTCTGTGCCAATTTATCCCCTGCTGATCATCCCTTCCCACTTACCGGTCCGTTTCTCTCCGCCGGCTTGCTTCCGGGATCGCGGGGGCATGCTTGCTCTCCCAGCTTGCTTCCGGGATCGTGTGTGCAGGCTTCTCCTTGCTGGGTCTGCAGGAAGGCGGAGACGCGCTGCAGCCAGGAGGAGAGGAGAGAAGATGAGAAGCACGCGGGATCGCGGTATCGGGTAAGTATCTTACCGGTTTTAATTATTTTTTAAACCTGCATTCGCCGTATAGGACGCACCCACTTTTCCCCCCCCAGTTTTGGGGAAGAAAAAGTGCGTCTTATACGCCGAAAAATACGGTATGTCATCACACAATAGTATGAGTGTAAAAAAATATGTGAACAAACCGTTGTGACCTGATTAAAATTTCATTCTAGTTTGACTTTAGAGAAATCAAATATTTTAGTAAAGGATTATACAATATTATACAATATTTGTATACATATATAACAATATATTTATACAAATACATATGCATTTTCATTAGTGCTATTTTAACTGGACTGGACGTGTGTGTGTGTGTGTGTGTGTGTGTTAATTAAGTAAGTTTGATTGGATGGTATGCATTGATGTGACTTTTTTGTAATCCTCATGATTGTTAGTTTCATCTGTTGCTGCAATGCTTTTGTGCCTGGTTTGTAATGCCAGTTTCTGGTGTTTAGCAATTCTTCAGCAATGTTTTGTAATTTTTTCCACAAATATTGAGTACAATTGTCTGCATGGTTTCCACTCCAAAGTGCTACTTGACCCTTCTCATTGCCTTTGTCCCATTGTCACATATTGGTATTTGAATGTATTATGTACATAGTCCTTTTCTGAATAAATTGTCTTGGTTTTTATTTCTTATTTTTTTAATAGTCTGACATTTTCACTCATGTTGATTTGCCCCCACACAACTCCTCTGTTCATTAGTGGTAGTGTTATAGGTTTGTTGTCATTGTGCTGTGCTGCCTGATCTTAGCACTATTATATACAAACACACTTCCACTTGCTGTCCAAACTGGTTGTCAATTAGTTGTCCATCTGAGTTGCGTACTCATTCTAAGACACCTGATGGTAATGAAAGCAGGTCAAGGTTGCCAAGCACAACATCAACAAGTATTGCATTCAAAAATACTTACCAAACCAATATGCAATTTTGCCCTATCAAGAGTGGAAAACTGGATTAGAAAATATTCATGCAGGACAAACATTTAAAAGTGGTAATAAAGGCAGAATTTTGCAATCAAACAATATGGCCACAAACACAATAACATAGCATTTACATTGACATTCAAAATTGCAAAATGGACATTAAAACATTCAAAGTTAAAAAAAAAAATGAAGCTTTTGTGCTAAAGGGTAAGCAAAGTATCAAATGCAGCAACATAGATTATTAGGATAACACACAAAGCAACAGCCACTCCAAGAAAAAAAAGACAAAAGGAAAAAGAAAGTTAAACAACACCCTTATATATGCTCAAATTTAAGAGCACAGGTGATAGAAATTCACTTAAAATTAGCACTTGCGCAGTCTGTCAAAATTATCTGTTTTTTTTTTTTTGCAATTGGACATTTCATAATCAGTGATGAATATGATCCTTTAGATTTGTACACACGTAAACAGATATTCTATTATTAAAAAAATAAAATAAAATTGAGGAGGATTTAATGTTAAAAGTATTTTCTATATGTGATATATATATATATATATATTAAATAGGGTATATATATATATATATATATATATATATATATATATATAATAGATATATATATATATATATATACACACATATACATACATATCTATAGAAGCAAACAAGAACGTGTGTGCTTGTTACTTTTATGGAAAAATCTAGTCCAATGGCAAAGCAAAGCCTAGGTTTAGCCTGCGGAATTTTTACCCCCAGGCAGCTCCTCCGATCAGGCATCGTAAGGGTTTAGATAGGCGCCTATGTAGAGGAGCTGAACTCAGTTAATTCTTGTCTAACAGGAAAGAAATAAGTCATTTTAAAATATGTTTTTTTCCTAGCGCATATAGATGTTTTAAACATTTCAACAGCACAAACAATTTTATTTGAGCGAAGGGTAATATGTGTGCCGTTAGAAAGAATGCTTTTTTAGGGGAACAGTGACTTTTAATACAAGCTCGCCAGTGTCAAACTGCCGGGGATGAGCGGCTCCAGCAGTGAGATTATTTCCGGTTACTAACTTCCATGCAAATAGGCCAGTGCCTGAAATTTAGTTGATAAATTGATTGAGGGCTTCCTATTTTGGATCGCGAATACGAATGCACGAACGAGCTTCCGATTTTGCTTGGTGAATCAGCCTTAGTATGTCTATTCTAACAATCCAACCAGTGATCATAAAATTTCACACTAGGGATGAGCGAGAATGCCTAAAAATTTTCTCTAACTTCCAATGATTCCGCGAATGTTCGGTGAACCGATTTCGCGAAACCATCGTAAGATTGAGGAAATGAAAACAGAAAGATTCCCAGAGTTGCATTCAGTCCTGGGAATCCTCCTGTTTGTGATCCCCGGGGCACTAGAGGTTAATAAAAGCCTTCCTGAGCCAAACAGAGAGCACTAGATGTTTTGAATGGAGAAACTCCTCCCCATTTAACCTCAAGTGCCTCAAAAAAAAAAAAAAAATGGTAGAACTGTTGTGTATTGTTTTTAAATTACCAAGGAACTGTTTTTTCCTTGCTGAGCACAGGAGAACCTGCTGACATTGTAATATAAGTATCTCTTACTCTGTAACACACTTTCCAGCACAGTAAAATTTTGATCCATTTGTTACATTTTTCTTTTATCCACTGTGATGGGATCCATTGCGAGCAAAATGTAACAAAAGTATCATATTATTACTGTGCTGGAAAGTGTGTTACAGAGTAAGAGATAATTTGAAAACAGTACACAACAGTTCTACCAAAGTATTTATTTTTAAGGCACTTGAGGTTAAATGGGGAGAAGTCTCTCCATTCAAAACCTATAGTGCTCTCTGATTTGCTGAGGAAGGCTCCTCCTCTCAGAGTGAGTCATGTGGCTTGTGTTTATGAATAAACGCGGCTGTGGGAAAAATCTGAGGATTCCCACTGTATTCATTCATGATGGAGAAACTCTATCCAGGAACACATAGTACAAGACTGCAACAGCAAACAGGGGTGCAGAGCTGCTGATTGATCTTGCAGCTCCCAAAAATTTGGTCTTACCGGCCAGATTTACAAAGGCTCTTCTCGCCTACATGTTTGGTAAGCGAGAATGGCCCAATTCGCTGCCAGACTGATTTTAATAAATTCACTCGCTCATCCCTATTTTACACACCTTTTTCTAGAAATACATTGTGCGTATAATTGATCGGATTAAGGAGTCTGACATTTGTATTTAATTGCTTGGTTTCTTTTTTTTTCTTATACTTTAAAATTCACATTTCTTTTATACTTAATAGAATGATGTCAATTAATTAGCATTGAGACTATACAGTCTATGCACAAAGCACTGTCAGTGCATCATGCTGTTTATCTACTTTTTTATTACTTTATATTATGTTTATTTTTAAGCAATGGAATTGCATTCATTTTTTAAATTGTGCCATGCCATCCTATTTATGAAATTACAATTAAGAATAATATATATATATATATATATATATATATATATATATATCACAAACCAAGAGTTAGGTTTTCCTGTGGGTTTAATATGATTATTTTTGGTGCATTCAGATAGTGTTGTTTCAATGAAAAATATGAAGTGGGGCTGTTCCCAGGCTATGGAAATCAAGTTTTTTTTGTAAGTTTTTTCTTTAAAACATCATCACAGACCTTGCTAACTGCCTGGTCTATAAGGTAGTTTATTTTCAAAGTTCCAAAAAGATCCTAAGAGAGACTTTAAAGATGATTGTTCACATTGGATAACAGACAGTCTGCCAAGTTGTTTTCTTTATGGAAATTAATTAAGGAAAGTAATGATTATTTCAGCTCCTGTATATGTTGACAATTCATTTCTATGCATTTAGTTTAGCTACTAAGGTAAATGCGGACATTAAAGTATCTTTAACCATTGTTTAAAATGTGTACATTTTTTAATATACATAGTGTAGGCACAAGTTAATGTTACACTTGTCACATATACACAAAGATTTAGAATCAGCTTTTGCATACCTGAATGGCTAAAGTTTTCATAGCATCTTCCATTTGGTTCATTTTTTGTTTTTGTTTTGTTTGACTGGTAGAGCACAGACTGATATCAAAGAATTGCACCAATTCCTCTTAAAAGCATTCTAAAGTTTCTAATAAATAATGTTTGGGCTTTTTTGATTCATTTAGGAAAGTCATGACCAGGGTACAGTATACAAAGCCCTCGCTCCCACCCCCACAACCAGTCTTTTCCACCACTCCCAAAATAAAACCCAGACACCATTTTGGGAAAAACTGGCCATGGCAGCCCTTTATTACCAACATTATTTTAACAACATATTTCTTAATAAAACGAACTTTTATTTATATATCTCCCAACATGCAAATATAACAGTAAAACCAACTTCTTGTAAGTCCATGAAAGCCACCACTCCTGCTCACTCATCCATCTGCTTCCGAACCACAGGTAGGCCCCCAGACGCTCCTACGCCGCCTCGGGGACATTTAATATTTTCCCTTTTCACCACACCTAGCCTCCACAACAACCAGGTGTCATGCAAGGCGACCCTTATCACTCCAAACCCCTCCTTTTTGGGTCTGAACTCCCCTACATTCTCCATTACCCCAATTCTAACTTTCATGGACCCCCAAACCCATGCCACCTGCCGCAAACTTGAAACCTTAAGTTTGCGCGCACCGCCACACCCTCACCGCCCTGTGCACAGCCTCGCCCAAACTCAATAACCATAAGTCTGTGCCCACCGCATTCAAGTGAACCCCATCACCCCGTAAAAGCAAATGAGGCTCCGATTCCAATTCGTGGTGACGTACCACCAAACCCCCAATCCTCCCCAAAAACCGCCCCACTTCCCGATTTACCTTAATGCGTGCCTTGTTGAGGCGCTCCGCAGAACGCGCCTGCCTCCACACCAACCTCCCGACAATCTCGGACCACATCAATACCATGCCTGGAAACGCATCTTTTAAACGCAAACAATCGAATTTAATGTCCCGGATCAACTCCCGCATGGGACGAGCCCCTAAATCATTACCCCCTACATGAAGTAGCAACACATCCGGAGGTCTATCTAAATAGGCAAACCTGTGAACTTCCGGCACTACCCGACTCCAGTGCATGCCCGGGATTCCCATCCAGCGAACCTGTGCCACCTCCCGCCGCAGCCCAAGTTGCCGGCCGTCCCGTCGCACATCTGCCCTTCTGGCCCCCCAGTACACGAAGGAGTGACCCAGAATCCAAATCAGGCATACCGGTCCACCTGTAAAACAAAAAGAACCAAATAGGAAAACACCAAACCCCCTCACCTCCCCTACAAGGGCCCTATCCACACAATACCCCTTTTACAACAAATGAGGGCGAACATACAGACGAAACCGGTGTGATTCCCAGCGCCCAATCCTCTTGATCACATCCGGACCAAGACCCCATCTGGCCGCTTCGGTGGCCGCACCAATCCTAAAAGAATGAGCCGAATACTCACCGGCCATCCTGCCTGAGGCTGTAACACACCTCCGGAACACCGCACCAAATTGAAATCGAGTCACAAACGAGCCGTCCGCGTGAAGGAACAGTGGCCCATCCTGACTCGGCCTCACTGCCATATACTCACCCAGCACCCTGACCGGACATAGCTCAGATCCAAGCATGCCCCATAACTGTAAACCCGCCCCTTTTCCCAACTGGTCAGTTTTTGACCTACGGATCCAAACCACCACCTTCTCCTGCGACAATAGAACATCCCCCCTCAACAGGCCCCCCACCTTGTTTCTGCTAGGACACACCAATTCCCCAATCCGCAATGCCGCAAAAAACATAACTACAAACATTGCTTTAAATAGCAGCGCTTCAAAAGCACTAAAACAAACCGTTGCCAAGCTGCGACATATATCCCCCAGCATCTCAAAGGACACCGGCCGTCGCACATCCCTTCGCCCACACCCCCTCCGATAGCCCTTTAATGCCTGGCGAACCACAAAACACTTCGTCCCATCCTCCCAACCCTTCAACTTAAAGAGAAAAGCCAAGGCCGCCAATTTCTTACTCATCCCACCTCCCGACACACCCCGCTGAAAATTCCATAACAAATAACGCAATACCACCTCCGCATCCCCTCTTGCCCGGATAAAACCCTGGGTATTCCTTACAAAACCCAACCACTCCGTCCAAATGCCCGTGTAGGCCCGCCAAGTGCCCATACAAACCGAGTTCTTGATCAGCTCCGCAAGGGGCCCCAAACCACCTTCCATAAGTCCTCCGGACAAGGGGTCCCCAAGCTGTCCGCCTCTGGAGCCTCGGCTCGAAAACGATCCCACTGGAAACGAGAAAGGGAATCCGCAATTACATTTTCACAACCAGGAACATGTACAGCCCGCACATAGATATTCCATTGTAAACACAACAGAACCAAGTGTTGCAACAGACCAATAACCTGAGGGGAAGACGCAGAATTATTATTAATGACTTCTACTACCCCCATGTTGTCACAGTGGAAACGGACTCCCCGATTCTGCAGCAAATGACCCCACAATGTCAAAGCAACCACTATGGGAAACAATTCCAACAAAACCAAGTTCCTACAAAACCCATTCTGTCGCCACTCATCCGGCCACGCCCCCGCACTCCATCTTCCCCCAAAATAGGCCCCAAAACCCAACCCCCCGGCCGCATCAGTCCATAATTCCAACGCATCATTATCCGTCTGTGGCTCCAACCAGAGCGTTCTACCGTTGTACTGGTCCAAAAACCGCCGCCACACCGTCAAATCCCCTCTCAACACCCGTGTCAGCCGAATAAAATGGTCTGGTCTACGCACACCCGCCGTGGCAGCCGCCAACCGCCGGCTGAAAATCCTGCCCATAGGCATTATGCGACACGCAAAATTGAGCTTACCCAAGAGAGACTGCAGTTCTTTCAACCGAATCTTCCGCAAACAACAGGCCTTCTCCACTTCCCCTTGTAGCGCCACCAATTTATCTGGAGGAAGCCTGCATTCCATTCGCACTGAGTCCAACACAATACCTAAAAATGACAATTCCGTAGAAGGGCCGACCGTCTTTTGAGCCGCCAGCGGCACTCCAAATTGTTCCGCCACATGTTCTAAAGTCCCCAAGAGGTTGGCACAAACCATCGAGCCCTTAGGCCCTACACACAAAAAATCGTCCAAATAATGGATAATGGACGCAACCCCAGAGACCTCCCGCACAACCCACTCAAGAAAAGAACTAAACAACTCAAATAATGAACAAGATATAGAGCAACCCATCGGCAAACATTTATCCACATAAAATGCACCTTGCCAAAAACAACCCAACAATCGGAAACAATCCGGATGTACCGGCAACAGTCTAAAAGCCGCCTCCACATCAGCCTTAGCCATCAGACAACCCACACCTGCCTTCCTAACTAGCGCAACCGCCACATCAAAAGAAGTATACACCACCCTACAACATTCAGGCGCAATGCCGTCATTCACCGATTGCCCTTTGGGATGGGACAGGTGATGGATCATACGAAACTGATTGGGCTCCTTCTTTGGAACCACCCCCAAAGGTGACACCACCAAATCATCCAAAGGCAATTCTGCAAACGGCCCCGCCATCCGGCCCAACCCAACCTCCTTTTCCAATTTTGCAGAAACCACCCCCGGGTTGGCCAACGCTGACCGCAAATTCCTCCCAAACCTGTGAACCCCTACTTTGTCACACGGGATCCAAAAACCCTCCCTAAAACCCATCTCCAACACCCTCGCCGCCTCCCTATCGGGATACTTACCGAGAAAATGGGACATTCTTTCCACCCTCACTGGCGTCATCCCTTTTTCCCGCAAACTCCGGTGTACGTCCCTTTCCTTTTGCAAAACAGCGGGCCCCCGAATGAGCCCCCCCGCAACTGGAACATTCATGCCGGAAGCGACATGTTGTCCCAAACTTGCACGTTCCCTCATTAAACAACCAACAAAAACCCTTTCGCTTACCTGCCAGGGATCCTGCGGTTCCTGAACCCCCGGCATTTCCAAGAAAAGGCTGTGGGGCCAACCTAGCTGACGTCATGAGCCGCATCCAGAGACTGATATCCTTATGGTCCCAACGCATCCCAGGTCTCATCGCTTTCCGTTGCCTAAACTGCTCATCGTACCTGAGCCAGGCTACACCCCCATAAACCCGATAGGCCTCACTTATGGCGTCCAGATAGCAAAACAGCGCCGAACAATTGTCAGGCGCCCTTTCACCCACAATACTCGCCAAAATAGCAAAAGCCTGCAGCCAATTTTGAAAAGTCCGTGGTATAGAACGCCACAGCCCCTTGTCATCTCCCAACCGCTTACCCTCCCCAGGCTTCAAGTCTCGCCCACCAAATCTTTCTACCGGTAACAATGAAAATATCTCCACATACTCACCTCTCCAGATCTTCTCCTTAAGCTCCAGTGGCAAATGAGAACCCAAAGGACCCTCGAAGCACACATACACCTCCCCCTTTGCCCCATCCGCCACCCCCTGAGCGCTTAAATCCCCCCCGCTCTCTTTCTGGCCTTCAACTGTAGTAGGCGTCGGGGCCGAAGGCTCCCGCACGCCCCCTGGAGCTGGAGTGGATGCCCCACTGCTCCCCCCTGACTTCATCTCGTCCCCCCCAGCACCGCGCCTTCCACTCCCACGAACACCCCTTGAATCAACAACCCTTGTAACAGCCGGACTCCCAGGATGCCCCCCTCCAAACTGCAACAGCAACTCCCTTAAACCATGTAACAAAGCGGACCCCCCAACATCACCCCCCGGTTCCCCCCTGTCCTGTACTTGCGGCCTCATGTCATTCCCCCACATGACCGGATGTCCCACCCCCCCTGCGGGCTCATCAACACATGCATTAACCCCCTCCCCTGTGCCCCGACCCCAAACAGTCAAAAACTCACCAGGCTGCCGGGCATCAACCGGACCCTCAGCCGCTGCCCCGCTGGGCCGCCCACTCTCCGGATCTGATTCAGAGTCTTGAATTTCCCCCTCCGATGACGCATCCGCTGGTGACTTCCGGTCTCCACGGACGTTCCCTTCCGGGCGCAGACCACTGTCGTCACATCCGGGCGCCGCTGCTGCCCCGGAACTTCCGCTTCCGGTCACCGCCTCCATTTCCGGCCTGCGGCTCCTCCTTGTCCGTCCTGTGCTGGGTCCCGCCTCCTCCGGACCGTCAACTCCCGCGACTCCACTGGCGAAAACCGGGGCCGGATTCTCTATCTGGGCTGGAGCCCCAACCGTGAAACCACTCACCGGGTCGGGCACCGAAACACTCCTGGGCTCTTCACGCCTCCCGCCGGCTCTTCTCCGGGTAAGTCCCTCCTCTCCTCTCCGGTTCAGTCCTTCTTCTCCTCGGCTCCCTCTGTCACTGGTCCTTCCCCGCGCTGCGCCTCGAATCCGGGGAATGGAGGGGTCCCGCCGATGGCGAGGATTCCTCCCGGCTCCCCCGCTGGTCCCGGGCATTCTCCTCTTTACGGGCGGAGCCGGAGGGTCCCTGACGGGGCTCCTATGGCGGCGCTGGACCCCCGGGGTCTCGCTGGGGCTCAGGCGCTCCGGCGGCCGTGACCGCCGAGCGCGTCTCGCCAGGGGGGGTACCGACTCTGTACTCCCCCCATCCCCTCGTATCGCCGAAGCAACCTGGGCTTCCAGCCAGGCCACCCCGTTCGTTTCCGCGGCCTGCCGCAGCTGGCACATCAGGGCTTCTAACGCAGCCATCTAAAGCTCCTTCCAGTACTTCTTTCAAACTGATTCTCCCCCCTTTCTACCCCCTCTTTTAAACACAATTCCCCAGCCCTCCCCTGCACCAACTCCCCCCCA
>NC_092862.1:68675161-68800352 GCF_032062135.1 Pyxicephalus adspersus | reverse complement strand
TATATATATAATTAACCCTTACTTCTCCGTCTTCTCTACTCACCCTGTCATGAGGCCTTGCGCTTAGATTATACTTCAGGCCTGCTCAACTGTGGTGAATTTGACCTTGAAATAGGTTTTTTACATTTTAGATTTTAGGCTTTTAGATTCACCGTATGACTGTTGTTGGATTGGAGAATAAAAGAATCCAAGAAAAGAATGGTCTACAGAATCCAAAATTCACGCAACCAATGATAGTATTTGTCTCTTGTTGCTCCTATTGGATTAAATGTACCGTTCATAGTCATAAACCTATAGATATTTGGTGACTGCCTTGAAAAGATAAACTCTGTGCCAATAATATGTATTTCATTCTGAGTGTGCTAAAACACTCATTTTATAATGTCTGGACCAATGAAATGTTAATGGTTTACATTGTACAAAATAAATTTGGTCCATGCCATGATATGGGTCCATGCAGATGCAAATCCAAATGCAATTAACCGTACTATATAGGTATTTAAAAAACAGAAATTCCACTGTGCAATTCTACAGCTAGAAGACTGGCCTTCCTTTTGTAATGTGAGTACCCACAGTCTTGATTGCAAAATAATTATACTTTAATAAAGGGAAATTCTAGCCTTTTATTATACTGCATACATTTGCTTTGTGTTATAATAGAGAGGGGGTTGTGGCTACATGATTTTATTCAACCACTATTCTACCAGCAAAAATTGATATTTTACTGTATATAATTGTAATTTCTCCCTCAAAGTTGAAAATGAAAATGGGAAGTTGAAAATTGAATGGGAAGTTGAAATAACTACAAGAAAGTTAAAATTTCACATATCAAGAACAGAAAGTAATAATATTATTAGTAATTCTGTGCCATCTGCAACATTTACATACAAAGTGTATTATGTCATACCCTCCATCCGACTCTCAGTTTACTGTTTTCAATTTGATCAAAGATAAATTTTGAATCACTGCTATAGTTTGTTACTCATTGAATTATTTTTTTAATTTAACTTGTAATTTTTACACACTACAGGCAAATTTGTAACATACCAGTACATTACTGTGAGACTTGGAGCAAGTTTTTTAGCCTTTCACGCACAGAGAGACAGGACCACAAGGGGGTGCTATGGCTTGCACAGAAGTGGTGTGGGCTCTGGGAAGGGCCAAAGCGCAGAGTCTTAGCAGTAACTAGATTTTCTCAAGAGCCTCTGATGGTGAGGATGTTGTGCCGCTGGTTACTGCCAGGTTGCGGTCCTTGGGCACACCAAGGTGGGCAAAGCACGGTACCAAATCACAAAGCAAAAGGATAGTTGAGAAAAGTGGGGGTCAATACAGGCAGAAAGCAAGAGAGGTCAGGTTACATGCCAGGGGTCAATAGCCAGGGACCAGGAGACAGATACTAGTGACACAGGGGCCACTGCGGGCACAGGGAACACAGGAGACACTAGAAGCAACAGGAGGCACCAGTGACGTATGGACACATTAATTTAGGCAACAGGAACAGGTGTACAGGAACTAGATCACAGAACTGGGGGGTCCGCACTAGTGAAGACTTGTTGCACGAACGGTGAGTGCAGTCCATGAGCCAGTTTTCTCTCTTGGGTGGATTTTCCCTTTCTTGCTGCACTCCCCTAGCATTATGTGCTCATGGAACACATGGAGTTATGTAAAGTAAAAATAAAACACTGTCAAAGAGCGGAATAATGTTTTTTTTTATATAATTTTTTATTTAACTTTTAATTCAAGATGATGTGTTCTCATACTTAGGGAATATTACCCTATCCTATTACCCTAAAAATACTCCTAAATTTGGCAACTCTAAATTTCCTTGTATAGTCCTCAATTTTGTTACCTTCATTCTAGTTTTAAGTATAGGGCTCAGAACTTTTTAACTCAGCTTTACTAGACATCCCTTGCCATGTTCAATCCTGTGTGCAATCCTACTAATGCTAATAGTTTGGACCTTTGGAGGGCCTTTCAGCTATCTCTTTTCTTTTATATTTCCCATTTGCACAACTATTTGATTGGCTCCTTACTCGCTTTTAGTCATTGGATGATAGGGCCAAGTTATTTACTATCCACATACCTTTTTTGAAAAATGTATACTCCATTTTCCGTGGAGTAAAAGCCAAAATTCATTTCTGGATTCACATAAATCCATTGTACAAAGTATAGGTCAGCATAATTTTGAAAAACATTGCTTTATTGGCAGGGGGATAAAAGGATCAGCTTTGGTGCTGGACCTGGGTGATTACCATAGTTAACTGCTTGATTTGCAGCTGTTTTTTTATCTCCACTTGCTTTTGATTTGCTGATTGTTACTGATTGTCATTTTTACTCTTCTTTTTTATTTTTCAAGCACTGTTTTCCAGGTGTAATTTTTCTTTTTTTTTTTAGAAAGCTTGTTAGTTAGCTAATGCTAGTTTGATATATTTTTTGCTGACTTTCTAAGTTTTGATAAACAATATAACTGTGTAGTATAGATACTGTGCACAGGAGGGGGCTAATATAATTATTTTCACTATGCAAAGAAATAGATGGTTATATGTTTTATAATTTTTTTACAATATTCATATAAGTTAATTTGCTGTATGGGGTAATGTGTTTCTTGTTCACTTTTATATATATATATATATATATATATATACTTGTTTACACCTTTTAATTATACTAGACAATAACATAAACTATTTAAATTTATATTAAACATTATTGATTTGGGGAATAAAACATTTTTTAAAACTAAGTGATAATTAATTTTTTTAATTTAGCACATTAATGGCATTTTTTTAATCGTACCCCATAAGCACAAGATGATCTCTATTTTCCCCCCTAAAGTTAGTTTTCTTTTTTCATCCTTTACTTGGTTGTCTTTTTTTTTTTTTTTTTGTATATGAAAAAAATTGCTAAATTGCCTAAAAAATTGTATTCTGCAATTTGAGAGCACTTTTTTTAAAAAACTTTTTTATTAATGTCTGTTAGTGTTTATACATGTTTTCCATGTAATTGATTCAATAAATATTACTTTCTACAGCTAGTTACTACTTTACCCTGTTCAAAGCCACTATTAACAAACAGCCAGAGCACTTAATGCTCAAAATAAAGGGAGTGCAGAAAAAGGGGAAAAGCCATCCAAGTGAGGTCAGGCAGCAAAGATAAGAGATCAGAAGGTATGACATGGGGGATAACCTCACTCAATTTTATCGTCATGCTACAATACTTTGTTTAGGTCTATAGGGTTGCTAAAGGTCTTGTAGCAATGCCCTGGTAATACAGGTCTATTTAAATAGACAATCTAGTAAACTATAGCACCGATTTCAAATTTATCTTTTATTGAACTGCAAATGATAAGATGAAAAGATGATTAGATGAAAAGTTAGCTGGAGTTTAAGTTTGTACATAATTGTCGCTATTGGTACAGCAATAATGAATTAAAACAATTATTCAACAGTTACATTTACAATATAGAAACCCTAAGCAGCAGTTTTCATTTAACTTAGAAACTTCCAGATTTTAACTTTCTTGCAGTCCTTTCAACTTGCAATTCGATTATTTTTAATTTCAACTTTGAAGGAGAAATTACAGTAATATACCATAAAATTTGTATTTTTTTCTGTATAATAATGGTTGAATAAAAACATGTGACCACAGGCCCCTCTCCACTATAACACAAAGCTAATGTATGCAGCATAATAAAGGGCTAGAATCTTCCTTTATTAAAGTATAATTATTTTCCTATCAAGACTGAAGGTATTCATATTACAACGGCAAGGCCAAGCTTCATTCTGCAGAATTGCACTGTAGAATTTCTCTTTTTTACATAAATTTGGAATGGGTAATTTCGACTCACATGGACCAAATGTTTTTAGTACAATGTAAAACAATACATTTTATTGAGCCAGAAAGTATAAAAGAGCAGTTTAGCACTCTTAGAAAAAAGTAGAATAAATAAAGGTAAACAAATGTTCTGGGTAAATTGTGACATTTTTAATTTCAATGTCAAATAGTGAAAATTTCTATGCTCATCACTATTTGCATGCATAAGCCCCTCTGTACTTTTCGTGCATCAAATGTATCTGTTAAAAGATTTTCAATAACTAATGCAAAGGCCATGAGCTAGAAAACCAAAAATACCGCCATAGCAACTAGGATTGATATGACATAGCCATGTTCCCTATTAAATCAAGATTCCCCATCAAATTGGGAATATAATTACCCTGAAAAATAGGGATTAAAATGAGAAGTCTCTATTTTTTCAACATTGGTGCTTAAATAATGTTTAACTATGTCCAAAATCACTGGTATAAATATGTATAAATATAGTATAGGTATAATTCTTCCTAGTTTGTTTACAACGTAGTACCACGCAGAAAAAATGCATTTTTATGTGCCATACTAACAGCAACTATTAACATAATAATAAATGATAATCATGTTTTTTTTTGTGCTTTTTTTACTGTTTCAACATTTTCCTGGAAGTGAAAGTACTATAGATAAAGAAGCAAGATTTTAGGAGCTAGGATGAAATCAATATTGTTTATATTTTTAGTTTCAGTGTTTTGTTGTGCATCTCGTGCGTTTTGTTCTTTCAAATGGTAGTTAAAAGTACTAAAATTTTTTCATTAAGGTGCTGCAAAAATCTAAAGTTATTCATTTTTCATTTCCTAGCATTGTTAATTTTGCATAGATCAGCATCTTTAAAAAATCCTTTAAAATAAATCTGTAATATTATTTTTATGTAAATGCATTTAGCTAGACAGGATAAATCAAACTTCATCTTTGCACAAAACTTGCAATCACGTTTACGTTTGTTTAGTTTTGACTGTGACATGATTTGCTCCTAATTCTATATATAGTATCTTTACTAGAATAGAAAAGCAGGTAAACAAATCAGATGGTATACCAGGGGAATGGTTGTGAGGCATGTAAAAAGGAAAAAATCTTACATCCATTTTTACACCTTATTGTTTCAGTTTGCTGCTGCTTAATCTTTGGACAAATCTTTGAAAAAAATGGTAGTGCTAACTTGGCTAGTAAAATGGCACCTCAGCATATGCCCATCCAGTAAAGCATGCTGAAAATATATGTATAGATAGCTTCTATAGATAGCTTCTAAGGCCCCGATTTATGAAAGCTCTCCAAGGCTGGAGAGAATACACTTTCAGAAGTGAAGCTAGGTGGTCCAGAAAACATGGAATGGATTTTTAACAATCTTTTGCTATTTGCTAGCAAATGTTTTGAATCCTGGATCAGATCCATTTCTGGTTTGCTGGACCACCCAGCATCACTGATGAAAGTGAATCCTCTCCAGCCTTGGAGAGCTTTCCTAAATCAGGGCCTAAGAATCAAGACTTGTAGAACAGACTCCAGAATAAATATTCCCACATCATAGCACTGCCTGGGTATTGGTACTATTCTAGGGACCGATTCACAGGGCTCATGCCCTAGAATGAGCCTACTGAAGTTTTACAGGGCTACTACAGCCCAGGAAATCACTTAGACTAACTGCAGTGCATATTATCATTTATATCTTTTAAAAAATATAAATTTACTCACAATTCCCAATCCCAAATAAGTTGGTATACCCAAATGATATACCCTTGGTGGGCTTGGAGCGCCAAGTATTTGGTAGACCCTTCTGCACCAAGATAAATCTTTGTGACCTGTATTAAAAAACAATTGACAAATTACTGTTATCTACTTGTGATATATAGATCTTTAATGTCCTGTATTTTTTTTGTTTTCTTTTGTCTTGCTAGTTGATATTTTATATTTTTGTATTTTCTATTTTTTTTGTTGTTTTTTTTTTTACTAAAATTGAGCTATGTTGTCATTTCCTTACCGGTTGGAAGTAGTTATGAAACTAAATATTTTGAGTACAGTGCTATTATAGTTTGGTCTTACTGAAAGAAATACAATTTTCACTGAAATATTATTATTACTTGCAAATAATTTTCTCTATTATTAATATATCCTAATATGCAATTGTTTTATAGTGTTGTATAGTTACAATGTTTGCAATTTGTGATGTTTAGTGATTGTGGTGTTTTATAAAGGATTTTAAATATCCTCAAAGATTTCCATAAAAGTAATATGTGCCTCTTCTACCTAAGAATACAAAAATGTTTATAACCATATTCTTTCTGGTTCTTTGATGTAAATGTCCTAAAAAAAAAGAAAAAAACTTTCTTTATAGGAGTTGAATCTTTGAGTTGAATTTATCTAGATCAAGATTTAATCCACTGCAACCTGTTTGCAATTTAAAAGGAGAAGGGGTCTCCATTGGGGCTTAAAGAAATACCCAGGATTGGCAAAAAAAGCATTTTGAGTTATCTTTTTACCAGTATACTTTTACTAATGACACAAAATTTATTTGTGCTGGATATAAAGTGATGTGCTAATTCCTTCTTCAGGCTACACTAAATGTAAAAGTCTAAGCCAATTTGAGAATGACCAGCAAAATTCCTTTAGTGGTAAGGATTTATCTTCCTATATTATATTTCAGGATCAATAAAGTGAGCCTGTTTATTTTTCTACTATCACAGTAAACCTCAAGTCTCTTTTTAGACAAGCAACATATCTTGCAAAACAAATTTTTAAAGCCTTTAAAGTTATTTCTAAACAGATTCCTAACTTTTAAACATTTAAGGTTAACTGGTATTGATGTCTAGACACTTGCCTTGGCACAGAGTCTAAGCAGTAACCAGGTTTTCTCCAGAGCCTCTGATGGTGAGGATGTTGCACCCCTGGTTACTGCCAGGTTGCAGTCCATGGGCACACCAAGGTGGGCAAAGCACGGTACCAAATCACTAAGAAGAAGGATAGTCAAGGGAAGCCGGGGTCAAAACAGGCAGCAAGCAAGAGAGGTCAGAATGCACACTGGGGGTCAAAAGCCAGGGATCCAGGAGACACTGGAAGCAACAGGAGGCACAGGTGACTCAGGGATATCCACAGGCAGATAGGAAAGAGCACAGAAGGGTTGACTGGGAACCAACAAACTGGACAACGAAGGCCCGCATGCGCAGGAGAGGGATGCCTGTGCTTTAGTAAGGAACAGATAAGTGTGACAATTGGCTGTCCATTACTTATAACACATCTGACCTCCCTTTAATAAATCTTCTTGCCACGTTGTAACAAATAGATTGGTTTGGATTTTGAGTCATCGTGAAAAAATGGGATAAATACATTCAAATGTATTGTTAAATGTTTTGTAGTTTCTCTTTTTTGTAATAAGCTAAATACAGAAAAGATGCAAGTAATAAAAATAAATAAAGGAAAACCACCATGCGAAAATGTACGTCAACGTATAACAATATTCCCAGTAAAACTTTCATTATTACAATTTTAAGATAGAATAGGAAGAGTTTTCCTGTCTGTGCCCTCACTGGGGAATTTGCTATTTTGATGGTTGGTGGTAGAAAAGAGTCTTTAAAAATATGGGTGGCCCAGGATAAATATCTCATGGGTCCTAATTTTCTGGAAGTCCCCAACATTTCTGGATTCCTGGGGAATACAGTAGCTTGCAATGCCTTTGTTAAAAAAAAGGGGAATAGAGGACAATCCATTTTGAATCCAGGCCTGTGGGAGCTGGGGGATTGTCTAGAGATAAAAAAATGTTTTTTAGAAAAGTTTAGTAAGTACTATTTCACAAAAAAAATATAAAAATAATAGTCAAACATAGGATGCCAACCCCAGATATGAAAAAGTAGTAAAGACGATTGAGGAGACATAGGTTTTTTTTTGGCAGATGACAAAAATGTTTACTGTATCATCTTCTATTAAAAGTAAAGATTACAATATGTTAAAGGTATGGCCACTGGGTGACCCTAAACAGTGTACTTCTAACACAAAGATTATATCTGACTATATTTTCCCCAGAAATAAAGTCCAGAGGAATAGATAATATAAAAAAATAGCAGTCACATCCGATGCATTTTGCCAGAAATTAGGCTTCCCCTGGGGTTTTCTTGCTTGCGGGACATGACTAAATGTTAACATAATCTGATCAGTATTAACATAACACCCCATAAACAAGCAATATATATCAGAACACATTTAACATTGAAGTACAAATACCCCCAAATATTAAGGGTCAATATGAAAGAATCCACCAAGGGGAAGGATATTGGGGGTTTTGAACACAGAATAAATATGGAAAGGATGTTTATCATAATAGTTGCAGAAAACAATGAAACCAAAAGATTATAATCTAAAATAACAGTATTATGCACATTGTAAGTGTGGGTGTCCGGATGATCACAGAGAGCTCAGTTGTATCCAGACCTAAAGGGGTCAGAGACTTCCAAGGTAAAAATGGGCAGTTGTGAGTTGTATTATTCATAAGAGTATAGAGCAATTCCAAAAAAAAGGAAGTTGGTAAGGGTAAATTATGTTGGAAAGACTTATCAATGTATCAATTGAGTCTACGGTCATAGAGGAAAACTTGCTTTAACAATATTTTCTCTCCCATATGATTGAATATATCAAACTAATGATGGAGTAAATACAATATATATATATATATATATACAATGGAACCTCGGTATACGTCCGCTTTTTAATAAGTCCAACTTGGTCCTGTTTGGACAGGAAAAATCTTGCTTGGTATACAACCTTTGCTTGGTATACAACCTTTGTGCTAGAACGTGTATGAGTCAAAATGAGTCATAACACCGCGCGCTTACCTTATTTTCCTCTCTCGAGACAAAGCCACGACTGCTCACGAGCATCAGTACGCCAGTTGCTACCATTCAGTGAACAATCCGCGCTGTAACTCTCTGTGAATTACATAACATCTCCTCCTCCTCCCTTCTCAGCACCATCCTAGTAGGCACTCGACTCTTCTCAGCAAGGTAAAATGGGGTTAAATTTTCATTTATTTCATCTAATTGCTTTTGTATTTATATATTTTAGTATTAAGCAGTGTTTAAATTATTTTATACAGCCCTATCAATGTATAATATGCCAATAACAACAGAATTTTTTTATGTGAACGGATTAATCATTTTCCTTTTATTTCTTATGGAAAAAGTTTGTTTGGTTTAAGTCCTGTTTGGTATTATTTCGATCTGGAACGGATTAAGGACCTATACCAAGGTACCACTGTATATATATATATATATATATATATATATATATACCATATACCATATTTATAGAATACACTAAAAATGTGGAACCAGCGCAGCTTTCTAAAACGGCAAAACTGTCAAAATATTTCCATGAGATAAAACTGAAATATCAATTTTCACCTTTTATATAAGGACCACTGAGAGTACTACAAAGGCTTGCACTGATTTCCAAAACTTGGAAAAAAACTAGACATACCAAAGATTATCATATTAATGTGCCAGTAGCCCACAGCAAGGTACCATTACTTTAGGCAGGAAAAGACTTACCTGCTTCCATCAAAACCTATGTTAACAATTTAAGAAAACCTGCAGCTGCCCTTTCCCAAATGAAATACCTCAAGTAGAGAATTCATAATCATCCCTTTGGCTAAGTAGGAATAATTCAAAGGTAATAAGAGGGTGTGTACTTGCAGTATACATAGAAAAACTACTTACTTTCAGAAACAATGATAAAAAGGTACAGACTTGTCTGGCAGTCAAGCCTGTCACTGATGTGTCTGTATAATAATGACTGATTATATCAATGACAATGTAAATCTTTTAAGCCTAATTTTCTTAGAAACCATTTGCCATATGTTTAGTATATAGCCTATGCTTAAAAGAAAAAGTGCTGCTTTGCCTGACAGATTCCAAGTTCATAAGTTATGTCTTTACAGCACCATTTCGATGATAATTTGGCCAGTGGGCACTATTGTTTCTTTGTCTTGCACTGGATAAGATTTCATGCAGACTCTGCAGAACAAGCACTTAGCAGAGCTGCAAGATTCTGAAATAATTTAAAGGATAAATGTACTTTTAAATACATTAGCTGCTCTATTATAATACGAAACAGCATGAAACTTTGCAAAAAAAAAAGCCTACTACCTCTGCCTTTCTTTATCATAGGTCCAGGCTTTGGTAAACATTACTTTTCTTACATTCAGCTTTCGGGACTGTAGAGCTGAATGTCTGCAGTGCAGGACTGAGAGTAAGAAAGGAAAAGAGGAACCCCTCTAGCTGTACATTGTGATTCCACAAACAGCAACCTGGGTTCTTTTGGGATAGGTGCATTGGCAGGTCTCCTGCAAACATTCAGTTTTACATTTCATAAAGATTTTCTGTACCTGGAAATTCATGTACAATTCATTTGTTGTAAATGGAGATATTTTAGTATGTTAAGCTGGAACCAGGCATCCATGCCAGGGCAAAGGTGAGCTAATCTCCCATTCAGCAGCAGTCTTCTTTATCCATGTAAGGTTAAAAAATTATTGTTCAAGCTGAACTCTGGGCAAATATAAAAGACAGAAATGAATGCAGCACTGAAATCATTTTTACATCAATAAGTGTTATTTTTAATACAAGCAGTGTAAGTACATGCATTACCAGCATCTTGTAGTCCCTGTTTACTTACTATCTACTAGCTGGATAGATCATTACGACAGAAGGATGAAACGATCACTATATATATATATATATATATATATATATATAGCACACAACATAATGCATCTCTGTATTATTAAATGCACTCTGAAATGTATATCTTCAATGCATTAGTGCAAGTACCTGAATTTTACTTGTTAATAATATTTGAGATTTGACTGTACAAATGTTTTCATACAAAGGGAGGGAAAGGCAGCACAATAAACCAATCAGTTGTACTGCAATGCAAGGAGTATTGATTGAAGAAAAATATATGACAAGATATGATCATATCAGTCTGCTGCTTCTCTTTTCACTGTCCAATTGTAGGTTGGAGGAGAAACAACTAAAAACCAGACTCAAAGCGATTTATTCTGGGGTGATGTTAGGGCACCCCTTACCTTATCCCTTGTGATGAATTTAATTTATTAAATAATCTCTTTCCATCAGGTTCACATGTGTACAATGATTTGTAGTGAACTCTAAATTGATGACTAATTTAGATTGACTGGTGGATGAATCGATGGTTTTAAAGCATTGTCTATTGACAATTTCGGGTAATTGTCCATAGGCAGGCCTAATAAATACATTTTATGATGTGTGCTGAATAAAGTCTGGCTGTAAAAGGATTAATACGAAATTGACTAATTGTTAACTATGTGCTTCTGGTATTTTTAAACAAAGTGACAACATGTGTTAAAGGGTGTATTTGTAGTTACCCTTTTAATAGCTCCATGCAATATATAACAGCAAACAAAATCCAAAATAATTTTGGCTCTAGAAAACAAAAATGTATCTGATATGTCTCAGTTCCTTTAAAACGGAGCCTCAATTACACAAACAGACAATATCAAAAGGCAATTTCTGTATTATCCAGACATCCTCCATCTTATTATTTTATTAAACACGTTTTCAGGAGAAATATGCAGACTTTTCCACATGGTTTTTGAATATAAATGTAAGGTGTAAAAAAAAACAAAAAAACTCTTTCATATAATCAGAAAAGAGAATGTAATAGAGGAAAGAAGAAAGGATTATCTGTGCTGAGCTCCAACCCCTGCAAACAGAAATATAAAGTGGCGGTTTGTTTTCAAAACTTAATAAGGATTTCAACAGAAAGAGATTAAAGACCCGAGCCCACAAAGACTAGCTGTATAGACTTCAATGTTCACTTTTTGAAACAATGCTTTTTAGAAATTATGAGTTTCCTGATTTGTGTTTGAACATTAAGCAATTAGCCTAACGCTGGCGGAAGAAGATCCACAGCTCGCCAAACAAATGTTTAATTTTATAGCAATACTCAATGTTTAACTTAACAAAAGTCATAAAAACTACTGAATTAGGAATATACAGACAAGAATAATTTTGTGAACACTACATATACACTAACCCAACAAGTTTATATTATGTGAAGTTTTAAAATGGTTTTATTCATGGTCAGATTATACAGACTAATGTACAATTGTGCTTCTAATGATGAAAGCTTAACGTCAATCAAAATAAATGAATAAACCTTGCAAATGTTAGCAACCTTTATTTATTCAGTTTTATTAAAAAAAAGCCTTATTTCTTATTTCTTAGTATCTAAAATACTAAAACTTCTTTTTTTCTGCTGCAGCATGAGTGGGACCTTGCAGTTCGGAATTTCTCTCCCGTATGAAGTGAGACTGCCGATTGGGTCATGAAAGTATTAAAAGACCCCTAGACAAGTACTCACAAGGTCTTGTCATGTTAAAAAGCTGGTATCATAACCTAATTAACTGAAGAAAGGCAATGAGACCAATTGGCTTCTTGGAGAGCAGCATCCATCACTGGTCTTTATCACCAGAAAAAGTAAGATAAAGCGTCTAGGTTTTGGAGTTTTTCAGGATTTTTGCTAATTAAGAACTAGGTAGATAATGGTGAGGTGGAAACCAGGATCTGTTTTCTTCAAAGTTGCTTTATTCTGTCAAGAGGAAAAATGAAATTCATCATACATGATTACTTATTACATTATTATTTTACCAGACATGACTTTGCCCATGATTGCGACCCACCGTGGCTGTAGGTTTCAGAAGCAAAACCAGCAATGGTAGCCAGATACTATGTACTATTTGTCTAGGAATTAGGTTACAGAAGAGAACTTTTACTTAAAAAAATAGAGAAAAATAAACCATATAAAAGAACAATTATTTACCTTTCGTGAGATGTTTTTCTGTGAGCATGAAGTTCTTTCCTAAGGGCAGACCTAATGGAATTGATTTACTTAAAAGCATAGAAACTATTTATTCTACAAAGTCAATGTACACTTTACAAAGAAAATGTATACTAAGACTGGTAAATATGTTGAAATTGTATAAATTTAATAAATGCATTTATCCAATAAAGTGATTTTCTTCTTATACATGACAGGGTATTTAAAGTAAACACAGATTCACCTTATAGATACCACTTTTTAGGATAAGTAAACTTCCACTCGAACTTATGTCATTTATAAGTGTTACCATGGTATCATCTAAGAAATCCTTTAATATCCTTTCATATACCAGGAAATATTTGCTAAAATGTACCATATCAACAGCCCACATTACATGAGCAGGAACATTAAGTTGAAATATCAGAATAAATAATATTATTAAGGGATGTGGCATACTTTCATGCTCCATACCCACAATATACAGCAATTCTTTTCAATAACAAAAAAACAAGCAAACAATGAAAAAACAGAAAATAGTGCCATAGAGTAAAAATCATAGAATTCTCCTTTATTGGTGGTTACTAAAATGCCCCCTAAATCACTGGCAAGTGAAATGCTTGTTTACATTTGCGATCATTGGAGAAGGGTCCACTTACATTGGTGGTCAGTGGAAGAGATTTATTTCAATTTTATTATTACCTGAGCGAAGGCCCATTCTACACTGGTGGTCAGTGAAAGAAAGACCCCATATCACTCGTGGTCAGTGGGAAATTCCTTACATTGATGTTTAGTGGGAAGAATGCGCCTTACATTGGAGTTCAGTGGAAAGAATTTACCTTAATGATAGCTTACAAATGCATAATTCCCAATTGCTGGCTACATTACTCAAGAAATGCCTTACAATTGAGTTCCAGGGAGCCTTGTTTTTTTATTATCTTTAGACCTTATTACAAGTCTAGAGGCAATTTTCCCCAAAGTTCAAAAAAATTATTTTTGTATGTGGATCTATATGGGTTAAATATTCTTTTTTGGTATAACCATGGATGCAACACAATTTATTGACATACTAACTAACTATTAATACATGTATGGTCTGGAATGATGTTCCATGTTTATAGTAAAGCTATATGTACATATGGGGTTATGTTTTTTAGTATCTGCCCAGAGGCAGCTGTTAACCGGCACGAGGAAGTGGTGACCGCACTGCAACCTCATTGCCAGTCTGAACAAAGCCTTAGTCAAATTGTGGTTGCAGCATTTAACACATAAACTATATTAAAGCTTCAGGGGGTTTTCATAAACATCTGATGTGATCACAACATAAAAATGCAGACATTCAATTTGCTGCCCTTCAGCTCCAGACTGACATTGTCAATCGTTATTGCCTTGGGTTCTCTGAACCCCAAGTAAAGCCTTTCTAAAGCATTTCAGGAGAACATGTAAGCAGCTGCAGGGAAAAGTAATCTAAAGCAATCAGGAATATATTTGTTATACACAGACAACATATTTTAATGAAAAGATCTGTTACAATTTATGGTGCATTTGATATATAGGAAAAAGAGAATTCTAAAACGAAGAGAACTATGCAACAACAAAATAGTATGTCAGTTAGTTATCCATGTGGATTAAATACCCCTGGCAGAATGATCCTGCATATTCAAGAATGAACGTTTTGTAGTTTGCTTATATTACTAGATTACTACTACTATACAGAATATAGCCATGGTCTCCAATACATGTACAAAATAATGTTTGTAGATTCATGGTACTAAACCGAGTAATACCGTGGTCTCCAATATGTGTACAGTGTACTTATAGGTGTTACGAAAAATGCATATCAATTCTAACACCTAAAAATACTGTATACTTTTGCATGTTGTCTAAAGCCTTCTATAGAAATGAGGTGAGCATCACCTGTCCTTGCTAATCATATAAAATATCCATGTTCATGTGCAGTATTAGACATCTCACCCTACAGACCTTGAGTAGAGTTTAAGCTCACACCTGTAGAAATGTGCGGGGCGCAGAGTCTAAGCAGCTGCCCGGTCTTTACCAGAGCCTCTAGAGGTGAGGATGTCACAATTTCCAGGTTGCGGCCCCATGCATGCAGAAGCAGGTGACTGCTGAAAGGCAGGAACAAAGCATGGAGCCAGAATGAGAAACAGAGAGAGGTCAGATAAGCCAAATGGCAGGGCGGGCAGGGATTAGGAATAGTCAAAAGTCAAGCCAGGGTCGATACATGAGCAAATCAGGAACAGGAGACACAGACTGGAACAACAGGAACCTGGGAGCAGAACCAAAAGAACTCCTTGTTCAGGCAACTTCCTGTTGCCAGTCACTTTGCCATAAATGGAAGATCATGTAATGGATGGGGTCATGTGACCTGCAGACATTCTAACCCACCACCAGAGGGAGTCCTGGAGAAGAGGCAGTTCAGGTGCTGTTCACATGTTTGCCAGCAGGTGAAGTGTGTCTGCGGAACACTCTTGTCCTCTGAGGCAAAGGGGCAGCTGACAGAGTATCACATGACCTGAACCAGGCAGTGTGGGTGACACAAACGACGGCCCAGACCCCTTGGTCCTGTGGAAATCTGTGAAACTTTTTGGGTAAATTTTTCATATAGGGATAGCTGACTTCAGAGCCATATGTCTGTTCTTCCTTAATAGGAGCACAAATGATCTGAGCATGAGGGTTTACATTTGAAGCTGACAAGGGGCCCTTTCTAGACTTTTGCATTGTATTTCCAGTTTGATCATCCTAATACTTATCTAGGATATATGAACAAGTAAGGAAAGTTTCTACTAAGTAAAGGATACAAAAATACTCTTGTCTCTAAAAAAATGAATATAATTCCAATGGTTGTTTTATCATTCATGTGCTTTACAATATTTTGGTATTCATTTTAAACACAATGAAATCCACTGGGGGTAATTGACTATCAACAGAACAGTTTTCCATTGAGGTGCAATTTCTGCATTCACAGAGGATACATCATGTTTCCAACAGTATGTTAAATGAATAACAAATGTGTGCTTTGTATGCTACTTACCTCCTACCAGACTTTCCTTTATAGACATAATGACAGACAGCATACCGATAACAATATCAGTCATATCTCATTTATTACCTGCCTGAAAATCAATATTATAGGAAAATTCAAATATCTATGGTGATAGCCTACACCACTGAATATAAAATCTACCATTCCATCTATAATTCCTTGCTTAATACTAGAAAACAAACAGGTTTATCATATCATGGAAACATTTTGTAATGTTCTAGAAGTACAGTATATCTCTCACTGTTACTTCATTCTAATCAGAATATGTTGTGTGTATTTTGAGGGGTGTTTTCAGCTTTCATAGAGATATTCCAACATGCTAGCTTAGTCGTCATCAACCTTTTTGGACCTATGGACCAGAAAAAGCATGGATTCTGGACTCCACTCTCCCATCGCAGGTCTGGACACAACCTGCCCACTTCCTTGAGCCTACAATCCATATGGGGGACATGGTGGACAGGTCTGGCAAGTGCGGCCCCTCCCCAGCAGGGTACTTTGCTTGACCTTGCTGGGAGGCGCACCTGCCAGAGCCGTGGACCAGCAAAGTTTTCTCACTGACTACCAGTTGGCGACCGCTGTGCTAGGTAATGGCTGGTAATAGGGGAGGCAGCCTCAAGTGGGGCAACAAGGGCCCACACAAAAGGCAGGTTCCAACAAGCTGCAACCAGTTTTATTGTAGCTCAAGTGAAAAAAAAAAAAAAGTTTCAGCATCAAAAAACACAACTATAGCACATAACATGAGAATGATTCATAGTCATTCCAGCTCTCAATACACATTAAAATCAGTCTGGTAAATGGAACATGTGTCCACATCCTTATTTATTAGTGTCAGGTCCTCTCCTCCTCCTGTGTCATTGTTTTTTCTATTATGCAGATTTGTCATTTGCAGCCCCTATTTAATGTACAGCTGCTGTGTTATATATTGACACTTTACAAATAAAAGTTAAGGATAATAATCCCTATTGAATTTTTGACTGGTCATTGCCATTACACAGTGCTTCTATGCAAAGCAGCATATTCTGTCTATCCCAAGGTTTTCCTGAGTTTGAAAGGCACTATAAAGTCTTTATCACAAACTTTATCACAAATGTCCTAATCTGCAAATGCTTCACCCACTTGTGTTTTGGTGACAATGCCCTGGAAATGTGCATTCCAACTTGAAATTATAGAACTGTCTTTGAATTACTTTTTATGCTTTGACAATCTTCTGTGTTTTATCCATATTATCAAATATTACATAAAAGCGGTAATATTTCATTGCTGTATACCATCTATATAACCATTGAGATGTAATTAAATATTAACCTCAAAAACAGTTTTCTACTAATGGATCATAGACCATTATTAGAAAACTGTACACATTATTTATTATTTATAGTTTATTCAAAATGGTAAACCAAATAGCAATAAGGTCATAAAAAACATATGTAATAAATAAATGCTCAGTTTATGGTAGTCACAATAATTTTGTCCTTATTCATTGTTTTTCTGTACTTTCTTACTGAATATGTCTTATATTATCACAGTAAGTGTAGCTATAGTATTTGCTGCTTTCAGTGGCCAGATGCCTTAAGCTGCTTTAAGCAGTCAGGCGATGAGGATAAACATGCTGTTCACTTTATTTGAGGATGTTTGCAGGCATGAACCATGATACTTTTAGGTTCTTGGCATAGAAAATTAGCTTATTCATGGAAGCAAGATAAGAAGACTACATTTGATGCTGAACTCCACGCAAGTGGTGACAGTATTTAAGGGCCAGTGTTGACGAGACTTTGCTCAAACACAAACTGCCTTTCTCTCTGTACTAATCTATGAGAAAGTGATGCCCAGAAGAGTGCGAGCAAGGAGCTAGGTGAGAGCCTCCATGACTGTAGGGGGCAGGCCAAGAGTGGAGATATTTTGTAAATAAAGAGGGGAAGGTTAAGTTGGCGATAAGAATATGATAGGTAAATAAAAGAAAACAAAGGGTGGAATGAAGAAAGGTAAAAGAAAGAGAAAGGGTCACAATTTTGAGAATTGAGGAATTCACAATTTTGAGGAGAATTGAGGAATTTTGTAGGATTTGTAATCATCTGCCGTCATGGAAGCTTTGGATGCCATGTTGGCACAGTTACGGGCCGGGGAGGTTAAAAAAAGGTCCAGGATGGCTCTCAGATTAATTGTCAGGGGTTATGCAGGGGGCCACCATGGCTCAAGAGAGTTCAGGGTTGGACAGGGTACAGCCTTGAAGGTCTAGGCCTCCGGTGCACATGAGCCCCGAGGACCCCAGGGCTCAGCACTGGGAGGAATCCCCGACTAACGCAAAGCCTTCGGGAGCTGAGTTCTAGGTTATCCTCTGCCAGGGCCCGGTCCCAACCTACTGGGATGCCGGATCGTGCGGCCTCCTCTGAAAGTGGTATGGAAGGCAAAGACGCCTGGTGTGACCGGTTGCTCTTCAAAGAAGAAGCAGGCGGACCATAAGATGGATGGAACGATTTGGCGGGCCTCGAGGTCGGGTTCCTGGCGATCGGTGAGCACAGCCAAAATGGTAGCGAGAAGTGCGGGGAGCCTTCTGACACATGGTGCAGTCTCCTCCAATATGGCCATGGGAGCGGACTCGGCTCCAAAATTATGGCACTGGCGTTGGCTTCCGGAGGAGGAGGCAGAAAGCGGAACTGCATTACTAGAAGCGGGCAGTTCCTGAAAGACCGAAGGCCAGGATGGCAGAAGGGAGCAGGAAAAGTCGTCTCTCATGCTGGCAGTGGCCAGTGACAGCGCTGAGCGGGTCGCGGAGGAGGGATTGTCGGAAGGCGAGCTGTCAGTAGATATGGAGCTGGATGTTGTGGAAGACCAGGAAGCACCCAGTGCTCTGGCCACAGGGACTGCAACAAAAGGCGGTGCCCTCTTTGCGATGGGATCATAGGGATATAGGGCTTTGGATTAAGTTGATGACATCAGTGAGGGTGAGTAATCAACCCTTTCATGGGGGGGCCGAAAGCCAGGTCTCCTCCGGCTCTCTGGCCTTGTGCAAAAAAGCATCTTTTGACAGTTTAACGAAGGGGCGTGCAGATTCGGCACCAAGTGCCGCTTTCCCCATGAATGGCCAGGGTGTGGGGGACAACATTCTGTTGCAAGGTGCAGACATAATTTCGGTCAGCGTGGGGGGGACAGTTTGGGAAAAGGGGAGACACCAGTTAATCTAAAAAGGATGCGCCCTTTTTAAAATAGATATCTGGACAGGCAGGCAGCTCGGGTCTTGGAGGCAGGTTTTGCAGAGGGTTTTTACATTCCTCATGACCTGAGGATGGTTCCCCCTTTACCAGATAATTTGCGTTTGGCGTTTCAGAACCTGGAGGTAATGAGAGAGAAGTTGAGGAAGGAGGTGATTTTGGGTTGAATGTCCAGTCCTTTCGCTGAGCCTCCTTTGGGAAGACTTGTGGTTTCCCCTTCCGGATTAGTGCCCATGAAGGAAGCGGGGAGGTTTGGGTTAATCCATCACTTATATCCAAAAGGGGGCTCAGTGAACGCGGCTATTGATCCTGAATTGTGTTCAGCGTCATACACATCTTTCGATAACACCATGAAGTGGGTACAGAGGTATGGAAAGGGGGCGTTCATGGCAAAGGTGGACATAGAGGCTGCCTTTAGGTTGCTGTCTGTCCATCCAGACAGTTTGCGATGGCTGGGATTTTGCTGGGAGGGAAAATTTTATATAGATCGATGTCTTCCCATGGGGTGTGCGCACTTTTTAAAGTTTTTAGGACATTTTTGGAGTGGGTGGTGCGTGACTTAGCTGGGGTGGATTCGGTGTTGCATTACTTCAACAACTTTCTGTGTGTGGTCCTTCGGGATCGCAGACGTGCCATGTGCTGTTGGGCACCCTGGGAGCCAGGTATATCAATTGGTGTAACGGATACCACAAATAAGTTGTCATTATTGAATGGGTTATGTGGGTGGGGGGGAGGTGGTTGGGGAGGGTGAAGGGCTCTGTCATACCACAGTCATGCAACTGAAGCAGATCAAATGCAGGCCATGATCAAAAAAGCATGTGTGTGTGTGTCTGTATGTGTTTGTGTATGAACATGCACATAGTATATGGCATGAAAACACATGGCAATACTTTTACCTGTCAAGTAATTTGTAGAGAAGCCATGCTGTGGATCTCGACAAGAACTGCTAATTGGACAATAAGGGAACAGCAGTATTGTAAGGTGCAAACTTTCTCCTGTTTGCTTTTAGCATGTGTACATTGCTAAGTGTCAGTAATGTTGGCCTCTCTTTCTAGGTTTGAGTACTGCTGTATATGAAACACAAAAAGGTGCTATTAAGACAAAAAATTGTAACTATTTGAACAAAAATGTCCATGCATTCATTAGTGTTGTTTATATATGCAGGAGGTCTGAAGCTCGATGATATTGTTGATTTTAGGATAAACTATATATCATTGACTATTATTAGATAACAAGTTTTCTGGCTCTTTAGCAGAATTATATAATCATAGTGGTGCATGATGGCACAATAGCTATAGTTATCATTACTGTATGTAGGGCAAAGCAACAGGTACATCAAAATGTACACCTTTGCAGAAACATACTTATCCTCTATTTATTCTTTGCTGCTCCTTTCACTTATTAGGAGTAAAAAAGAAGTCATAGTTTCCCCAGGGTTATGGGCTCCCAGATGACAGTTCTTTCTCATTGGTGAGTGAAATGGTTCTCCATACCTTAAAGTAAAGGTATTTTCTTCTGCTCCCAGGAGTAAATACAGCAGTGAAAAAGCAGAGGAATGGTAAATAAATACTTCTAAAGATTGTGGGGTGCATGAGGTTAAAGCAAACCTGTTGCTTTGCCCTAAATAGGACAAGCGCTGGCAGTAGTGGCATAGTGGCAAGAGGGAGTGGGGGTGGTCATGTACACCTGGAAAGTCGACATTGGTGGACATCAAGAAGGGCTTCATAAGGATTTTTTGGGCACTAGGTGCCATAAAGTGTATAAATGAAACTATATATTATGGCATCGAAATCTATCAATATAGAATCGGTCCACCATATGTGGAGAAATGTCTGAGCTTCAGCAATCAGGGAAGTAGTCTGGTATGAAGCTAGCAATGTGACAGGAATCTGTATGCCATTGCGTGACTACTTTATATTTTTATTTCTGTTTCAAGAATGTTTTGGGAGTACAGTTTCTTGGTAGTCCAAATTTGCATCCAGTCTTCCTCCCTGAGATTCAAGCCAAGTTCAGATTCCTCAAAGTGGTATTTTGAATATGGCATGACATTTTGTAAACTGGTCTATTTGATAAAAAAAAAAAACAAATTTGATGATTTACCCCCCCCCCCCCCAAAAAAAAAAAAAAAAAAACAAGATATCAAACAGATTCCATATCCCCAAAAAACAACATAACACAGAATACTGGTGTACCTTAGCAGGGAATTACTGGCAAATAAATCAGTTAAAAACAATATTTTTATTTAGTGTACAATATTAAACATTACATGTACATTGATAAAAGCGTTAGGCACAAACAGAAGGCCTCAGACATCTCACATTATGTAAAATAAAATACATTTTATTAAGTCCCGATGCATTTCGCAGATACAACCGCATAACATGTGCAAGTACAAATATTCAAAATGTGAAGGAAAAAACAAGAAATACATATCTGTTTATATGTATATAACAACATATTATAATGCATATTCAATAACAAATGTAATTTATAGACCTTTTACCTAAATGGGTGACCAAATTTAGATGTCCTAAAGCATAGTGTCATAGGAGGCACTAGATTACTGTCAACGGGAAAGATGGTACTTCCAGAGTCAAGTGACTAGCGCCTAGAACATAGAAATTCACTAATTCTTATAGAAACTTTTTTCCAACCAATACTAATCATCTGACTAGAGCTGAATAAGATGAAATATGCATGTCATACACAGACAAAATTTGGAGTCATGGTTATATTTATATGTTACCAGGCCCTCAACTAAATAGTCTGCAAACATGTATTCAGGTAGGTATGTCCATATAAACATATAACTCCCATAAATGTCAATACATTGAAAATAAAATAGATAGAAATGCTTTGAAACATTTCATAAATATCAATTCTTTGAAGCATGCCACATGTTGAGGTGTAAACAATGAAACATTAAAAAATGTTTAAATACCATACTAGGGTATGAACTAACTTACATTTAGAAGAACATATTCCTCATTTGGAGACATACTCTAACTCAATGGCATCCAAACAATATACTGCTGACCCACATGTCTGCTGGGTGTGGCTTGTCTAGAGTTTAAATGTCTAACCTACATGGGAATCCTCCAATCATGTATTCATGTAAGTTTGTCCATGCAAAGGTACAACTCCCATACATGTCAGCACTTTGAAAATGCCATAGATATCAATGCATTGAAACATGCCATAAATATAAATTCTTTGAAACATGCCACTTGTTGAGGTGTAAACAATAATGTATTAAAGAATGTTTAAATGTTTAAATACCCTATTAGGGTATGAACTAACTTACGTTTAGATAAACATATTCTTCCTATGGAGGACATACTATAGCTCAATGCCGTCCAAACAATAGATGTCCAAAACAACAATGTGGGTCAGCAGTGTATTGTTTGGACCACCTTGTTCCCTAGGCCTTAGCATGGTGAGAAGGGGAAACTTGGGCTTACATTGGTGCCTTATAATCTGAGAGGCTAAAATCTGTAAAATTCTGAAAATATGGAAAGGGATATTAAATAGCAAGCGCTCAATATAATACAGAAGTTTTGGAAGATAAGACATTTTTAGGGCTACAATTCTTAACTAAGGCAGATGGTATGCAGTCAAAATTTGCAATATATTCTGTACTTTGTGCAACAGGTAACAGTAGTGATGGTGGAGAAAGAGGAATTTTGGGGATAGAACGTAGAAAATAATTCAGAGCGATATACATCTAAATAGGCAAGTTTGTGGGGTTCCCAATGTAATCTATGGTTTACAGAAAGTACAGAATCAAAGGGGAATATTCAAACCTTTTCATTGTGCACTTTTTACATTGAGATGTTAGCACAATAGGTAAGAATGGTGTTTACAATTATGTAAAGTAGTCAGTGGGTTGGTGATGTATATAAAGACATGGCTCCTGAAAAGACTGAATCTGTTTTTAAAATGAAACTAAATTGAATAAAACTAATGAAACTAACTAACTAACTAACTAACTAATGAAATAAGCTTGGATCAAGTATTATCATTATTATGTGGGTTTCAAAAGGTGGTGCAGGGATGACAAGGTACACCTTGTGCCTCTGGAAATGGTCAAGGAGGTGGATTAAAATCTATTACAGTTGACAAAAGTTCTCAGTGAAGAATATACAGATAACACTCATGATAGAAAGTGTGGCCAAGACCCCACTTCCTTAGTATGTGATGAATATAGTCAAGTTTTCACATTACTATAACTGTTTTCCTAGAGATCAACTTTAATTTACTAGGATTCCCCCCAAAAAAAACATGCAACAAAAAAGAGCATACATGCTAAGAAGGTACTAGTCTAATTAATTCATTTTTTTACAATAAAAATTAATAGAAAAGTTTTCTGTTTTAGCTAACTAAAAAAGGAAACACAAAGACTTAAGGAAACCCTTTCACAGTTTTGGAGAGGCCTAATTTATCTAATAAAAAAGGAAAGAAAAAAAGAAAAACACTTGGAAATGTTTAATAATTTAAAGGATTTAATTAAATGCTAGTCTTGCTTCCATGCCAGTATTTCATTAAACTCCTCAGTGCAAAATAAGTACTTGATTAGTGTTTTGAATGTATTTAAGCTTAAAAAAAGTTTTAATAGACCCAGCATTAATTTAAACAGGTTAAGGTTATTTAACACAGTGCTTATTTGAGGATATTTTTTTTTGTGACTTTAGACTTACACACTCATCCCATTATCATCAAGTCCACTTACATGTGTCCTAAGTAAATTAATAATGCTAAAAGCACCTTTAAACCAAAGTCAATATAAATATTTTAACAGGGAAATCACACTGGGCTGAGTTATGAATACTGTAGCAAACAAGAAGTAGTGCTGTTCAGCTTGGTTCACTTTTCCCAATGCATTGTAGCGAAATAGGTTCGGAGCTAAAATATTACAGTGGGTGACAGCCTGAAATATCTTTTGATGAAGCTTCATAAATCAATGACAAGTCTATGTCCATGTCTTGCTCTTGTATGTATACAGCAAGTGCAGGAAGGTTTTTGAAATCAGGAGCAAGGGAAAACGGAATCAAATGTGGAATTGTTGCCAATACCAATTTTACATGTTCCTCCAACTAAAATGTGAAACCTGAATGGCTGTCTTGGCTGATCGCTGAGATTTTTCTGCAAAACACTGTGTCTTGCAATGCTAGCAATCCTAGCATGCTGAATACAGAGATTAATGCCGAATGTAAATAGTTCTTTATTGTATTTCCTGCATGTTTGAAAAAAAATGTTTGTCATCTACTTTATTTGCCTTTTGATGTCCATGTACAGCAAGATGGGGGCAGAGAGGGAGACAATAAGGTTTGTTAAATCCATACTTAATGGCTGTAATGGGGACCTAAAAAAAAGTTTAAAAAAGTGAAAAATCAAGGCCCCCACCATGCCACACAAGGCTGTGCTTTCTGGCAAAGCTATTTAAAACCCATGACTGGATAAACAGAATTGTAATGCCAACTGAATTGGCTGGTAAAACCATTCTATGTAGCTCATTTTTGTATGTAGCTTTTTGCATGGAGACATGCTTCAAATCAAAAGCAAATAAAAAAGTCCACCAATCACCCAAATCCATGACCTTTGTAACAACAAATATCAAGCTGCATACATTAGCAAATGTTCATATTTCACTATTCAAAGCGCTTGCAACATTCACTCTGACTATGCTGTATTCTAAACATGTTAAGATGAGAATGAATCTATACAATTCTGCTAACACATCCTCGTTCGTCGGCGTCCTTGGTTACTTTTTTTAAGAACGTTTTTTGGCCAATCGGTCGTTCGTCGTTCGTTCGTCGTTCATTTCCAACGATAAAAATTGGACGTGTGTACGCAGCTTTACGCTTGAGTGTTTGTTTATTTTGGACCTGCAAAAGGGGAGCTCCAAAAGCAGATGGCAATTAACAAATAAATGCTCTTAGCACCCCAAGAATAAAATAATAAAAAAATGAAAATACAAAATAATGATAATAAAAATAACAATGATAATAAAAAATAACAAGCTATCACTGACAATAGCAGGCAGTTTCCTGTCTTGCCCTTAAATCTCCCTTTTTAAAGCAGCTTCCAATACAGAAAAAAACAGCAAGTCAGCATCTGCTGAAAAAAATAGCTCTCACATGTCCTGGGTATCTATAATCAACTATTTCATATTTTAGAAGGTATAACCGTAATAATGACAGCATTTCTTCTGTTATAACTAATAATCCATGAATGTTTTATCCCGGTGTATTTATAGTTAAAAATGTGCTTATTCACAAATGTGGATTTTAATGGAGAGAGATAAGTGATCATGATGGATTGGGATCATTACTGCTCAGATGTATTTGCAAACTAAGACTACAGTGGAGTTTTAAAAGTGCACCAGGCTCCAGTTGTTGTATTTATGGGCTCATATATAGTATTGTTGACACGTACTTTTTAAAGAGCATAAAGTGTTATTTAACAATGATTTACAGATATTCTGGAGTCACACTTGCAAATGGTGGCAGACCTAATTAATACAAGCTGACACATCACCAATTGACAAAGATATGATTTTCATTCTTTTTCTTTTTTATTCCCCATATTCTACAAGCTTACTGTTGATCCTCAGGTATTAAATATATCATTAAGTTGATTGATAAAAAAAAAATTCTAGGTAAAACCTATGTTTACATTTTGTATAGAAAGAGAACATTAGACCTTCTGTTAAGTCTGCCCCTTTGGTGAGATTCACCTCCCTGTTTGTTATAGTCAGCTAGGTATTAGTTAGGTTTATTTACTGGTCTTAGGCTGTGGTTGAATTATATGTTAAGCAACTCAAAAGTTTCAGCTGCTACTGCAGTAAACACTAGATAGTTGAAGTTGGACTTTAACCAACCACAAAGGTTGGGGCAGCTAAGTATTTTCTTTCTTTTTTTTAAACAAAAATTTTTATTTTTTTATTTTTTCATAGAATTACAGCATTAGAATAACTGAACAATAATAGTAGCATTATCAGCAGGTCAACAAAAAATAGAAAAGAAAACATAAACATAAAATAAGTAAACCAACATAAAGATAATAGACATTAAAACATGCTCAACTACAGTCGTTACAGCAATGAAAAAACCTCCTCACATTATATGCGTAATTATTGCAAATCAGTACACTCTCTTTGTTATATACCACGGGGAATATTGACATTTTAGAAAAAAAGCATCTCTTTTGGGGGCTGCCAATGCTTTATCAATGAAAGCATGCCACTTGCTCAAGAAACGGGTGACCCCAATATCATCACCTCGGCTTCCAACATTTCTCTGCATAGAATTTGTAACAGGGCAGTGTTAATTTCAGACACCAGTGGGGGGTGAGTGTATATCCACAATGACATAATAGCTCTTCTAGCTGCCAGCAAACATATACTGGCCCATCTTCTAGTCCCACTACTTATGCCTTCAACCACGGTGCCCTCCCAATTTCCAAAAATACATAAAAATGGATCAAGAGGGACATTGAAACCTGTAATCCTTTAAATAAATCTGATAACTTGTTGCCAACACAAGGAGATTGATGGACAAGTCCACAAATGGTGTTTTAAAGAGGGCCTGTGGTCCTTGCATTTGAGGCATCTAATCTCTTGAGACATTTCCCCCTGGGATTTTGAGTAAAAAAAGTTTGTATGCCCTATGCATCAATTTAATTTGAGTTTCCCTCCAATTTTCATTGGTCATACATTTACAGATCCAGAGATACCCAGAGTATTCTCTCTACCACATCTGAGCATGGAAAATCTTTGGTCAGGAACTATTGGGCTTGAAAAAGTCACTATTAGGAATTATAGAAGAATGTACCTAAGACTACCCAAATCAGATTGAACCTTGCATTGTATTCAGTGAAATTATTGTTTTTTCAAAATTTTCATCTAACAAAATTATATGCATGCCATAAAGGAAACGTGAAAAAAGAGGTAAGGAAAAAAACACAGAAAACATGATGTGCTATCCCTTTAAACATTCTAACCAGTCCCAAATTAAAGCCTACATGGTGGACAGAAAAGGAGGTCATGAATTATGGACCCCTCCTCCCTTTACTGTACCATTCATGGGCACATGCATTTTAACGTTGGGGTGGGGAGTTGAATCGAATATGGACAAATCAGTCAAGAAATCCAAACAGATTCAAAAATTCTGAGTCAACTTTTAAAAAAGATGTAAAAGAAAAACTGTTAGTGAAGACTACTACAAAAGGTTTCCTTAGCAAATTTTAGAATCCTTGGACAGTATGGAGGCATGCTGAATGATGTGGAGGTGATACATTTACTCCTTGGCATCAGGAACATGATCCACATGTTCCTGAAACAGGTCAGTGATCAGGGACTGATTCATTTAAAAAACATCAATCCCTCCACACTGAAAGCAACATAGTGAGTTTTAAAATGACAATTCTACCTGCTATAAAAAATGTAATTAACAATTGATAATTAGCAATATCTGATTGTCATTAGCAACAGATTTGCCTGTGTGCAACTGGAAATAATTGCTTTGATTTCACTTAGTTAACAGTCACACTGTTTCCAAGCACTTTTCCCTACAGCACTTTCCCCAAAATGCTTCCCCCAAGCACTTTCCACAAAGCACCTCCGCAAAGCACTTTTCCTCAAGCACTTTCTCCAAAGTAGTTTCCCCCAAACCCTTTCGCAAAAGTCCTGTGCAGCAAGCACTGTCCACAGTAAAGCCTCTTTTGCTTACTTTCCCTATAACATCAGCTCAAATGTTTATCACTGACTAACAGAAAATGGCACCGTGGCTAGCGATGAACCATGTTTTACACCAATGTAATCCATGATATCATCTGCTGCCCTCGGTAAAAGAGGGAGAAAGTTATGCCAATGTGGCAGTCTGTGACTGTGATTCAAATACACAATGTGAGATGATTGGCACTTCCAAGGCGTGCAATTTCCCATAACACATCAGAAAATTGATTTACTTATGGGCTTTTAGGCAATTTGGTCAGTTTAACTGTTTTCCCCTAATTACATTTTTGTCATTTTACCAATCACAATCCTTTTTTTAACTTTCCTGTCTTCTTGATACCATTATGGTTTTTTTACCGCCTTTTTACAATTTTTGTCTGATTTTTTTCTTTTCTTTCATAGATAAAGCCTTTTCTCAAGTAATACCTAGTAGTTTGAATCTTGTTTTTCAGAAGGTAATGGATATGAGTGCTTTATTTGCATGCTAACTCCTGTAAATCTGAAGATAGCAACTGATATACATCATAATACTTTACATCAGTAAACCCATGATGTTACTGACATCTGCAATGTTAAAAACCACAATCAGTTGCTTTCGTTATAGATTGTACCTTGAAACACTTGCCAGAAATGTTGTCAGACGTTACTGATCTGTGTGAGACCTATATTATTTCCAGTTCCCATAATCCAGTATAGATGTGGTGGGTGCCATGGACCATGGGATATTCCAGAATCTTCTGCTTACTGGAGAAGGGGATTACTGGTCTCTTTCAATGCACTGTTATTTCCTCACCAAGCACCTATACTACAGGATGGATTAGTGGCATAGTGGGCAGTGAATATATCATTTCCAAAAGAACAAGCAATTTGGGACTTTTAAGGCACACAAAAAAAACCTTTAATTCACATACAATATACAAAATTTAAAAACAAGAAGCCATCTTATTCATAAAAGTATGAACTATTATATATAGCACAAAATATGTAAGTATTTGGAAACCATGGTTCTATAAGACCTCCATAAATGTAAGTGCCTGTATATATTTACAATATATATGATGTAATTTTTAGAATTGTGAATATAACGTATGTCCTATTGTTTGTAGGCTTTTTTCCTCCTGAGAAAGTGGACTAGTTCCATGAAACGCGTTGAGGATACAGCATCTTATTTTCTGCTTTATGTAATAGTACTTTATTTTATGAATAAGATGCCTTAAAAGTCCCAAATTGCTTGTTCTTTTAGAAATTGTAAATTTAATGATATTAGCGATGTGGCACATGACAATTTGTTCTTGCTGAACACTTAGTTATTGACCACTAATTACTTTTCTTGGATAGTGGGCATTGATTCAAACTGCTGAGGGCAGTGTGGGTTGACACTTAAAAATTCCATTAAGTACTAATATGGATAAGGTTTAGGGAGTTATAATTGATAAGATCTTAGTGATACTAGGGCTGTGAATATAAGAGGAGCTGTGTAAAATATAGCCAGTTCATTAAAATAATAGTGTATCAGCCAGAAAGATTGAATAATTTTAGTGCAGTACCCAGAGAAGTCTGAACATCATTGAAATAAAGTAATACATTGTCTTTATAAAATAAAATGTTTCTATAGCTGAGGCAAACAGAATCTCTGGAGAGTCATGCAATGCAGCCATGTCTTGATAAGAGGATAATATTAATATACATTGGAACAGTCACTTCGGAGTATAAAACTTGAATTCAAGTAAAAGAATTTGGCTTGATTTCCAATCTGGTAAGCAGTCTCCAAAGATATACCTATGCCACTGAATCAAATGCTTTTTCAGCTTTCTAAGACCCCATTACCAATAATTAATTAGTTAATTTCACACAGAAATGTCTGTGTGAATAATTTGTGTTATTAGAGAATAACAAATAATTTGTGCATTGACATTTGTAATGGAACAGGCCAGTAGGATGAGCATTTATTCAGATCTAAACTAGGTTTGGGAATTACAACTATTATTGCTTCCAACATAGATCAAGGTGATGACGTTGAGTAAAATGCAACTCATTAGGAAAAAAAGATTGTGTTGATTAAAGAGTAGGAATCTTAAGGGGCTCTATTTATAAACCAGGAAATCAGACATTCCCTCAAACATTCCCTTGTGCGAATCTCCCAGATCCATGTGTTTCAATGACAGTAATTGATTCCCACCAGGAAATGTTCGAAGGAATGTCAGATTCCCTGCTTAATAAATAGAGCCCACAGTGTTCCAGGCTGAATTGAGAATATAAAATTTGTGATTCCCTCTGGGAAAATATTGAAAATATCAAATGTCACTTCAGATTAGAATGAGGATAGTTGGGATAATCAGTATTACAATATTTGGTCAGCTTTACATCAACGTACAGTATATTATATTAGCACACTGGTAAAAAGCTGTTAAAAAATATTGGCCACATTTAGATTTTTTCTTAACCTCGTAAAAGCCACTTTTTATATAAGTTTATTTATTTATTTATTTATTTATTTTTTCATTATGCTTTTTGGTATATTGATGGATTTCCTAAATCAGTCTAAAGTAAAGCCTGTATTAAAAACTAAAGTTGTGAATCATTTGGTTGCACATGCTTTATACAGTTTAACATTTAACTTTCAAATGTGAGTGACGTACCTTTAAACAGTTTACAAATATCTAGTACATCTTTTTATTTATCTGTAAGCCTTCAGTTCAGATTTATTTATTTCCTACATGCAGTAACTTTTTTTTTGTTTCTAAAGATAGCATTTTCTATTATAAAACTTTGGTGAGCTGCACAACTAACCAAAAACATATTTATCCACTTGTTTATTTTTTGTTCAGAATGGAAAGCCTTAAAACCTGACTACATTATTTTATCTGGGCTTCGTTTAGCATTAACTGTTCTTGTAAACACATACTTGTTAAAAATAACTTTAAAAGCGTGTTTGTAATTATGGGAAATGGCACAAGGTGAAGCATATCTTCTCACGCAACCAGCTTTAAGACATCAGGGAAATTATTATTTGATAATACTACGTGGAGAAAAAAAAATCAATTCCTAATCTAGTCCTTTCATTCAGAAAACTGCCTCCAATGCTACTTTGTAACTCAGAAAAAGTAAACATTTAAAACAAAACATACAAGTTCCACTTCTTTGGGTTTGCAGAAAAAAAACTTTTTTTCCATGAACAGACATATGGCTCAAAACAAAGCTGAACATTTTAATGAATTTATTCCCCGTGTACTAGAGGCAGTGCCAAGGGGCTCATGGTTTCCGAGGAAACAAGCACTGGGGCAACCCAATGTTACAGAATTATTTGTTAAGGCTGTTAATGGGATTTCAGAGTCCAGAAGGTGTCTGGGAACCAAATCATATACACTGGAAATGTATCTGATGACATATGAAATGTAGCCCAGCCAAGACCTCTATGTGTACAGCATTTTACACTTCAACAGTCCGCTAAATTAAAAGCCCAATGAAGGAAAACATTTTTTTCATAAAGAAGATACGTACAAATGTTCATATTATTGCCTTAAAAATTAAGTACTGCAAATAATTTATAATTAAAAGAATATTCTTACAACTTGGAAGCAATTAAATAGTAAAAGCTTTACAAGCTACAATTTTTCAAGCTTGTTCATTAAAGTCTCCAGCTGTCATTTTACTACTCCTATTTCTAGTTTATTAATAGTAATAGATGTTTGTTAAACTGCTGTAAACAAATGTACAGTGACTTAGATTTTGTCTTTGAGAGGGTCATGGAATATTACATATTAAAGTAAATGTATTGCTGTTAGTGCTCCAGGTTGTAGTTAAGTAATTAAGCGAAAATTACTGTTGCCTAACCTAAATAATAATTAATAACCAAAGTTAGAGAATAATACATTTTAATTAGGGAAATATAATGGCCAAATTTATCATGTATGTGTATTCCTTCTTTCTTTTTATAGTGTGCATAAATCCCGAATAACTGCATGTAGCATTAGCACAAACTCATCAGTTATGGCTTTTAACTATTGCAAACATGTCAAGCAAAGAATTCACTAACAAAATATTTATTCTCATATGTCATAACTCTTAGCTGTTTTAGTTAAATAGGCTACTTTATGGGACAAAACAACACATTTTTTAGCAAGTGCATCAACAGAAACACAAATGGCTTGGCGTTCCTTGGAATTACCTGGTGTTCTGCATGAATGGCTCCTAAAATGTTGTCTGACCTTCATCTACATCATAATAACAAATATAGACAGTCTTATTTAACTGAAAACACACATAACATTTTACAGTGTCCTATCTTTCTTGAAAAATGGTTTAAACAATCAGGTTGCATAAAGGAAAAAGTATGTGAGTGTCTAGCATTTGAAGGATGAAAAGTTGAATCTAGATGAAATTGGAGGTGTGGTTTAAAGGTGCCCTATAATAAGTCAAACAAACTTTGATTTCTAGTTTTTAAAAGTTTTTTTTCATTTTTATCTATCCAGGATTGAGAGAGGATAGGTGTAATGTTAAGGAGGTAAAAAACAAACCCGAGGGTAAAAGCAAAGGGGGTGGCAATATCTTGAATTTTCCACAATTTTTTTTTATTTCCTCCTAAAAACAAAACTAGAATAAAGTTAACACATTGCAGAAAAGTACATTGCTGGGCAAAAAAATTAGTTTTTCAACCACCTGGGTATTTCAAAATGCCTCTGTGGCAAAGAACATTGACAACTTTCTGTCAGTGATCCACTATGAAATACATATAAAATGTAGGTGTGATCACAGAAGATTTTCAAAAAGTCAGCTTATTTGAGAAAGTAGCATGGGATTGTATTCACCCCTCCCAGTGGTTTTTTTGTTGCATTACACTCTAAAATTAAAACGTATTTTTTATTGAAGTCTAAATGGTTAAAGTGTAAAGAAAACAATGCTATATATATATAAAACTGACATTCATCTTTCACAGAACTCTCGATCCCTCTGCATTCTGAATTCATTCAGATACATGAGATCAACATTTTTACATCCCTACCAAAATTTGGGATTTTTGGACTCGTGTATGAAAATGAGAGAGAAAACATACCACTATATAAAATTTTAACATAGTTCAATGTTAAAAAAACATAAACCAAATCAACATCCGTATAACATATGATTGAGTACTAATTACTCCGCATACTATTTAAAAAAGCGGTCGCCAACTGGTGGTCCGTGGACCACTGGTGGTCTGCGAGAAGATTTTGGGGGTCTGCAGGTCTGGTCGGTTCACCCCCAAGCGGGGTCAGAAGAAGGACCCCGCTGTGGGGGGGGACGCACCGGCCAGAGCAGCGGACCATGTCCCCCGTGCAAATCCCTGGCTTAGGGAAGTGGGTAGGCTGTGTTTCATGACACAACCTGCTCACTCTCCCATCGCAGGCTCAGATTTGCGATGACTGAGCGGGCGGGGTTATGGCGTAATGACGTCACTATAAGGGGGGGTTCCTCCCCTTTGACAACTGCCTCCCTGCGCATGTGCGGTCAGGAGCTGGTAATTTTAGTGGTCCGCGGGACCAAAAAGGTTGGGGACCACTGATTTAGAACACATGCTCCCCAGGTTTCCGGTCAATCATTTGCAATATCTCCTCATATTATCATGTAACAGAATCAATACAGAATTATACTCAAAAGCCTGATAGTTTCGACAAAGGTGCTGCTTTCTCAAGAACTCAATATAAACTGGGATTGGATCGATAAATACCAACTCAATAGCATTATGTCTTTTTTTTTTACAAAGCCCCGGGGAAAGCCCCTTCCGAGCATACCTGAGATCATGTGCAGAAGGAGCAGACCGAAACCTTCTGGGTCCTATCCTTTAGCCTCCCTAGCGGTCTGATTCAGGCCGTATTTCCATGCAAAAAGCAGTACCATTTTTTGCATGGAAATTCATTTTTTATTGTAGGCCTATAATTCTGTCTAATATAATAATGTCTAATAGTTAAAAAATGTATTAAATTTGAATAATAAACTTAAAAACTTAAACTTAAATAAAAAAACACAAAAATCTGTTAAAAATAAAAAAATAATGTTTAAAATAATATAACTGTACAGCAGCAAATAATATATATATATATATATATATATATATATATATATATATATATATAAATAAAATATAATTTTATAAATAATATATGAATATTTCTTATACTGGATATTGGATACTGGATATATCTATATTGGAATTTCCTGACACTAAGTCCCGTCCACACCAACGCATGCACCGTCACTGGGAAACCTTGTAGAATGTCTCTGCACTTCGCGGCTGAAGATCGAAGGAGGCAGACGTGTCCCCAGGACCTGCGGAGAGAAGCAGGATGCTGAGGCACATTGACGGAAAAAGGTAAGTGGGTTTTTATTCTGCTTTTAGATACCCCGAGTCAGACTCAGGAATACCGCATTTTGCATGTAAAATCCACCCGGAGTCAGACTCGGGAATACCACTAGGGGGGTTAAACTAAAAGAACACTTTTTTAAAAATGTAAAAAAAAAATATATATATATATATATATATATATATATATATATTTTTTTATAAAAGTGTTATCTACCCTTTTATAGAATGTTAAAAATGTCATTAAAGGTCAACTTTACCATGAAAGGTTAATTAACAGGTCAAATAAACAGGCCACATGGCAACTCTTCATCCCACAACAGAGAGTTTGCCTCTATTTAAATATGTGTATTGAATTGAATATCATAAGACACTGGTAGTGTCTTCTTCATCTATTTTCCAGTCTAATATCCACTCTAAGCAAACTGCATACATATACGTATGCAAATTAAAGGCATCTTATTACTTGTTAACAACCTCAACTATTCAAATATAAAAAGTGGTTACAATATTGTTATGATGGGTAACCATCATATATAGTCTTGCTAATCAATATTTCTTTTTAGCTAAATAGAAATTTTAAATATGATCATGAATAGAATTTTCTGTTCCTTTTTTTACTTGATTTCTTTATTTTATTATCTGATAAAGCAAGGGTGTCAAACTCAAATACACAGAGAGCCGAAATTAAAAACTTGGACTCGCGTGATTGCAGTAGCGGATTGCAGTAGTGGCAGGCCAGCTGCAATTCATATTAAGAATTCTTTTGGGGCCCAAAAAAAAGGAAATGCCGGGCCAGAGTTTGACACCCCGGTGATGAGTGTAGATCTGGATTAGGTGATATTATGGCATGTAATAATCTAAAATGCATTAAAAATAGCTGGATACCGAGGCTGGTTTCAGTTTACTGCTTTGATGTTTATTGGTAGAACTCAAGAAGTCACCTGTACAAATGATATACTTCCATGTTATGTGTGACTGTCTTTCATTCATTAGGCATATTTTATTAATGTTGCACCCCAAGATTGTTTATAGACATTTATAGATATATGTAGATAGATATATATGGGTATATATTATGTATGTGTATATGTGTGGGAATGTTTGTAATCTGTTTCTCTTTGTCAAGCCACCTAGACCACCTAGGGTTTCCAAGGACTTCACAGATGTGACAATAGGGTAATAAATACCAATACAGGGTTTGGTCAGTAAAAGGCTGTAAAAATAGATAGATGACAGAACAGATGGAGTGAGGTGATAACCCCAATGCTGATCTTTGCTGACACGTAGATTAGAGGAAACCTGCTTGACTTCCCCAACAACTTCAGAACTCCTACATTTTATGTTTCAATTCATTACTGGAGTTTGAAGTACCCAAGCTAGTGGAATGCTTCAGCTAATAGGTGCTAATAGGTAATCCTAACTTTCCAATGATTCTTAAGGAGAATTACCTGTATAAAATGGGATCTGAGAGAATGTAGCTCTCTTCTCTTTTCCTGATGGTCTTCTTCTGATGTAAGCCCTTATGGAACTCTCTTCTGAAGAAAGCAGGCTCCTGAGGTACTCATTACCATCTTAGCAGGTATCTATAAGATATTCCTGATTGCATTCTTATGTATGTCTACATAATTATTGCTTGTTTTGCTATTTTGTAATTACTTTATTATGTACTAACCATTATTAGATTACTACAGGGGTTTACCTACTAACAAACTTTTTTCATTTACTATATACTTTGTTGATTGATGTTCCTATCTCTATATCAAACAATATTGCTGTGCATTTTATGTTTCAAATTGTTCCCTAATGAGACTGTTTGAATGACTAGCTATTATTTGTGCATTCATTTATTAAATATATGTGCATTGATATGGTGATATGATATCCATTTTTATGCAGATAATATTTATAAAAATAATAAAGCTCTTCATGGCTGGAGAGGATTCACTTCTATCAGTAAACCTTTGTGATCAAGCAACCCTGCAATGGATCTTGTCCAGGATTCAAAGCATTTGCTAGCAAAAAGCAAATGACTTTGAAGAAATCTGTTCCAGGTTTGCTGGACCACCTAGCTTCACTGATGAAAATGTATCTTTTACAGCCATGGAGAACTTTAATAAGTCAGGCCCATTGTTTAAGGGTCATCACCACTAGTAACAAGGTAGTTGGGGGTAAAAAGATATCTCTATATGTGATTTTAAAATTGGGACTTGTATTCCTTGACTATAATCTCCAAGTGCCTGTAGAGCCCATGCCCAGTGTTTGCACATGGTTTGTTATGCATTCAACTTTTTTCTCTGTCATTTTCTGACAACTACCAGGGCTGCAGTATATACCAACACATGTATGTTGAACACTTCATGTACATGTAAGAGTTAACATATTTTACCCAAAGCACCACATTATGTGCATCTATGCATTTGTGCCTAAAATAGCAAAAAATACAATATTCATTCTTTCTTCTCTGTAAAGGGATAGAAAGTCATCAGAAGAACACTAAAGCACGTCTTCCAAATTATAATTATAGATAATAAATGGAAAAGGTTGATTCTTTATGTAAAATGCTACCCAATGCATAGGTTGCACTGCTATTTCCTTCTAGATCAGCATTCTCTGGAGTTATTTTCACAGCGTTACTGTCAATCATTGTTCAACATTTCATATAACAATGCTCTCCAGATGTATCATCTGTAAAGGAACAGTCTGTTGTCAGAAAACGATAGGCAGTTCTTTTGTCTATAGTAAAAAAATATATATATATAAATACACATTTCTGATAGCTGTCCTTTAAAAAGTACTAAGAGAAAATCCCATTTCAATCTTAATTTGCTAGTAATATAAATATATATATAAATCTTCAAAATACACAGTAGTATGTGTAAGGTAACATGTTTATCATTTATTTTTAAAATGTCCACAGAAAGGTATTTTAAAGACTGCAGAGGAGATAACCACCTACTTGCCCCCCCCCCCCTTTCCCATTGAAGGGTAATATAGTTTGTACATAAGCCTTTGTGCAGAAATCCCAGATTGGGTGTCAGAGAGCCCTGTACCTGTCAGAAACAGAACTTTGGAAGGATGATCACTCCCCAATGCTAAAGAACATTCTAAGTCGGATCCAAACAGCAGAGAGGCTGCAGGCTTAATACGTCTTTGCTATGGGTGTAACAACCTACATGCCTGGTCCCTAATGCCAGTTAACCAGATAAAAGGGAACCATTACTATTTTTTATAATATAATAAGATATATCATATCTGTGCATTGTGCTAAAATGCATGTGGTTGCAGGTGATGCTCGTGGTCATTACAGTTCCCCTATTGGCGGGTAACAAAGGATCACCTGGGGCACGGAATCCCAGCATCTACTGATCTTTGCCAGAGGGGGTGATGGGTCAGAAACCTTAGAGAATACCAAACCCTTTTCGGTAAGGTGCCACCAGGTCCTAGCCCCCAGGTTCACCCCACCACAGAGTAACCTTCTGTGTGGAGACAGATGAGAGTCAGGTGTAGTCATAAGAGGACCACTTGCAAAGCAGTGTTAGCATTACAGTGGAAGGTCAGGGCAAGCAAGGCAGCTTCTGTCATTAGACAGTAGGTCAGGGCAGGTGGCAGACAAGGTGGTTTCAGAAACCAGGCAGAAGACCAGGGCTACAGGCTAAGCACATGCAAGGGATTGTCCAAAAAGCTAAGAGACTGGTACAAAGACACAGCTTTAAGAATTTCCCCTTTTAAAATGGCAGCAGGTAACTTCCACAGGAGCCTCAGGGGAAGGTGACAGTGGTCGCTGGAATGACAAGGCAATTAGGTATTTTACTATGTATAATCTCATTATATATATTTAAATATACACTAACTTCACCTTGTTGTCATGTTGTTAATTTATTTAAAGCCCTCTAATTTTATTCATGTATGGCAGAAAACCAACTAATTTTTATATAATTTCAGTATATTGAGCTACTGGGAGAATGACTTGAATTAGTTGGTTGTTGTTAATCAAAGTAATGTTTACATTTTTATTTTTAATGACTACAATTTTGTTTTTCTATCAGACTTTAACCTTAAGAAGGGCATGAAAAAACACCAGATGGTAAGGTCCTCCTCGCTTTCAAAACTGCCAAAAAAGGGGCGTCAGATGCAAGACTATGATCCTTGTGCTCTATAGTAGATAGAACTAACACAGTTATTCTCTTTCATCTTTTAACTTTTTTATGGGAGTCACTTCTAGGATGTAGTCACATTTTAGGAATCACGCAGCAGCAGCAGCAGCAGCAGCAAGAAAAATACATTTATTTTAATTAAGCTTACAAAACATATTGAAAGTACAATCTATTTTAGATTTATCCACAACCGTGTAGTAGAAGGGTTTGTGTAATTATATGTATTATTTATTAATTTATTTGTGTGAATGGTTTTGAGTGAATATATAATAAATATATTTTGACCCTCAAACTACAAAGCTGTTGATAAAACAGTTTTATTTTTCCAGGACTTTTATTTTACTCTTTTAATGTGAATTTTTGAATGAAATTATAAAATTAAATTATTAGAATTAAAAAGTAATAATACTGATAGACCACAGACAGAAGCCTACTGTTAAAAAATGTATTGTAATACTAAAAAACTAATGTCTAATAAAAATATTCCCTTTCCTCCAGCAACTTTAAAATACACATTCCCCGTATGCCCCTCAATCTCTGCAATTTTGGTGACAATGCTATGTCTAAGGGCTTCTCAAATAACATTCAAAGTCTTTATATATATATATTATTTCTTTTGAAACATTCTACCACAGGTCCCCCTGACATTACCATAAACTTTAGTGACAGTACTATGTTCAGGGACTTTGTGATGGATTCAAAAAGTCAACAGCCATAGACATCAATTGAAAATGTACTAATTGCACAAAGAATCAACATATTTTATCAATACAATATGCAAACCATTCAATATGGAGATGGCAGGAAGGTGCTGGTGAATAGACGTCAATTTGGATAGTTTTATCATACAACAAACAGCATAATTCCGTTTTTAAAGTAGAACTTCAGCTATCAAGAAACGCAGAGGATCTTATTGCTGACCTCCTTCTGGGTATGCTAATAGCCTGGATATCGTTAGCTACTAATCTTTATATGGTTCTAAATATACACAGCACTGCTACCATGGTATTATTATAAAAAAACATTTTAAGGTATTTTAAATGGTAGATTTCGAAAAAGGTAATTTCTGTCTGAGATTATTTCTAAGGTTTTTTTTACAAATGCTGATATAATACTTATATGAACATTCTCCTTCATTATGTTGCCTGAATCCACAGATGAATGCTGCATAGGAAATTTCTACCTCAATCTGAGAATATGATGCTCACCCTGATATTTCCTTTAGGCAAGTTGGCTCACTGGCAGTTGTTGTTTGTTATGTAAGAGCATTGTTAGTATGCCAGTACAGCAGATACAGATCAGTAACTGACACTAAGACACCTGTCCTGTATTATAGCTGTATTGGCCACTTCTCCTCTCTTACCTTTATACTATTATGAAACAGAGTTATTTTTACCATTCACTGATTCAGCAGCAACTTTGTCATAAGCATTAAACATATATTGAGGAAATAAGGCTTTATTTTGCCAAACACATGTTCTATGTAATTTAAACACCAACAGATGCAGTTTCAAAACAACTATATTTGGAAAGCAGTGAATGTGACAATACCAAACATTCACTTCAGAAAATTATCTTTTTATCAAATTCAAAGAATAAGGGGCAAAATGGAGGAATGTGTTACTAAGCAATAAAGTAGCTTGTAAACTGGTTGAATATGAACATTATTTAATAATACAACATTTTAATCAATTAAACTCACTTTTACAGACATTACCATTTGAACTCCTGCACATAGTTTGATTATTTGTCTAGTGACATAAGTTAAAAAAATGCCACAAAACAAAGTTAATCAACCCTAAACAAGGGAGAAATATAAAGGTGTTACCGAAACAGAAGATTGGAGAAGTATACTGAAAATTTGTCCCACAAGTAGTTGAAGCTTTGGCATAAAAGATGTTTATTCAACAAATAAAAAGAAAAAGGGAATAAAAAAGGATAAAAGAAAAAAAAAGTTACTGTATAAAGCAGACAGTTAAAAGACATGGCAAGGTACTCGACAAACCCAACCTTAGGATCCTGCCTTGGAAAATAAAATTGGTCATGTATGTTGAGTACCAAAGGGGAACGCTAATGAAACTTTAAACCACTGTTGCACTGCAGTGTTTGGAAAACTTTAACATTTTAACTTGCTGGATCATGCCCACTAATTGTGGTTATGCTACAGCTTCACACCTGACCCTAATCAGCAGTGCTTAAATTGACATGAGAGCATTTAGTCAGTACGTGGTAATAGGTTTTACCTATCTAGCTATGTTGTGCTACAAGAATAATCAGGGGAGCACAGGAGTGACAGAAGCAGATATTAAGCAGATACATGCAAAAAGCTAAAGTCCACCAGTGTTCACAAAATGATAAACTGTTCATTTTGCATAGACTTTATTACATTTGTTGATGTGCTAAGCATATTTAAAAGAAAAATCAATACAATATTCACTAAACATACCATCAGCCATCTTATATTTGCACACACAAAAACACAAAATCAAGTATGGAACTGACCCTACCTTTATTCATTGATACCTTAGTCCTTTTTTTCTAATTTTACAATACCTTATTGTCTGCATCCCAACTTAAAAGAGCACTGATCTATCAATTTCGTAACTGTCTTATGTAGAAAATTCTAAAATGTGTCTGTCAGGCACCCTTGCATTGTCCAACTTGACTTTGAAGTATAAAATGTTGTCAAAAGGGCAAATTTTTCTAGATTCCAATGCAAATTTGATACAAAAAGGGGTTTGTGATGTAAACTATACCCTGCTTGTGTGGAAACACTTTTGGGCTCTCCAGATTTTCTAATTAAGGCTTTTATTTAGTAACAATTCTCTATACTAGTTATATACTCTATCCTTTTTTTTAATACACAATAGTTTTTCAACTAGTCTCTCCACTATATATGCAGCCAACATTCAAAGGTTAACTCATCCACATTATTTTGTGGGTGTTGTTTATTCTACAAAAGGTAGGGCTATTTTATCTAACGATATAGTGTGTTATTGTCAGTTATAAAACAACATTTGAATGCTAGTGGTATTATGTGCTCACACTTTCCCCACAGCATGTCATAGATAAGTATATTAGTCTGTTGCATTCAGTTCAAAGATCACAACAATAAATATGTAATGTTTAGATATAGTCGTACGTGGACACGTCAGATTATTGTTGCTCAACATTTGTACAGTGGTCCTCTGTTGTTGTTCAATTAGGAACAACCACTATGCATTCCAATAGAGCAAAACACAACAGGGATGGGGGGGCTTACTCCTCCCTTTCTCCATAACACAGAATGTGTACAGTTCTCATTCATTCATCTATTATGATTCCAGTAATAGTCATCTGACACATGTACAGGTCGTCCATGCACAGGACCAGCCCATTTAAAAAACACAGTTTTTGTGCATTTTCTAGTAAGATGAGATGACCATACTGTTTCAGGTAGCTGGAGGCCATATGTTTCTCAACAAAACTTGTGAAAAGATTAGTAAAAATAGCCATTTAGAAATATCAAGAACAATTTATTAAAGCTAAAGACAAAGTTTATGTCAACAGTATTCTTAGGTACTGTCAAATTCAAAAAACGAACAGATGAAAAGATTTAATCAAATTTTAATCTTTATAGAAGTAGCTCACTGTACTACATGTGGCCCAGTAATTACATATAAAACAACACATATGTGATGCATGCAACCTTAATGGAAGCTTGATTTAAATAAAAATAAAATAAAAAGCCATTGTACTATTTCCACTTGAAAATGAAGCATCATCATGAACTTGGCCCTTTAAGTAAAAATATTATAACTTAAGGTCCATCTTATCTTTTGGTTTATACCAATGTTTCTCAGCCAGGGATCGGTGGAACCCAGGGGTTCCTCCACAGGTTGCTCAGGGTTCTTTGAGCAATGGGCAATTTGTACCTCTTAGGTGAGTTTAAGTAACCCCTAATATCTTTTTTGGCTATCTGTATTGTTGACTTTCGTCCCAATGCCAGCAATGTAAGAGGCATTCTTCCACTGACCACTACACCAATATACTGTGAGTTGTAGATATAGTAATTATAGTAGGTGTTCCCCAAAGACCTGAAAGTTATTTCAAGGGTCCCCCTATGGTAAACAGGTTGAGGAATACTGGTTTTAAAATTTTTAACCAGTTTTAAAATTGTGATCCATATACTTTTTCATTTATTTCATTGAAACTTTATTTCTCAAATAAACGGTGTTGGCCCCATGACACGTGCACAAAGCAATTTATATTTTCTAAAGAAATCAGGTAAAAAAGCTGTTTTCATTTACCTGTTAAGTGAAACCCCCATACATCCCCAACTGAACAGAGCAGAGAAAAGTAAATAATTAGTCTGTTGATTTACCAAATTTTTCTTCATCAGGTAAGCCGGTAAGCAGGTAATTGTGAAAAAAAAAAGTTGATCTCTAACTGTAAGCTGGATAAAAAAAAATACATAGAGCGATCAAATGCAATGTACCCTGTATACCTGACTAAGAAAAGAAAACAAACTTGTTAGTTTCGAGCTCTAAACATATAAAAGTGTAAATCACTAAAGATTCCCTTTAGGGTGATGTGCAAAATGCTCCTCTAACATCTCCAAAATGAAATGTTAATTTTTCATCCAGCCGAGAGGCACAGATTTTAGAAGCAAGTCATAGCCTAATATTTTCTAAGTTCATACAAATAACAGTTGTCATGAGATGAATCATTTAATAGTAGAGACAATAGCAGGTTTCTGTTTTCCTTCTTTTTTTTAGCATTTTTAGAAAGATATCAGAATCGAAGCAGCATAAGCCATTCCAGAATAGGTTATTCTATTATTTGCAAAGTGCATGTGCCCTCTGGGTCTCAGAGATGATACACACTAATGCCAAAGAACACTATTCTACATGTTGGCATGAATGCTGAATGGATGAATTAATAAACACTGGATTTCATTATTATGCATTAATACTATGAATGATTGATTATATTAATCAATCATTTCAAACATTCCAGATTTGTAAAAGATTGTCATATGCATATGGGTGGCCGAGATACTTTTTATTAGTCAATGGGATAGTAAATCTTTAAAAAATTCTCAATTATATTAGTGAGTCAGGGTAATGAGAATAAATTTGATTTAACATGAGCAGATGCAATAGGTATAGGAAAGAATCACCCCTTCAAAATATTCATGTACTTACTTTGCAATCTGAAATAACGACACGCAAAAACAATTTTTCCAGCTCTATTTATTCAATGCAATTAATAGAATCCAGGTGAAAAATAAAATGGCAACAGATCAGAAAAAAAAACAGAATCACTAAGATGGATCACCTCCATCCTAAAAAAATACTTGTAAACTTAGGTGTAACTAATTGCCTTTTTCACTGCACACCAATGTACATTTTTGGCTGTATAATTGTAAAAATGTAATGACTCCGCAAAAAATCAGCCATTCCTTGAGCATTCCAGTGCTTGAGTGCAAAAGGAAGCAGTCATCTATAGGTGACAGGGAACTGTCAAAAGATCTGAAGGGGGTAAATGGGGGGGGGATAAAGTGCAAAAGCAGAAGTTATGAGATGGATAGCAACGTGGACTTCCAATCTCTTTATTAATTCCTAGGAGCACAGTAAAGTCTCAAAAGTAAGACATGGAAAATATTTGGTATTACAAGAACCCTCTTTGGACCAGTCCATCCCTCCAAACTTAATTGAAGAGAGCAGAAAATTGGCCAGACAGGCTACCAACAGGACTATGACAACTTTAAAGGAGTTGGGGAAATTTATGTTAAAGAGCTTTACAATGACGCTAATGTTTAGTACATTCTATTAATGCCATATACAGTGCAGGCATGGGATCACAGCAGTGAAAGGATTATTGTGCAAAGATAAACCCATATTCAGAATGCTTCACAATTCATCAGTCTCACAATCTGATTTCCCTAAAAAATATACAGTAACATCAATGAGGGTGAAACAGCAGTAATTGCTGGGGCAAGCAGCAATAACTCAGCAAGAGTGCATTAACATAAGACCATAATATAATAAATAAAGGGAGGAGGTCCAATGAACTTTTCTGCATGGGAATCTTTTGCTTTTATGTTTGCTACTGTTGACTGCTTATAGTTGGCAATGTAAACATCAGCTTGGAGAAATTGTAAAGGTACACAGAGGACAGTTTTCCCATTAGCTGGTGTCATGGGTGTTTCAGCCTCTGACAACCAGTAGCCAAAAGGAAAGCTGCATACCTTAAGTATGGTCCCCATCCAACATTTACTCATTCATCTGCATTTCACCTCAAGTTTTAAGGAATTTTCACCAAACTCAAAACAAATTAAACCTAGGCAAATTTGCCATCAATAGTCATAATTTGTTTTTACATAGAATCCTAAAACTAATCCTTCTTTATTACAACCTCAATTTTGACAATATCGTACACAGTGATGTAAGGGTTGCCCATCACCAATGCTAACCACACACCATTCCCCAATCAAACACTGCACTCTTCACCCATAACAAGCCCTTGCTCTGTCTCTGAAGACTGGTTACACTATCCCAGTACACGGTTGGCCCCAGGACTTCTGTGCACAAGTGATGGCATATGGCAAAGGACTGACAGAGGACCAAGAGCTGACAGATAATGAAGTACATAGATTCCAGCAGAGGCAAGTCCAGAATACTGAGCCAGAGGTCATACATGGATAATGAGTCCACCAGACGAGGTATCCAAGGGGAAATACAAAAGCAGAGTCGGGGGCACAGGCACAAGGTCAGTCCAAGCAGCACACAATCTGACAGTCAGGATACAGGTTTAATCAGCAAAAGTAAATCCATTGAAGAACACACCACCAGCAGCAGACGAGCCCAGCTTAACAGGCACTAATGACTGGAAGCAGAGATGCATAAGCCAATGGCAGCGCAGGATTGAGATCAGGAACTAAAATCCCCTTCAGCTGTGCACAGCCTCAGAGTGTGCTCTAGGGATGCCAAAAAAATACATCTCAGGCTGCACAGCTAAAGGGAAGCAGAAGATGCTCCTATTTCCTTGTTCTCCTTGCTGCTACAAGTAACCTTGCTGGACAGAATAAACAGAGTGTGTTATCCTGCAATGACGCACAGCACAGGATCACTGGCCAGATAAGCATCTCCCAACAATTACTATCAAAAAATATTTACAAATGTGTCTGACATCTGTGCATAAATTACTTGGCAAATCCAGTTTTAACTATTACTTGAATATGTCAAAAAATAAAAATCCTTTTTTTTTTATATATAAGGAATTTTTTTTATTTTTAATAGTGGAACTGTATCTCTCAGTTGAATTATTTAATACATGGCACTGCAAATAAACATCGTAGCCAGAGGATGGCAGTGCTCTTCCAATTTATCAGTGGAGCCTTTATCCTGCAGGAGATCACTATGCCCTAGCTGATGTAGTGATCACATGATTGAGACCCACACCTCACTGATCCAATCTTAAAAATTTCCACTGCTGGTTTTCAAAAAGGGAAAATGTATAATAATTTATACTCAGAAAGGGACATTGTGCCAGAGAACATTAGATTGTAAATTCTGTGCTTGAGAAAATGTGCCTCAGAAAATGTTTGCATATTGTTTTTAATCTGCTTTAGAATAATAAAATCCTATATCTGGGCAAATATATATTTACATATGATTTGTGTCTGTCTTGCGTCTGGTAGCTAATTTCTTTATCGTATATACCGTGCACACATGTTTCTTGTGAGATACATTTACAAATACTTTATAACATTTGTTCAGTGTTAACTCTGGGAACATTTCCCAAACCGCCTACATCATTCCAACGATTTTATAAGTATTGAAAGGACTCCTATTGTCTTAGTCCTTTGATCTTTCACTATCATTGCAATGTTAAAAGTAATCCATTTCTGCTTTAGTATGGCTGCTGTCTTCAAAGCTACTTGTAAAATGTGTGTGACCTATTCAAAGGAATATTACTTTCAGGCAATTAGTTTGTTGAAAACTTTCTGTTTTGAACTGACAGCTGAAACATAACGTAGGATCAGCATTCAGGATCAGGATTTTTTCTAAGCTATGTTTTGTGCGACCTCTCCAAATGGGAATGTGATGTCCTGTGGGCACACAAGAAAGCTTGGCTTGTTACACTTTCATGCATATTTAGGAGGTTGTTCTTTATGCATTTAAAGGTGACATTTACAAGTGAACTCTAGGAGGTATGTAATTGACCACACAGGAATAAATTATTGTTTTAAACATGTTTAACAAAATTATTGTCTTGTAATATCTTATGGGAATAAATACTTAAATGCTCTCAGCCACTTACATTCTGAAATAGTGTTTAATATTACAATTTGTGGTTTTAAATATTTCATGTGAGCATAATTCAAATGCTTTTAGTACTTTCATACATTTAAATTGCTTTGGATATCTATTTTAGTGCAATAAATTCAGACATTATTATTCAATGTGTTAGCTGTTATGTGGTAATGTTTTTATTTTTTTGCATTATTCCCAAAATAAATGACTTAGATATAATTAATTATTTGTATAAGTTATATATATATATATATATATATATATATATATATATATTTATTTATATAAACACTTTTTTTGGTCTATATAACTGCAGCCTTTTTCTGAACACATTTTAAACAATAAGAGTTCTGTTAAATTTTACTGTTTTGCATAAATCATCAAAAAAAGGGTTCTACTGAGTTCCTAGTTTGAATTAAATACTCATCTAGGAGGGTGACCAAATGAATACATTAAAGAGGGTGAAGTATGTATTCATTTTTTGGCTGATTAGCAGCATTATCCGCCTTCCAAATGTGAAGGATGACTGATTTCCACTAGGCAGAGAAGTTAACAATGGTAATAAAAAAAAGGAAAGAGTTGTAATACTATACATGTTAAAACAATGGATACTGATACTTTATTCAAACAATGCACAAAAATCTTTATTTATTATGAATTTCAGTACAAAGTACAAAATAATCACATAAGTTCCCACATCAAAAAAAAAGCACACTGCACACAAACCCTTTAAAGTATATGTAAACCCTAATCCCCCCCCCCCCCTAAAAATACAAAAGAATACAGTCAAAATCTTTCATTAAAGCAATAATACTTCAAGGCATTTGTATTTTCAAAACAAAAAATAAATTTGGCATTTGCTTATGATATACTTCTAAATTATTACCTAGTATTTCAGCGACTAATAGCTATACTGAAAAATAAATTGGAATCTATTTATAAATGTTTTTACTCATTTTTCTAATTAAATCTCTAATAACGCTAATTACATTTTCCAATATAACCCCATAGCGTTACAGCATATATTGTGACTTATTCTCAATTCCTTTTGTCAATGTTAGACCTAGCGACTTCAATTAACAATAGGAATAAGACTGTAATTTTAATGACAGATGAATAAAAAATGTAATAAATAACAATATTCATTAAATATATAAACAATTAACAACTTAAATACAAAAAAAAGATGATTACCAGCTCTATGATTAGTTATGCTGGTTACATAATTGAACTATTATTTATTATGGTTGATACCACCAAACTGATATACAAATGAATATAATAGAATCATATATAATTGAATCAGTCTATGTTCACATAGGCATTACATGAAATCTGTACTGCAGTGGTTTACTGCTTTTTAAATGTGAAAGCATTGTGAGGATCCCAGCTTATCATTGAAATGACAAAAAGTGGGAGAAAACTCAATTTTTGCAGACTTTACCAGGCTGTGTGGTTATATCATTGTGCTGAGATGTCTCATGCAGCATCTCAGGACTAAAAGAGTATGCTTTTGGAATGTTTTTAAGCATATTTTTAAGTGATTGAAAATAGCATGCAAGTTCAGTTGTTATTTAGAGATTTTTAAATGTTTGACATAGCACAGAAAATGCCTGTAAAACTGCCTGTAGCACCTGGGCTCCTAGCGATTGAAATTCCACCCAAGAGTTATAATCGCATGGCAAGTCTTCTATGAACATAGCCTTTAATTTCCACAGTCCAAGTGGAGTCATAAAAATTGATGACAAAATGAGTGGATGACAATAAAAGGGAAAGGAAATTCCAGGTGCATGAATATTGTCATAACTATACAATTCCATTTTTTGTTGTGAATGTATATTCTTTAATTGAAATTATTTAATTTCATACTTGCTTTAAAAAAGAAAAAAAAAAAAGAGAAAACTGCTGCTTACTTTAAGTATGCAGGAAGCTCATGTGTAGATATATTATAAACCTACTCAAAGTATACTGACATAATCTCCACGTCTTTGCTACAACTACTTTTGCCATCTATCCTTGCAGTATGAGTCAAAAAAGGAGTGTTTCTTCTACCAACAATGCAAGATGATTTTTCTGCTGGTGGGGTTGGTTTACCTAAATTGAGTGTAGTTCACTTAACCCCTTTTAAGCTTTGCTGATTTCAAGCATCCAAACATAAAAAAACAAAAAACCCTGGTGTCTATTAAAGTTGCACATGATTTAGTAATCTTTGGTGATTTGTCACCACATTCACTAAGCTAAGTGATCCATACCTTGTAGAATGATAACCCACTTTGCTAAACTTCTAAAGTAAATATATCCCAGTGTCTTACTACTGTCCACACAATAGTGCTGGTTTTCCAGGTTGTCATTACTGCTCTTTTAATGTTGCTGCTGTCAAATTCTGGAGGGGATGGAGTGAAGTTTGCACAAATGCAAAAACCTCTTCTTCAAGAGAAGATTGTGAACAGGCAAGTATGTTTGATGTACTGCACAAGTGGCAAAGCCTGTTCTTTATGCAATTAAGAACCCGATTGCTGTTTTTTTCAATGTTAGGTTTATTTCCACTTTAATGACAACTTTACCATAAAGAAACATAGCAGATATTCAAATTTCTGTATCCTATGTATCATTTTAACTTTTGTTAAACTTAAAATAATGCTTTCCAAAGTTTCTAAAATAAGCTCACCTGAAGAATAGGAGAGGAAAAGGTAAGTATTTCTCTAACCAGCTAACTATGCCACTGAAAGGCACTCTAGTGTAGAAAACTTAGTTTAGTGAAATTCCAAACCTGATGCTTTTGTATCCTGTCTGCACTCATTGGTTCTTCAAGGTGACCTCCATGTCAGTACTCTTTAGTGACGTAGAAGATAGTAGCAGAAAATCGCAAACTGTTTGTTCTTGGTCATCAATTTAAACATATTGAAGCCAGATGCAAGACAATATTAAAAAAAAAAAAAAAACAGCAATAACAACTCCAATTTTTTAATGGTATTGTAACTTTAGGCTACAGAGGACAAGCTATGTCTGATGTGGAAATGTAAACTTTCCAGGAAGCATACTTCCAGATTTGTTTAGTAGAAAGCTGATAAACCACTGTAAACCATCAAAATTCTTTGCTTTGAAGACTGGCCAAAGAATCCCACACACACAGAGAAGTCATTGGAGTATCTGTGTATGTTCAGGACAATAAGAGCTTAAAACAGAGTAAATGGAGGTAACTTCACAAAGTACCAACACAGAAGACTGGTCTGAGATACGTACAATTTCATTTAATTTAAATAAAGAGATTAAGACAAATTGTATTCAGGAAAACAGTTTTTAAAGCATGAAATAATATGACCACAAAAAGATCTGCAGTTTTCTGCAGTCTAAAGATGCTTGTTATTACCTTGTGGATATCCCAAAGACTGTTGTAAGTCACAAATATTACAAGAAACATAACTAGGAGCCAGTACTTGTGCGTGCTGAGAAAAATCAACAGCACAGCAGGAAAAGTAAAGAGGCCAAACAAAAGCAAAGGAATAAAATATCCTTCATGTGCACAGTGACTGTACCTCTCAGCCTTGCAGTAGTTTGCACTGCTGATGACTATCACTGAACACCAGGCCGGTTCAGCTTGTTATCATGCTGTATCTGGCAAAACATATCCTAAGCGGACCAGAGGCTTGAAGATGAACTCCAAGCAAAAGACTAAATGTTCAGGTAAAGTATGTTAATGTGATCTGTCTCCTCTGCCAAAAGAATTATTAATTACATTAACTTAGTCCTGTGATCCAGTCACTTCCATCAAAAGAACTGCCACATCCTGGATCTCCTTGCAATCTGGTCCAGGACCGTTTAATTTGACAAAGAAAAAACATTGATAAGGGTATCCCTGCCCTTTTCCCTTCTGTTAACATGCCTATGTAAAGTTATAATATATAATATAGATAATCATCACCCAAGACAAACAGTCATGCTCTTTTAAAACCAAAAATGACACTTGTTCAGCAGTCCTAGATGCCATTCACACCACAGCAGATTGATGAGCAACTAATCAGGAATGACTGCTGTTCACTCCTTTAGAGGAAAGCACAGCAGGGTGCTGCTCACTTGTCTCCCACCCTCCCGTCTCCATAGAACAGAATGGCATTGTGTCAACAGTAGTTGCTCATTAATTTGCCACCGGAAAAGATTGTTTTCATTGACAGTCCCCTGACATCCATCGAATGTCAATACAAGACTTAAGTGTCCCTTGCACAAGTTTTGAACAAATAATTACAGGAGACCAATTTAAAAATGTACATACATATGCCAGCTCCAAGAAACAATAAAATAAATATGTTGGACATCTCCGCAATACATTTATATTGCTCTGTGTTTTATCACTTTAAAAATGCTGAAAACAATATTTTAATATTTTGCCACATCTAGTGGTGGTCATATCTATGGTTTCCTTGACCAATGAACACTCTCCGGTCAGTTTTATTGACACCAATGGTCTTTTTGGCTATCTGTAAAAGGGACATTATTCTGACTTCCCAGCTGTTGATAAAGTAAATAAAACAAGGGTTTCCCAAAGTCATGAAAATCCTTTTATTAGTTCCCTGCTTGCCTGCTAAAAAAGAGATGATGAAACAAAGCTAAATGATGGCTCTAAGGCTGGGTCTACATGAACAGTTTTAAAAACGCATATAAATGTTCCAACTGCGTTTATATGGTTTTATGCACTTTTATTAGCATTTTAAAGCTAGCATTTAAACCATTGGAAAACGTCTATGCCGTGTCTATGTACGTTTCAAGCACTCATAAACGCAGGAAAATGGTGAAAAACAAGGGGAAACGCCCCTATTGAAATAAATAGACGTGTTTACCCACGTTTTCCTGTGTTAACCCTGCATTTTAATTTTTAAAACATTGCAAGGAACGTTATAGATAACGCTCAAAAACACGCCACAAGTAAACGCCCTGGTGTAGATTAGCTCATTGGAATGCATGAGAATTTCAAACATGGGCTTTTAAATTTTCAGGTTAGATGCTGGGGAAAACATCCATGTAGACTAGGCCTTAGACACTGGAGATGCAGCTGAGCATGTGTATCCCCCATTCTTTACAAAACACTTTGCTAACTGAACAACCTAAACATCTTTTGTATATTAAACTCCTTGTTTCAGATGTGGATTTGTGAATTTTTTGTTCCGCAATAAAAGCTTTGTTAAATAATACTTATTACAAATGTGACTAATGCAAAAAGGGCTGGTAAATTCTTTGAAATGGAAATAAATCAACTGACGACATTATTAATATGATTATATAATTATATAACTAAAAGTAAAAAAAGAAAACCCTAAAGGTTAACATTAGACAAAGAAAATGCATTTTGCATTTCTATTGCTTATAATTAAAAGCATATGCATAATACCTGTTAGAACAATCTACCAAAATTAAAACATTGTTTCAAAAAACAATGAAAAGTCATTTGGATATGCAAGTTTATAAAAGTCCTTGTCAAGTTACTGTAAGTACTGTACTGTATTGCGAACCTAAACTTCAGAACTTGTTCTAGTTACATATCATTTTTTAAAATCAATAGCACCCGAAAAACTTATAAGTTTAGGTTATAAAGGGCCAAGTATTCTTTTTTTAAAAAACATTTTATTTTTATTCATTTTGTATTTTCAGAACAAAAACAACCAGGACAAACAATAAGCACAGTAATACAATGAATGAAATATTGATCTGTTACATATATACCAAGCGTCACTGAAACATACAAACAAAACACAAAAACCAAGAGAATAGAACTCATACGTTTCAACAAATGAGAAAGTCAATATCAAAAACATTGCCGATTTCTTGCTTAATCATGTCAACATCACAAAACCCTTCACAACCATTATCTGAAACTCATTTCCCACTCCTCCCAAATCCCTTTCAGTAAAATACATGGAATGCCCTGTCGGCCTACCCTGTCCCCTCAGTGTGTTCTCCCAGCAAATTTTTTATTCAGCTGATTCCTGAAACATTATCCAGGCTGACCAGACATCAAGGAATTTCCCGCTCCATTTATACAGATCGGCAATCAGATCCTCCATCAACCTAATTTCGTTCACTTTACGTATCCACAAACCTATGTATGGGGCTGCGGATTTTCTCCACAAACACGGAATGCATGCTTTGGCAGCATTAACCAAGAATTTTACCACAGATTTGTCATAAGCCTTCTGAGGCCAATCGTTAAAATGGAGAAGGAAAAAAACAGGATTGTTGGGGATTGGTCTCACCGATAGGTCCTGGCACATCTTTCTCACCCCCTGCCAAAACCCAGTTTGCCGTGGGCACGACCAAAAAATATGCAACATCGTGCCCCTGTGTGTCCCACATCTCCAGCATACATCCAATACAGCAGGGAATATAGGGTGTAATTTATCTGGAGTTTTATACCATCGTGTCAGAATCTTGTACCCCGTCTCTTTGGAAATGCTATGCATTAAAATTTTGTGACAGCATCTCAACACTTGGTCCCTTTGATCCTGGGTGAAACTCATTCCAAGCTCCCTTTCCCAGCCCTTCAGGTTGGTAGATATGTAATCATCTGGTGTCATGTTCAGCAAAGAATACAAAGCTGACAGAGAATGGCGGGAACCCATATCCCCAGTGAACATTTTTTCAAAGATTGTTAGTTGTCTGCGATTATCCCACCTCTGTCTGCAACATTTTCAGAAAGTGGGATAATTGTGCTGCTTTCCAAAAGTCCAGCCCATAGGGGAGAGGGGTCAACTGAGTCTGCTAGGGTACACAAAGCCCCTCCTGATACAAAATGTCTCGCCCTGGACAGTCCCTGAATCAAAACCACTATGTAGCATACCAGGAGTAAATCCTGGGTTATCCAGTATCGGTGTTCGTATCGGTGAGTTCTGTCAAAATGTTGATATGGCGTATGGAGCCAAGGCAATGTTTGAAGGGGAACGGTGTTACAGGCCTCCTCTTTCTGTACCCATAGTTTAGAATCACCATCTGCACCCCAATTAATAGCTCTTACCAAATGTGCCACTGCATAGTACAGATTCATATTTGGAACACCCAGACCCCCCACAAGCTTCTCCTAAAGAGTAATTGTCCATTTAGATGAGGGCTCTTGTTACCCCATATAAATTTAAAAATGTTTGCATGTAATTGTTTGAAAGAACTTAGAGGTAGTGTTATGGGCAAAGCCTGAAACAAATACAACAACCTGGGGAGTAAATTCATTTTAACAACCTGTATCCTTCCAAACCAGGAGAAGGAACGGGTAACCCACTGTTCCAATTTTTTTGACATCCTCAGTAGGAGGGGGGAGAAGTTGAGGCGGAAGATGGAATTAAGATCGTTTGGAATCCTGACTCCCAAATATTTATTAGCGGGATCCTCCCACTTGAATTGAAAATTCTCCGCCAGCTGGCATTTAGTGTGGGAGGGCAATATCCAGGGTAGCACACTTTGAATGATTTACCTTGAAGTTGGATAAACTAACGTACTCTTGTATCTCTTTGAGTAAGTTTGGGAGGGTCACCACCGGGTTTGTTATCAGAAAAAGAAGATCACCTGCAAAAGCGGCCACTTTATGCTCCGTCCCTGAGATCTGTAGCCCCCTAACGTCAAGGCCAAGTATTCCCTGGAGCAAGTTACAGTTAGAATTTGTTTCTTTTCACATCATTTTTAAATTATAGAAATGTTACCAGCCACTAAACACAGTCTGTCAATTTTAGCAAAAGCTTTTTTCACATGGCAATCATTTATTTTTTTCAATGAATTCATTATTATTGAGAACCAGTAGCTCTAGCCCCCGTTTGCTCTAACACACATTCACCGCATTTTTCATGCCTTAGAAATAAGGATTATATCTCATAATCTTTATATGACTTCTGTATCTGTTACAGATTCACAATATAATTATTATAAAGGACCATAGTGTTATGAACAAATGACTGGTAAATCTAGGTATTTAAATATGACTAGATTTGCCTTCTTTTCAAGATATGTCTGATTTTTTCCAGTCATCCCTAGATGGGAAAGGGTTATGCCACTTGCCAAGAATTAATGAAATGTGCACTACAAATCCCCCAACTCTGCTATCACCAATTTCTTCCCTGTAACTTGAAAGATTAGCAAGCACTTGCTCATTTTAATGGTTTGGTACAATGCTATGCAGTAATAGTTAACATTCAATAATGGATTGGTTTTAAATAGTCTTACCTTACTAAGCTGCTAAAACCTTTTATTTAATTGGCTTCCAAGAGTCATTGCACTTTTTGCTTTGTCTTATTAAATTTGTTCCACAGTTCCATTGTGTCCTGGGTAAAAATGTCTATATCTGTATCAGACACATTGCCCTGAAAAACGACCTGGCTACAGATGTAACATTAAAACCTTAAATAAAATTCAATATCTTTTTTTAAACTGCTTTGTAAGTATCAAAGCTCCAAGCATTTCAGGCAGTTGGCTACACAATAAAGCATTTTAAACAGCTAAATATCCTTGCCTTCACTATGGAGACTTATCCTAAAATATACAATGTTTTATGCATCAGAGCAGACTTTTCTTTTTTTTAAAAAAAACATACCTAAATAGGTTGCTTTCTAAAAACAAAGGTATTAGATTTTTGTTTGCTTGACTAATTCCTTTTGATATTTAGAGATGCTTTTCAACACTGGTCAATGCCAGAAGCTCATTATATTTCTGCCAGTATATATTTAAAGCCATCCTCCACAACCAAACATACATACATTTTATACTATATATGTTTTTTATTTCAATGAATTTGAAAATGATCTCAAGAACAAGCAGATATGCTATCATTTCATTATGGTTCTGTAATCAATATCTATGTTATGTTACCTATTCCTAATAAATTCCAGAAGAACTGATGCCTGAAAAAGGAGCACATGCTTTATTACTTCCATGCAAAGATCAAATGCTTTATTATAAGGAAATATATTTGATGTGACACAGAAATAAAAAGAATAATGATATGTATGTGAGGGAAGAAAAACCATCATGATCACTTTTTTTGAGAAAAGGATTTTTAAACTCAAAGCTATGCTAAGAAAAGCTGCAGAAGACAATATGAAAAAAATAGAGCTTTAATATCTTTTTGTTATTTTTTTTACTGCTAAAATGTGTCTAATATTAAAATCCCTGAAATTATTCATTTTTCTTACACTCACATTTAGTACTTTTGTGCTTACAATTCTTGGACAAGGCAATATCAAGGTAATTTTAAAAACAGTGATGGCTGCAAAAGAGGTCACTTGGTAAATAAATACAATATATAGTAAACCAAAGGAACCGATCATTACTAATATATATATATATATATATATATCCATAAAATACAGTTCCTTTTACACTTTGGGATAAAATCTAGATTCTGTGACCATACACATACCATGACCAGCGTAAGTGATCAATATCATGTTGATGTTGATCATTTACCTGGTTACCGCCATACACAAATTGACCAGGAGAGTCAATAGCAGTAAGGAGTACTCCCTAACAGGAGCAATAGGAGCTCTCCCCAGGATTTACAATTACAACCAATATAGCTATGTTGTAAGCACTTTTTTGCTGTGTAGATTAATCATATCTTTAAACTTGATTGAATGCAAAAAAGTTGCTACAAAGGCCAGAAAAAATATTTACTTGGTACATTTGTAAGCACTTGGACTTACCATAAAACTAATATGGCTAAAGGTTGAACATCAGCTCAAGGAAAAAAAACAGGCGGAAGTAGATACTCTAATAGATGAGGTCTGGAGCAAAATAACATTTATTGGCATTACCTTATAGAGGATCTGTTGGATGAATGATCCAGGTCCTATCAACCAGTTATACAGCCATTAAAATTGCATCATTGTCCCAATTTATTACATATTCAGTGGTACCTCGGTATAAGTCCGCTTTGGAATAAGTCCAACTTGGTATAAGACCTGTTTGGACACAAAAAAAATTTGCTTGGTATACAACCTTTGCTTGGTATACAACCTTTGTGCTAGAACTTGTATGGGTCAAAATGAGTCATAACACCGCACACTACTCTTATTTACCTCTCTGGAGACAAACCCACAACTGCCCACGAGTGTCAGTACGCCAGTTGCTACCATTCAGTGAACAACCCACGCTATAACTCTCTTTGAATTACATAACATCTCCTCCTCCTCTGTTCTCAGCACCATCCTAGTAGGCACTCGACTCTTCTCAGTAAGGAAAAGGGAGGTTACATTTTCATTTATTTCATCTAATTGCGTTTGTATTTATGTATTTTGTATTAGGCAGTGTTTAAATTATTGTATACAGTCCCATTTATGTATAATATGCCAATACCAATTGAATTTTTTTATAGGAACAGATTAATCCGCAGTTAATAAGGTACCACTCTAATTTCCAGAAAACATTAAAAATATAATATTTCACATGTTCCTAATTAAACATATATTGAGTGCATATGGTGGAGACAAGTTAAGACCAGATCCTTACTTGTACATATTGGATAGTGGGATGAAATAAGAGACAATCTCTTTGTAGATTATAGCTAGCTGAAATAATAACAGTAATAAAGTAGGATCACACTGAAATCATGTGGAGCTATCCAGTTTTGGTGGTACCCAGATGCCACTGCCCATTTTTGAATAACAATAATGCCGTTTTATTCGAATTCAGAACTTTGTTTTGTATAGGCAGCCAAAATATTGTATATTTGCCTAATATTTTATATTCCGGACAGCAGGTGAAGCTTCTGTGTTGTTAACAAAACTCAAAAGTCAAAGCTCAAATTTGAACATGCAACTGAATAAGTTAGGAGTGAAATCATGTATCAAAGGTCTACTAACGTTAGCTTTGCTTTTAATAACTGTAATGCCAAGATAAAAAAAGAGAGAGAAAGAGAGATTGTGGGTGCCAAGAGTTTTGCAAGGGATTTAAAAATGATTTTAACTGAATTTAAAAAGTATACAACTTAAGTCGTGTCCTCTAACCCTACCGATTTATTGCTCTTGGAATACATGCATCAACTTTTACTAATGTGCCCCTACAATACAGTGGCTTTAATATGGGTATTTTATGGAAACCTAATAAATATTTTAAGCGTTTTAGAAGAGTTGCCAGAATTCCAATACTGATGATCTAATATAACACAGACTTTCCTTTTATAACACATATCCTTTTAATATTTATAGAAAATTAATCTATTATTAGAGTAGTTGTCAAGGCCAATAAATAACACATCCAAAATGTTGATATTTTTTCTTCTTAAAATCATTGTTCTGACATGTTTAAATGCTTCAAATGAATCTGTCATGGTAGAAATTTTGAAGTTGACCCTCTTATTTATTTATTTTTTTTGTAACTGTATTCTAAAGCTTTACTAATAATAAGTCGCTGATCCTTTTTTCCTCTTTTACTTAATATTTCACTTTGTTCTGTGTACGCTGTAGAGTGAATTTGTAAAATGCTGGAACTGGGCAGATGTTGAAGTTACATCATCAGTGACCACCCAATGGCCTAACAAATTCCTGGGAACCCAGAAGAAGCAGCAAATATGGCAGTGCTAGGGGACAAAACCTTCTGCAGAGCCTACAGAAGGGCACCTTTGTAAGTGTGTTAGAATGTGCAAATCTACTGTACACTGAAAAAAGGAACATGATCTGTTAAGATTACAAAAGTTAGAAAGTATAAGGTATAGAAGAACTAAGGCACCTCCAAAACACACAAAAGGCCATATACAAAAAATACATTTGTGGTACTTATGGAGAGAAAAAGATTTAAGGACCAAATCGGTTCGTTTTATTCAAACCAATACATTTAACCCAAATATGTATTTGTATACATTTCTCAAATTGCTAAAAGTAAAATCCTTTTTTGTTTAAATATTATGGCAAAAAAGTATATTCTCAAATACCCCCTGTACTAAAGTGACAATGATACACATTTTAATTCTCCAGTTACTGTGCTCTATCAAGCTGGACTACAAAAAGCCATTGCCACTGTACCTTGAGCTGCTAAATTCTGATATAGTCATCATAGTCTAGCTAGGTTCACACCTTTTTATATGTGTTGCTAAACATTTTTATATGTGCTTTAGTTTTTATTTGTGTTGATGCATGCATTTGTGTGTTTTAATGCACTACTTTGTTGGGATTTGTCAACATTGTAATTTTGAAAAATGTAAAGAGGAACTAAACTTAAAAGTCCCCCAAAATAAAAAAAAACACTTACCTTCAATCCCGCAGAGCAGTCGATTGGTCCAGAGGTCTCTTCTATTGGGTCCCGCGTTGTCTCGGCATCCGTCTTCAGGCCAGAGCTCCGGGTGCCGCCATCTTCTCCTCTTCTTATGGGTTCTTGTTCCTACGTCACCTGACCCAGTCTCACTGCGCATGCGTGAGATCGCCAATTGTTTTCCCTTTTGACAAAGGGGGTCCTTCTGATCCCCCCGAGAGAAATGCTATGTCCCAGGAGGTTTTGTGCTCCCATTCATTTTAGGGGTGATGCTGCACCTTTATTTATTTATTTATTTCATTTTTTAAAGGGTGTTGCACTTAAAAAAAAAACAAACAGAATTTTTACCTTACATAAAAGGGTTTTCTACCCTTTTATGTAAAGTGAAAATTCTGAGTTTAGGTACACTTTAAGGTTGATTTGAGAAAGACTGGTTAGCATGAACTGGAATCACATCAACATTTTAATGCATGCTAACATGCATTTTTAAACACTGTTGCTGCCATCAAAAGGGCATACAATGTGTACTTACCTTTTATACTGTATATTGTTGCTGCAATGTGCTCATTTTTATGTGTTTCTCCAACACATGATAATGTACTGGCATATACTAGTGGCAGACTGCTATATTTAAAAAAGGGGTTATAAAAGTTTTTTTCATATTTTTTCACTTACTGTGTTCTTTTATTCATAATGAGTTGCTTGTCAAAGCAAATGTGTAAAATGACCTGCAATTTTCTAGCCACCACATGTAAATAAATATATATATATAATACCTACAAAGTCTTGTGTTAGATGGCATTTGACTCCAGCTCTCTGAAATGAAATATATCCTTCCTTCTGTTTTTGTTGACGTGGCATCATAGGTTCTATTTTCCACATACGGTGGGAATGCATCATTGAGAGATCCTGGAAATCTTTCTTTCTCATTTTTATCAAGAGAGAGGTTTTTATTAATGAAAAACTTACGGCCCTGGTTCTGGATAGTTATGACAGATTCAGTAGTGTTTGGCAACTGTGCATTGATTTTTTATTTCTAAGTTTCTCAAATAGCATCCTGTTGAGAATTTGAATTGCCTGGATTTCTTTTATTATATTAGCTTAAACAAACCTTACTCGGTAGTATGTTGTGACTAAGCAGTAACGGCACCTTCCCTCAAACCATTTACCCTTGCTTTTGCCTCTCCCCTACACATCCACCCCCTCTACCCTTTATTTTTTGTCTTTTTTTTTCTACATTGATCTTTTTAGATATATTGCTCTCCAGTATTTACATGACTTCATTGTTATTATTTCAAAAAATTTTCTTATAACATAATATTATTCTAAAAACACTTTTTTGACCAACAGAAGATATTTATCATGAATGAAAAGTTCATATGGACAATTTGTTAATAATGATGAAGTCCAGCCTTGCCTTCTGTATGTTGCACATATGTACAGGGTATTCTCCTGTAGTAAAAAAGCTTACACTAATTTCACTGAACAAAGTCAGGTTCTCACAGTGAGCAATAGTAGCTACAGCAAGTCAGATAGAGCTCATCCTAATATCATACTAGTGGACATCCAACATATTATAGACTTTTCCTCCCCAGCCTAACTGCCCCTGGACGTCATCTTTCATTTTTTGGATCTCAGTGTTTGGCTATATGGAGGCTCAGCATCACTTGTGGGCATTACCCACAGTGGTCTGCATGAGTTAGAATGTTGTGATATTTTCAAGAAGCTATATACAGCACCATATGTCCACCATTCATGACCATCATACATTGCTTTGAGAAGCAAATTAATGACATCACTGGTTGTACAATAACATATGTAATGAAAACAGAAAGGTTTTATTTAAATTTACATCTAGCTTCCAGATGAGTTGAGGGAAAGGAAAACTAGGGACGGCAAAATATTAGTGCTTTAAAATTCATCTTTAAGCACTGCATACAGTATATGTTCATTTTGTAAGCTTGGTCATTGATTGGACCTTACAGTTAGTCTTTTCTTTATTCCCTTGGTTCCCTAGTCCCATATTAAGTTCTTCATACAAAGTCAGAGCTACATTTTGAAGTAATAATATGTATACTAGAGTATGCTTCTGGCTGCTCCCATGACACATTCTATTTGCCTTTTCTCCCAATCTCCAAATGGGTTTGAAAATTTTGAAGTTCTTTCAGAATTTATACAGCAGATGTTGATGAGATCCCTGAAGAATTATATTACAGAGAATGCCAAGAGCAAATGAGAAAGAAAGGTCTGCGGTGATGGAGATTAAGGAAAAAGCTACTAAATTTAAAGTTGTAAAGGAATAAAGTAGCTCACTTATTAACATAGGTTAATTAGGGCTAGCATGTTTGAAGCAGAAAATGATAATATGAAATTACGAAATAAAGTTTTCACACATTGTAAATAGTTACATAATTACATAGTAGGTTAGGTTGAAAAAAGACATAAGTCCATGAAGTTCAACCAGTAGGGAAATAAACATATCCCAGATATAAAACTCTATAGGACATAGTTGATCCAGAGGAAGGCAAAAAAAAACCTGATACAATTTGGTTCAACAGGGGAAAAAAATTCCTTCCTGATTCCAAAATGCAATGGGATGCTCCCTGGATCAACAGTCACTGTTATCTTTATTTTAAAGCCTTAATACCCAGTTATATTCTGTGCTTCTGGACAAGCATCCAGCTTTTTCTTATAGCAATCTATAGTAGTAGCTGAAACTACTTTGTGATTGAGCCGATTCCACATTTTCACAGACCTTACAGTGAAGAATCCCTTCCTTATCCGGAGCTTAAACTTAAATTTATTTCCATCTAGGCATCTTTTCCACAAATCCAAAGGAGCTTAATAAAGTGGAAGTTTAAAGAAATTATTTAGAAACTAAACTAAAAACTGCCAAATAAAAAAAAAAAATACACTTACCTTCAATCCCTCAGGGCAGTCTGATTCATCCAGGGGGTGTCTTGCATCTGGCCCGCATCCCAGCATCCGTCCTGAAGCTGGCTCTCCAGATGCTGCCATCTTTGTCTCTTCTTCCGGGTTCTTCATCCTACGTCACCCGACCCAGGCGCAAGATCAGGTGATGTAGAACAAAAACAAAAAATGCTGATCTCACTTTGCATGCATGAGATTCTGTGCATGTCGGGATGCCTGACGTAGGTATTCCAGGGCGCTTTGCGCTCTCATTCAGTGGTGCTGCACCTAAGAATGAAAAAAAAAAACAACAGAATTTTTACTTTTCATAAAAGGGTTGTCTACCCTTTTATGTGAAGTGAAAATTCTGAGTTTAGGTACGCTTTAGCTAATCTCAGGAAGAGTAAGAATGTTGTAGGAAAACTAGGAGATGCACAATTCTTCTAATTTATATAGGGTTCAATATTTTACAGTGCAACAAGTTGAAGTATTATGCTTCCTGGAATAAATTGGTTTATAAACTTTATAAATCCAATATCTACTTAATTTGTATTTCACTGATTGAACTTACATATTATTTATAGCCAGGAAATCCATGGAACACTGCACACTGCCAAAGCAAAACCTATACTTATAACACAAAACATGAATTCATTGGAGAACTTAACTTTCATGTGTCAAAGAGCCCCTATAAAGCATTTAAACAAAAGAAAAATAAAGACAAAAAGCACAGTTTTTGTAAACACATTCTAAAAGAAAAACACGGGTATTAAAGTTTAGGAATGCTGCCATGGGCACTTTAGGTAAAAAATATCAGTCTTTCATAGAAGCTCTATTCCTTTTGAAATTAGCTATGTTTTGCGATTATTATAGGGAAAATTAAAGTTAGAATGAAGTTTTAGCGACGCAGCATGCGGGCTGCTAAAAAGCTGATCTACTGTTGGATTATTGATTTCAGTAGTCAAAAGCTTGCAGAGCTGATGCAGATAGTTGCATACTACTTGTGCTATAAACAGACTTGTAACCATTTTCATCATCTTCTCTTTAGTTTTATAGCACGTTTTCAAAGGTAGCAATTCAAAATAAAATGCAATATTTTATGTGGGTGCTACCACCTAAACTTTTTTTCTCTTAATGCTACCCTTGAGCATACAGTACAGGTAGAATGCCTGTTGATGGGACTGGGGTCCCTGAATTTGAATGATGTAATTCCAATTTCCACCATTTTAAGCATCCTAGAAACCAACAGATTCTAGCAATTAATCTTGGTAACTACAGATTTTGAAAGAATACGTGAGTGGTCAGGCATGTAAGAATGCTTATTGCAGAAGGGACCTCCATTTGTGTAATAAAGCCCTGCCCTGGTCACAAATGTGGAACTTTAGTTCCACTTCAACCCTATCCTAGGAGCTTTAACAGTATCTCAGGATTACAGCAGTGCCTTAAGCCTAAAGCCAGTGTTTTCTTTGTACGACCATTACTTTTGTTTCCCATATTTGCTTGATTTGTATCACCCATACCTAGTCCCGGTTGCCAGTTCCACAACTATTTTTACAAAAAATGCACTGACAGAAAGCATGTTTTACTGACCTCAAATAGGCCATTAACTTCCATTGCAAACTAAAACAATTATTATTTAAAGGCATGACAATACGAACAATACCTACAACAGAAAAATATCATTGCTGTATTTTTGAAAAGCCAAACAGTAAACATACCAAAAACTGATCATGGTTAATTTGGTGTTTTGAACTAATTTTTGAGAATTTAATGCCTGGTCTAAAATTTTTATCCTATTTTTTTTTACACCAATTATCATACCTAGGGTCTTTTAGAAATTAGTGAGCCTGGGATTGGGGGTGGGATAATGGCTGTGTTATCACATCATGGGGTGAAGAGGTCACTGCATGTCACCCTTAGCTGCTACTATATTGAGGGACTATTTGATGCCACTTGAGGCAAGCAGTGCTCTTGGTGGATTCTTGAGTTGGAAGAGGACAGATGTACTTTGAGCAAGCTTATTGTGTACAGATTTATTTCCAGGGTGTCTGAGTTTTGGTATGTTGACACATTAAGACATGCCCAAGCCTAATTGAGTTTTTGCAAATAATATTTATTTATATAATCAGATGAAATTTTTGAACAATGTGCCTCTGCAGCTAAGGCAATTAAGTATAATGCTCCAGGCCAATTTGGGTTCAGAAGAGTTCTAAATGTTCCTAAAAAAGGTCCTATAAATTCAATAGCTGGTAAAGAAATCTGCTCTTGTTATAAATCGCATTGCTGCCTTCCTCTTCTAGCATTGAACATAAAATGCCATGGAAAATGTTTTCAAGTAAATAAAATAAATAAGTACATAAACTGTGTATAAATATATATTATTTTTAAATGACCAACTGTTTTATCACATAAATAGACATGTTTGCCGTGGTCAAGAATGTTTGCAAATATATTCAAATGTGTTAAAATAAAGTGTTGCCTGATAATTTGAGTTTATGTATATTTTATTATTTAATTCTTTTGAAAAGGGCTTAGATAACATAGCCAAATTATTGCAAACCATTAATGTGATTTAGAATGCTTGTTTCATGCTTCTGATGCTGTTTAGTAATTTGACAGTTACCTCCGACTATTCATCCTGGCTAAGCACATCTGTCCCCTAGTCCTCACCTTAATCATGAGATTGACATTTTCATGTAAAAAGACTCTTTTTCTAACAGATTGGTTTCCTAATAGATATCCTTAATTTTTTAAATGTGCTTAACAAGATGAAGCAGATGGCTACACTATTTTTTTCAGGAGGAAAAGTATCTTTGTGGCACTTAGCAGCAAGTAATTTGATACTGTTTGAAACCTTAGGACTCAAAGCAGACTGAGCAGATGCAGTGTACTAAAGCTTCCACCCAAAAAACATATTGCTTTTATTTAGTCTCCATCATAGCTCATATTTGTATAGCTGTTTTTTATTTTGTGTCTGGAGTTGTCCCATTTTTATATTTCTGGCTCATGGTTAAATTTAGGCCATTGCCAAGCTCTATATGGCACTTTCAAGTCTGAGCCCACACCAGCACTGGCTCAATGAAAAGCCACAGCTATCAATATTGTTCTCTATGTACCCAGTTTACCAAAGTATTGTATTGGTGTGCATTGGGGAAGATTGTAGACATGCAGCACACTAGAACCAAGTCACAATGCTCATCACATGTTTGGAAGAGATGTAAGAGAAGATCATAAAGGAAACCCCACAAAGAAAGAACTACAGAGCATTTTAAAACCCAGTTTTTGAACAGTAAAACACAGCACAGCACCATTAAAAAGCTCATGTGGTTTCCATCAATTTTTAAACTATTATTAACTAATAGTTATATAGAACTTTACAATCATATCACTAACTTTCCCTCACACTCTAATGTCCCCAACATAGTCTAAGGACAATTTAAGGGGAAGCCAATTAACCTAACTGCATGTTTTTAAAATGTACAGAAACAGAGGGAGAACATACAAACTTCTTGCAGATAGTGTCCTGGCTGATATTTAAACCTGGGAACCTAGTGCTGCAAGGAAAAGAGTGCTAGCCACAAAACCAAACATTCAACTTTTATTAAAGAATACAAATATGTTAACAAAATGCAATATAAACATAGCAGTAAGAAAGAAAGCCTGATAGGCTATAATATAACTAAACTAGCATGGGAGAAAAATAAACAAAATGCAAGAGAGCATGAAGGTATTTTCCTGTATCACACACATAGTTTACTAGGAACTTAAAAGAGGCAAGTACAATCTACCATGAAGATGAGAACCAACGTACTAATTTATGTTACAGAATCTATAAAATGAAAATGCTTTACTAATAAATAAATATTTCAGGGCATAATCACAAGACATGAGCCATCATGCTCTATGGCCACACTCTAGAAAACAAAGGGGAAAACTCCATGGGTCTAATTTGGCTATGCAGATAGGGACTATATACCAATGCATTGATGTTTTATAGTTTGGCCTCCAGTTTCTATCCATTTTTTTTTTTTTTTTTGCTCTATGGTGCGAATAAGCCCAAGCCTTAGATCACTTAGCTTTAGTTAACTTTTATACTTTTGATTCAAGGCCATCTGTCACAAAGAAAAATTATGTTTTGAGGAGACCTAAGATAACACTTTTAGGACAGCCAGACTTTTTCACAGAACTGTCTGTAGTAAAAGTATCTGATTGGATTCTCTGAGTCCTTGGAGTTTTGGCATTATTATTATGCTTTGCACTTCTTATCAAAACAGATAAATATTTGCATCTTGATCATAATGTTTTTGGTCTTTGCTTTGGGGCTATAACCAACCTACTTTCCCCCTGGATGACTAAAATTATTTATTAAAGTTCTCCAAGGCTGGAGCTAATACACTTTCATCAGTAAAGCTGGGTATTACTGAGTAAGGAGCTGAGGAATTTTGCTGAGTCTTGAAGTTAATTATTTTTGTGCTTTTGGTATGTTTTGTAGATGATTGAATTATGTTGAAATTAATTGTACTCTTCTTATTAGTAAACTAACATCCGCTTCCCCTTTTTGCCTTGAAACTCTCCCTTTCCTCCCTTCGGCCATTTATCTGTTACCTTGAAAAAAATATCTTGTTCTAAGAGAACCACAAGGACATTTGTCGTGTCTGCTAATTGTCTGTAGTCATGTGATCATGCACTGATCATGCCTTTAAAATTTTATATAAACTGTGTGCAAACAATAAAGTTTTGAGAGTGATCTAACCACACAATGAGTTGCGTGTGTTAGGTTCTCTCCCAGCACTGAAAACAAAAGTCATCAGAAAGAGGGACAATTGATCTGGGATTAAAAGGAGATTGCCCTAACAACCAGCAAGCCTGGAATAGATTTCTTCATTAGCCATTTGCTAGAAAATGTTTTGAATCCTGGACCAGATCCTTCCAGGTTAACTGGATCACCCAGCTTCACTGATGAAATTGTATCCTCTCCAGCCTTGGAGAGCTTTAAAAAAATTGTACCCATCGTACCAATCTATCACGCACCCTCCTTTTGAAAGATTTGAAAGAGTATGACATGTTTTTGTGGTAGCAGTGTTTTCACACCTATGTTTTGTCAGGTTATTCCTTTCAGTACTGCAGCAGTTCTGTCAACTAACTGTCCACCACTGTCCCCCACTCCTCAACTGCCCCAAATCGCTGGTTATCACTGAAACTGAATTTTTTCACCGCCCTAAGGAGGTTGAGCACTGTTATTACTTCCACTGACCTCCAAACCTCTGGCTTTAGGGTTCATGTTGACTGGCACTCTAGTCAAACACTTTGTTATGCTAATACATGTAGATGCATTTGAAAAGAAAAATGTAAACTTTGACAAGAAAATGCTGCATTTGACTTACTTTGCCTGCAGCTCAAAGCCCCTTAATAGGACAACTGTGACAGGCCAGTACCTTGTACACCCGTAGAAATAGAACTAAGCTGTATAATAGTTTAACTTTCAGAACCCGAGGGAGTTTTCCCAGAGACTAGCTTGCTGGATTTACACAGGTGTCAGTAGTTATATGTATATTTAAGGCTGCAGCTCCCTGTCCCTTCCTCTGGATGATCTGAATCTGCTAGCAATTTCCCTGTAACTGCTTGAACCTTTCATTGCCTAACCGACTTTGCCTCTCATCTAACCTATTGGTGTTAGCACTGCAGGTCATGCCGGCGCCGCTGCTCCTAATTGCAGGCACGGACGACGGGTCCTATCTTTCAGGTAACCCCACTACCTGTGTTCCATGCCTGGGTTTCTTCCCTGCTGGAGACTTGCTCTGGTGTTTGAGCTGGCGTGGGTCTGTCTCTCCTAATCTATAAGGTAACACATACACGGCCTCTGTTTTCTACAGCCTATGGCTGCTTTTCTACAAGTATTTAAAGGCACCTCCTACTACAGGAAGTTGCCTGAGCAATCTCAAGGTTTTACTTTGTGTATCTCCTAGTGCAAAGGTGTTTCCTCTGTTTGCTTTGCTGTGCACCGGACCCTGCTTACGTTTTTGGACTCTGCCTGTTTGCTGCCTGACCCTGACCTCGGATTACGTTTTTGGACTTAGCCTGATTGCCGCCTGACCCTGACCTTGGATCCTTGTTTCTGGACTTTTTGGCCACGCAAGCCCCTCGGTGCTTGCACCAGGTTCCCTGACTCCTGTGGTCAGCTGCCACTGGCCTGGGGATTGCTCTGGAGTGGCACCTGGCAGGTACCCCGCAGCCCAAGCCTATCCTCACCATCAGAGGCTCTAGTGAAGACCTGGTAGCGGCTTAGTTACGCCCCTCCGGAGTATACACAGTCACAGTGGCACAGTGGGTCCACACCCGCTTGCATAACAATTGGTATCTCTCTCAATCTTTCTGAACTACTCCTGTCTTACCCCTTGGCACTTTGCATTGAACAGTTTACAGCAAATCTACAAACCTTCTTTCCCATTAGTGTATACACCTACAAATACAGATGTGGGTGTACAAGTACCTGGGCATAGCTGTAGATAGATATGTATACCTTTAACTGGTAGGAATAGCTAAAACTACTTCAATACCTTGGTGTAAGGGTGCTCAGAAATTAGGTTAAATATCTCATTTGGTCAATATGTGCTTAAATTAATAAGTTTTGCATATCACTATAAAAGATTGTGTTTTTAAAATGATCATTATATTTTAACACCTAAAATGCCATAGGAAATGTTTTTGTATTAATAGCTTTATTACTCATTTGGTGGTGAAATCTAATTATGTTTGTAATTACAGATCTATTTTAAGTGTTAGATGCCACATGAAAATGCAAATGCATTTATGTGAAAGTGTAAATCTTATTAATTTATGCAGTAACTGTCCCTTTTGTGTTTAGCCTTGTATTTTATCATGTTTCTACTCTTCATTTCTCTTTCTGTCTTTTGTTAAAAATGTGATATGATCCTTTATTGAACTCATTAACCACCTGAGCGTTACACTGATTTCTAGATTTCTGTTCCAAAAGCGTCACAGGTTTTCATGAAATTTTTTTTTTTTTAATTGTAGACCTGTAACTTACAGAAATATGTCCGAATAGGGTTCTAGTAGATATCATGAATATAAAAAATGTTTGAAACACACAATCATGTAAAAAAAAAAAAAAAAACTTTTAATAAAATTAAAGGAAAAACACAAAAATCAGCTTAAACAAGAACACATAAATAAATGAAAAATACTGAAAATGCTATAATTCGGTATAATGTATAGTAATATATTTTTCTAAAACACCTCCCTAGTGTCCGTCACATACCTATAGACAAAACCACATAAATATATTTTCTATTATTTTGTATTGGATTGGATACAGGACTTTGTATTAAATCCAATACAAAAAATTTGAATTTTCCGCTACGACCTTCATCGACGGGCGCACGCACGCGCATCATCAGGAATCGCCGAGGGACGCGTACGCAAATGCCGGGTATTCTAATTCTTTCCAAACTTCCATGCAAAAAGTGTTACATTTTTTGCATGGAAATTTATTTTGGATTGTAGGCTCTAATTCACCGAATTACCGCATAACTCACCAAAATATGTCCAAAATTTTATAAATTTAATAATTAAATTTTTTTTTATAAAACATAAAAAAAAACATAAAAAAAAAAATCTTTAAAAAAAACTAAAAAAAGTTAAAAAAAAAAAAAAGTGAAAAATGTAATGTACAGTAGCTTATATAATATATATATAATACAATTATATATATATTATATAAGGATTTCTTTGTATTGAACTCAATACAGCTTTTTTGTATTGAGTTCAATACAAAGGAACTCAATGCAAAATTTTGAATTTGCCGCCCCGCCTCCCTCCCACGCCGACGCACGCAGCGACGTCACCGGGAAACCCCGGTGATCGTCCCTGCACTCGCCGGCTGAACACAGAAGACACAAGACGTGTCCGGAGGAGCGGAGGGAGAAGGTGAGTATTTTTTTTTTTTTTTTTTTGTCCAGCGATCGACGCTGGACAGGGAGAGGCACAGGGATAGGGACAGGGAGAGGAGGGAGAGGAAGCCGGCTGGCTTAGAAAACAAAGCCAGCTGGCTTTCTCCTCTAAGCCAGCCGGCTTTTTCTTTTAAGGAGAGGGACACCCGACGCTGGAGGACGACGCTGGAACATGGACCCGACGCTGGAACACGGAACCGACGCTGGATTAGCACAGCGGGACCAGGTAAGTGGGGATTTTAGTGTAGGCGAAAAAATACGGGGTTAACCAAAAGAGCAAAAATATTTAGTGCGAGAAATTACGGGCTTAGCGGTTAGGGGGTTAAGTTAATTAGCTCCTGGCTTAGCCTTTTTTAGGTAGTTGCTACAAATTTGGAATTTGAAAGGGTTTAACCCATTCTTTCTGTGGTAGTATAGTACAGTTTCCTGGCGTAGAAAAAGCTCATGACAGCTTAAGTGCTAAACTTTACAAAACTGACTTTTAGGGGTTCATTTAGAAATAATTTCACCCATTGGGATTGAATTTGAATTAACAGAACTAAAGGTTGTATACCACTTTTAAGTGTTTATGATCAGGCAGATCATTATTGCAGCAAGGAAGAGGTGATGCTGATCACAGGGACAGGCGATCCTATCTGAGCTAAGCTGTGCATGTGCGGGGAGTTACATCAGCTTATCAAGATGGCCCGAAATAGAATCTGGTTGACTCTTGGAAAACACTTCTTCTAGTTGTCATTTCTTCACTTAATTTTTGAAAACTAAAATTCCAACTGGCTAATACTAGCACCAATAAATGTTTTCTATATCAGACTTTTCATGCAGCAGCCCCAAAGTAGACCACAGTACAGCTGGAAAAAGAGGGAACTATTTAATATCTGTGCAGCTGACATTCTTCCTCTTGCCATAAAAAAGGGCAGACTAGGGAAAAATATTCCTTTTTTCATGAGTTGGAGCTCAAAAGCTTTAATAGACTCACTCCAAATTGGTGTTTGCAGGGAAGAGACAATTTATTGTTCAATTTTCTTGTGAAGTGGTCAAAATAACTTGCAAATTTGGTTATCAAGACTACCTAATCATATGACTGCTTCATTTATTGAATACGTCATTTGTGCTGTATTTACATAGCAATGTTCTGTGAATAATGCCTGGCAAACGCTAGCATAGGTTTTCCAACATGGTGAGCAGTGAAGTCTAATGTTTGCACTAATGCAAGCTTCATTCCTATTTAAAGTATACCTTTACTTTAAAATTTACAAAGCCTGAAGAAAATATGAAAAAATGCCTCCATTACAGCTCATACAGATAAAAAGGCACTGGAAAAAAGGAAAATGAAGAGAGAAATGCTGCTTTATAACTAAAGAAGCAGTTTATGTCTTTACAGGCACTATCACAGCTGGCCCTCCTAATCCCTTATAGTGACACTGTAGATGGATAACGGTTTATTACACTGCACCATTTAGTGGACATGAGCTGCATTTTGTTGTCTCTTCTGTAGCTGATAATGTTTTTCCACAACAGCACCTGCTAGGCCTCCTCCACATCCTGAAAATGCGAATGTTTCTAAGCCTGTCATCAGAGCAGAACTAAAAGCCTCAAAGTCAGAAGAGGTGGATGACAGACACACTTGGCAGTGATGATAGTCTGTTTTCAAAATACATGTTCTAAAGGACAAAAAAACACAAACCTGGGAAAAGACACTGTTAACATGTACACTGCCAGACAAAACAACACTACAAGCCTATTAAGCCTGGTATAAGCAAAATAAATCACATTATTGAGAATGTAACTAAATAGTGGTTATGTATCTGTATTTAAATCCAGCTTAATAAAAAAGAACATTTTGTGTGGTTGCATGTTGCACTGTGATATAACTCTAGGGGACCAAAAAGTTGTATAGTTTTAATAAGCCCTACGGAGACCTGGTCACTTCACTATGTTATTACACGTGATACTTGTCAGAGCCTTTGTGAAAGCACTAGTTTAAGTTAAGCTAATTCTAAAGTGATTAGTTATGAACGTTTTTAAAGTGTCCTCATGAGCAATGTTGAGTCATGTTTTTTTTTTGTTTTACTAATAAATTGGGGATTATATTGTGTTTATGTACACTACAATAACTTGAATGTATGTTTTGCCAATAATATAGAAAAATATTGCAACAGGCTTACAGCTTAAAAAAAAGTCTTGGGGTTTAATCAAATACCATGGAGCAACTAATATGAAAAAAAAAAGGTTTAAGAAAATGTATAAAAATAGCTTCAGCAGAAAAAAAGGAAATGTGCTTATAGTGACCACCTACCTGTACAGAAACATAGTTCCCTTGACATATCTGATAATCTAGAAGAATATATGATTGCCCCACTGACTGTAAACCTGGAAGTTTGCTTTAAAGAACAAACCCACAACTCACTTCAACAGTGACCTCACAAGCATTATATGCTCAACCCACCTATGTGGTGGAAATAAGGAAGAAGCCTTTAATGGTTACTCATGCCTGAGCCCTCTTCATGCCCTCATGATGACAGTCTTGGCTACCGATGAACAAAGTGATTTGGGCAAATTTGATTTGACTACAACCAAATAGCAACACCATCACTGGCATATAGAAGGAAGACAAATGAGCTCCCTCATATCAGAAGTACTGATATTTTTCTTCAATCTTCACAGCCAAACAGCGGATTAAAAAGGTACAAACAATGACTAGGTAGTAGTTCCCAACCACCATGGGTTTATTGAAAATCTCAAGGTCACAAATTTCAAGTTCTAGGCTGAACATTTTGCAGGTTCCGGATGCAGTGAAGAAGCCCCACAAAAAGGGTGGACGTTAAATGAGCACTGACAATTCTGTGTAGAGAGAAATATTACACTGGTCAACTAACATTTTCTTGCCAAGTCATTGTAGGTTATGTTTGATGCACAGATTCTAAATATGATATTAGTTTTTGAAATTTTGACCACAATAATAACCTTATAGAAAACTCATGAAACATGAAAATATAGCAAAATTGAACTAGATATGCCTAGGTATACAAAATTAAATTTTTGAAATACCTAATGTCAATATATTCTATATTCAGCATATTTACAGAACTAATTACAAAGATGTGTTCATGCCATCTGCCCTGATACCGTTCTTCCATCACCTTTATATCTTGATAGAACCTCTCCCCTTGTTCCTCATTGAAATCTCCAAGGTTTTCCGGAAATTTTTGCAAATGGCTATGGAGATAGTGTACCTTTATGCTCCTAGTAACACCCAAATGTTCAAAGTTTAAGAGCAAGTTCTGTACCAGTTCTTCATAATTTTGTTCTTTATAGTTACCCTAGAAATTCATGACAACATAGCTGTGCCAGGCAGAAGCTTCAGTATCAGTCATGTAACTTGTGAAATGTAAATTATTTATCAGTTTCCGAATCTGGGGTCCATCAAAGATTTCCTGCTTTTTTAATTTTTCAGTACTCAATCCAGGGAGGAATCTACAAATGTTTTTGAAGCAATCGCCATCCTTGTTCAGAGCTCTAACCATTTTGCCTCATTAATCCCAGGTTTATGTGTAGTGGAGGGGGAAAGATTTTTTTCTTTGTCAACCATTGGCTCATTAATGATGTTCGCTGCACCTTTTTTCCTTTTTTTCCTTTGGAGGCCATGCCACATTGTTCCAGTGGTCCTCCTTTGCTCTACTATACCACAATCAGATGAAACATGGGTACTTTGTGTATCCACTTTGCTGTCCAAATAGGAAGTTCACCATTTTTAAATCAACACATATGGACCATTGGTGTTTATGATAGCAAAGCTTTTGCAAGACCATTTTGATATTTTCATATTCTTTAAGTTTTGTTGAGTGACCAATTGGAATTGATGCATAGCAGTTGCCATTATGCAGTAAAACAGATTTCAAACTTCAAGTGGAACTGTCTATGAAAAGCCGTCAGTCTTCTGCTCGGTATTCTGGTACTCCGATATGGGCTAGTAGTTCAGGGATGTTACAACAGTACACAAAGTCTCCATCTTCACTGAAATATGGTGGGATTGTCACCTCTCTTGTCCTATAAACCGTTATTTTAACTTCCAGTCTCACACATTTCTTTTCATTTAGCCTGGATACGTCACATATTAAATCATTGAGCTCTTCTTAGGAGAACTGCTGGTTTAATGAAACACTTCCTTCATATTCACTTCCACTGCTAACTCCTGGATTACACTCCAAACCCTGTATATCCTCCATGTCCGATATAGGAATATCAGGGAGTGTACTGAACACTGGTATGGGAACATCAGCACCATGCGGCACAGGTTGTCTTGCTGATTTCAAATCAGGGTACTCCCATTTGTTTTTCTTGTAACGATTGAAACCTTTTACATTCACAGCACAAAAATAACAATCATTATGATGAATTTTGGGCTCTCGCCATACCATAAGTACACCAAATTTCAAACTTTTCAGTTTTCCATTTTTACACTGACGTAGACACTCTACACAAGTTTTGCATACCATATGGGGAGCCCAATACTTGTCTTGGTCCCCCAGTTTAATACCAAAATATGCAAGATATGCTTGTTTCACAAATTCTGTAATGTTTCTTACATGCATTAGAGTCATTTAAACAACTTTGTTTTGAAGAATTCATATTTCAGAAAAAAAGAAAATGTATAAATAAAAAGGAGGCAAATGAAAGTTTCATTAAAATATTGCTACATTTATTATATAAAATGCGAAACATCGGTGTAAATAAAGATTGATAAAAATATGCTGTGTTAACATTTTTTGTTGATAAAATCGTCTATTCCGATTCCTGTATCACAAGAACTAGAGCCAATTCAATTAAAATGATATCATTTCTGGATTCAGCAGACCTGAAATACACTAAATATATTTAAAAAATTTTTTTTTGTTGAGCTGTGTTATGTTTGCATACTTTATTTTTTTTTCCTGGCATTTGTACATGTTCCCCATACCAGTGTCTGGCTTTCCGTCATTTGTTTCACAATAACTCGCTTGTTAGTCTTTAAAAGTGACCAGATTAAAACACAAGATTTGCCCCCATTCACTAATGGGGTGCACTGCAACACCAATACAAGTGAACTTGCATTTGAAAGGCACCATTTCCTTCTAAAGATTATTGGGAGGTCATACTCCTGCTGATTTACCTTCTTATTAAGTTACCAATCACATGATACAAATGGTTTTAACTTAGTCATACATTAAATTCTCTGTGTTAAAGTACAAGTAATCAATCAGACAGACAGCATTTGTAGCTATCTGACAGGCTGAACTTTTGCTTGGGTAACTTTTGTAATATCTGTAATAAAGAAGAATGCCCAGCATTGCCCCATTGCTGTCTATTTTTCTTTTCTTTCTTTCAGCTTTGACACAACTCATTCATGAATTGCTGCCACTTTAACATCAAACTTATGTGATGTTCTCCTAGCTTGACCTGATTTTAGCAAAAGATGTCTCAGCAAGCCACTCTTCAAGAGGCTGGTGAAGAATTGCTATATTTGTTTAATGCCACAATATATCTCACAGTTAAATTACTCAAATGAAATAGCATGTTTTTTCCCTCTCCCTCTTAACATTGACTAATATTTCATACAATACAGGATAAGAAGTGACTTACGCGGCATGATAAGTATTACATTTTCATAACTTTTCTGATACATGAAATCATTTTATTACCATCACATCGAAGATATCAATCTGATGTTAATGCTGGTTCTGTCACTTGTAGCATGATGCATTGCTTGCTATATAGCCGAAGAAACTTCCATTTATTTCAAAGTCTCTCTAGAGTATACAATATCAGGAGTGGATTCTGTTTAACAGACCTCTGCTCAGTTTCCATAATGCTGAGAAATATATGATCGCAATTAGCATAAGCCCTAATTCAGGTGTTTATTTCCAGGTTATGGCTTTAGGGTAAAGCATCTTGTGTCATGATGACAAATCCTAGGTGAGATTACCACCTTGTTCCATTGGCACCACAGATAGACAAAAATATATCAAAGCGACTGCCAGACAGTTAAAAGGGAATAGAAAATAAAAAGGATGTGTCCAAGTACTGCTGGTGGCAGGTGTCAGAACATAAGCATCAGCAGGATCAAAAAGGAGCTTTTCTCTGTTGCTTATTAAAAAGGAAAAAGAACCTCAAATTTCTATACTCTCTATCCCAGCCTGCTGTGAGTTCCCTATTCTGAGCTTCGAAACAAATCCATCATAGTTCCTTTTTTACAACATACCATGTACCACATTTAGTCTCCTGGTGCCCCATATAAGCCTACTCTTATGCTATTCCTTTTTAACTGATGTAATTGAGAGGCAGCTGAGCTATCATAAAAAATCACGTATGATACAATAAAGAAGTTATTTCTGCACCACTTCAAACTTTTTTTTTCTTACCTTGCTCCTGCTGTCTCAAAGGATGCAAAGCTGTTATGTTTTCCGATTGCTGTTGAAAAAAATAACTGCTGACTACATTGTCATGTTAAGCTTCTTTTCATATGCTTGTTCTGCTCGCTTGATCTTTGTTAATTTTCAGACATCACCACTGATTCCTGTTGACATCCAAATTGCCATTCGTATCCCTATAATTAAAAATGTATGCAGCTAATAATTTATAACACCAGGAGTAGATATTAATCACAACTTTCTGTTGCTATGTATTGTTCAATAATTCTTTCAGTATTATTAATGATACTAATAGAACATCAGCAAGACATTTTGGATAATAAGTTTTTAAATCTCTTTGTTGCCAATGCTTAGGTACCATGAAAGTTATCTGCTTTGGGACACATACCATGTTGAATGTTTGCGGGATAAACAATCATATCTCTGGCTACTGTTTATCCACTTATTGTAACATAGTTAATGTATTAATACAGTTCTATCAAACAATTTACTTTCTATGATGATTCTTAATCAATGGACCATCATTACCCATTCTGTTTCCTTCATACTGAGAAGCATGTTAATTGATTATATGTTGTTATGCACATTTCAAGCTGTGGCTAGGTCAAGCCACTAAAAAAAAACTGAAAGCTCCAAGGTACACATCAAATGAGCTTGCTTTGTTAGAAAAAAGCAAACTTGATATGCCTCGATATGTAAAAGCAAACTTGTATCATTTGAGTCTGACAAGTACTGACAGTTGCTTTGATAGGGAACATTTACTTAAGACAGATAGCCTTCATGTACGCAATATCATGAAAGCTGTACCAAAAGAACCCTAAGACTGCATTATTGGATGCGAGTTATAAGATACGAAAGCTTATAATCAGCCCTCTTCTTCTTACATTACAGGAAAAAGTAAAAACAAATTGACATAGAGGGGCTTAATGGTCAATCTCTATCATTATGTGAAAAAGAATTTGTACTTTAAAGCACTGCTATGCAATGTTGAAATTGGTGGGTAATCCTAGAGCACAATGATAGAAATATATTGGCCATACGCTTAGCATTTTTGTTACTTTCAAAGAGTTTTCAACCCCAATTAATTTCCAATAATCAAACTGTAAAAATTGTCGTTAAAATTATTTTTGATTTTTTTTTTAGTTATGATTATTTCTTGGGAGCTGGAATGCAATTGTGATTAAATATTTATTGGAAGCTACCATGATGCCTACCAAACCATTGGACCTTGGTGGGTCCCCAACCCGTGGTCCAGCTGTCTGACAGGTGGGCCGTCGTTCTGGTCGGTGACCCCCCAGTGCGGTCAGGAGAAGGACCCCTCTTGGGGGGGGCGCACTTGCCATAGCCGCGGACAATGTCTCCTGTACGCCTTGCAGGCTCAGACCTGCTATGGGAGAGTAGGTAGGTTCTGGCATAATTGCATCACTCTGGGGGAAATGACACATGGCTCTCCACGTATGTGCAGTCCGGAGTCCATGCACTTAGTGGTCCGCCAGCTCCAAAAGGTTGGGGACCACTTGCATAACATATCCCTTGAAAAATGTTTTTGTGAAAATAGAACATTACATGCATTTAAACAAGGATGCTGGATCCCTGTCCTGATTGTTATACTTAAGTTAGTTCTTACATGGGGCAAAGGCACTAGGAAAATAAGTACTAAATCAGCACTATTGCCTATGTTATAATACCTAACGACAGCTTACCAAAGCATACCATAGACACTCACAGAGCAGGGAGGTTGTTCAGTATTTAGTACCCTTGCTAACTGTGCAAGGAAAAGGGGATGACCTGTTAAATTTACTATTGTGGACATATTCCGATTAGTTTATAAGAATAAATTATAAGGCACCAACAAGAGTTTAAACCTAAAGTGTGTTGTTCTCGTGAATTCCAACTTACATATTCTTTCTCTTTTTTTAGCATGAATATGGACTGTTTTCACAGCTGATGGGTGGGTGGTGTGTAGTGTTTCTCTGGTTATACTACTATTGTGTTTATAATTTTGATAACAACTATTTGCAAACATATGATATTACAATATGTTCTGTTTTGTGTTTGTTCAGGACAGACACTCTGTAAGTTTAGTTTAATACTGAGATTAAATTGTGTTTTTTGTACTGAAGAGTTATGTACTTTTAAAAAGTTCTAGTGTTATCCAATTAGTATCATAGAGGATAAAGGACACATGGATCAGAAAATGTAAGTTTTTTTTATAGTTTTGAATACAACAGGAAATTAAAATGTCACACTGTCAGAGAACTTGCCTCGTCTGCTTTTTCAGTATTGGCATGGCCAATTCTATCAGACACAACTGTCTAGAAGTGGATCCTCCTTTGATAAATGACAGGCACACATACATACAATTTCAGGATTACCCTAGCCTACTGCAAGCGTGTGATGGCTGTAGCTGGGCTCCTGAACATCCATTGTGCCCTATGCAGGTACAATGGGAAACACTAATGACTCAGAATGCGCATTTGTAGTTGATGCTGAAGATCGCACAGCTTTAAGACTAAAGATAAGGATAGTGTTCAGCTGTAAAAATCCTGAACCCATTCTGAAAACAAATCACCAGTTTGTTTTGTCAATGGTAAATTTAACTGGGAAAGTACAACATAGTGAAAGGGTCCCTTTAATGTACAAAGACCATTAAGGCCTGTGTCGATGGCATGCGTTTACATCAGAAATGCTTTTCTCTACTCTATGGGAATGCAGAAGCAGATCAGAAGGTCAACTTAAGGTGAAATACACCTATCAATGGTTTCTGAATGATTGTAAAACAGATATAAAATGCACATTGCATTTGCCCATCGACACAAGCCTGAAATTTAGGCACTTTTTGTGTTTTTGTCTTTAAAAGTAATGTGATGATTTCACTCATGTATCTATATTATAAATTATGTTACATAGCACATCTATGGATGCCTCCAATAAAGAACCCAAGGTTATCTTTAATGCATCAACCAAATGAAGTATAATTTAGGGCTGCACTCTGTATTATCAGATGGTTTCTGGATCATTATTATTCTTGCCTTACGACTCACTCCCAGTTCTTCTTTTTTTCCCTACAAATCCATATGTATGTTTTGTCTCAGTATTTATTTGAAAACTGACATTCCTATATTTGATAATGACTGATGGAAAGAACTAAGAGGGGAATATGTAAGGTGATGGAAACTGATAGGAACACTTTAGAGAAGAATAATCAAAGTGTTCTTTCATACTTGAGAAGTCTGCATACAACTTCCTGTTGAACATTGATTTAGATTAAAGTTTTCAAATTAAAAAATGAAATCTTTTTATAGTTTCAACCCTCATGATAATTAAAAAAAATCTGCTGAACCCAATGGCCATTTTCACATTACAAATGAATGAATGTTTTCAAGAGCAGTCCCAAGTATCAAGAGATACTCATATTTGCATACCTAATTCTCCATTGTAAAAATGATATAGCATAAAGTGTTATATAATACAGAAAGACAGAATGCAGACTGACAGCTCTTATTCATCTACAAAGCAAGCATGGCATAAGATTTCAAGCTAAGGTACTAATGCATATGTATAATTTGACTGCAGATGCCAATTGAAATTCAGAGAATATGCAGAGGCCACAAAGGTCTTTGTTGTTCTTTGCAAATAATAATGATATGAACAGCTCTGTCATTGATAGAATATAAATATAATTAGGATCTTCGCACAAGGGTAGAATAAACAGTTGTCTTAAGATAATCATACAATAAACCATCAAAGGAACTGTTATTACACAAGAACATGGAAGTATGTGTGATTTATACCACTTTACAAGTTTCAGTTTCATACAACCTAATGCAAGAATACAGATTGCAAAGATAATGGTTAATTACATCTGAAATTTTCATATATGTTGTATAATAGGAGGACTCTTAGTAGCACAAAATATGTGATATTTTAGGGTGGTGGCAAGGTACATCTATCAAGGCATTCCCTTTAGAAGTACCCAGGCTTTGGCCAAACTAATAATAATATGGATGGAACTTGACTGCTCTTAAAGAAGAAGAGGGCTGGCAGAACCAAGGCAAACCATGAAGAGACATGGACAAGGTTGGCCAGTAGTCAGGGCAGGAGTAGACAAGTGTGGTTTTTATACAAAGAGAAGGTCAGGTAAGGCAGTATACAGAAAGTAATCACAGTCAAGACAAAGCAATAAAATTTAGTATATGTTTGAATATAAGCTGGTCACCAGCAGAATAGCATACACAGTCATAGCATGACTAAGTTATCTAGTTCAAGAGATAGAATAATACACTACTACATTAATACCAGATTCTGTCATAGCTTTAAAATATATGTGCAGCCAAGATTTTTCTTCAGCTTTGAATAGAGCAGAGATGAATAAGAATTCCAGATTTTTATGACCGTGAAGATTCCCCTCAATTACCATCACGAAAATTGGGGTAATATCTGCAACATGGTTTCTAGCCTTCCCCTATTCCACTAAAAGTTTATAAATTTTTGTCTTTATTATTGCTGACAATTTCTCCCAATTCTTACTTCTTGAGACTGTTGGTGAAATCTCCCCTACTGAGCCCCAAAAAGCAGTAAAAACCTGACAGATGATCCTATTCTTCCCCATTGTGTCTCTTGTGCATATTTTAAAGTACAACTGATCCAATTAGGTATGAATAATATTCTCTAAACTGCATAGGAATAGAACAGAATCCACTATGCAAATTATGTTCACAGTAGACTGCATATCCCCTTGTATTGCCACTGTCATGTTCATGTGAACATATGCCTTATGGGACTGTGTCAAAAAATTGGTTTCACACGTAGACACAGTGCATTAAGCAAATCAGGAACAGTATGCATAGCAGAAAAGAAGAAAAGCCTACAAACTGTAGAAGATATGAATGAGATGCATTTAAAACACTTATGTTGTATCAAAAATATAATACTGGAATAAAAAAAATTTTGAGTAACCAATGTTTTTGAATTCTGGACCTGCCACATTGATGCATATCATATAACCTGTGCCATGTTTGATCTGGCCATTCTGATATGAACAGTAATGGACTGAATTTGCTTTTTCACCTAAAATTTATTTTCAAGATGGAGCTACTGAATTAGACCAAAATTGTGTTTACTTTTTTTTCCTTTTTTTTACACACAGTCTGCTTTGAAAAGTTATCATGTCATTTTATTGGGCTACATTTGCTAATTGTACCTGTTACTTTTTAGGTGAGGTTTTTATTGCATTGGATACATATTTTTACCTAAATAGCATTAACTTCCAAAAACAAAAAAAAAAAACTCCATGTTTCAAACACATATCACAAAGACAGATGATAATAATCTATTAAAAATGTTAATACATAACACTATAAGCTCTATTTAGCAGTGAATCTGACATTCTTTCAAACATTCCCTGGTGGAAATCAATCACTGCCATTGAAACATTTGGACCTAGAAGATTCCCATGAGGGATGTCCAATTCCCTGTTTAATAAATTGAGGCCTATATATTTAAAGAGAATGTGTCATCACAAACATATCCCAAGTATAGACAGGGATTTTTACTTAAAGAATCTAGAGACTTCAAAAGATATAGCAGTGCAATGGTAGCTCCAAAAATGGATGGCCAGAAAGAAGTGAATGATAAGTTTTAAGAATCCCTAAATATTAAAAAAGGCCCCATCAACATAAAAAAACGCCCCAAAATAAATAATTTTCCTATAATACCACCCCTGAAACAGTAGCCTACTGTTTAAAGCTTTTAATTTGCCTTCCCAGATTCTGCTGATCCCCTTTTAACAAGATAATTATATTTTTACCTACAGCCTATTTCACTCACACTTTATTTTTGCTCCAGTGATGTCACCGGGTTGCTTTGCTTTTTTAGGTAATGCAAGTAATCTCAAACCTGTGGGCTTTGTCTTGTTTTTATGGCAGCAGCAACTGTAAACCATACGTCCAGTCCAGAAAACAAAATGGTCCTCGGACATGACTAGTATAGGCTCAACTTAGAAGCTACAAGTGTCTGCCTTAAATGTTTTTAAAACCTATCTTTTCCTGTGTCCTGTGACATTCTGCTGCTGTAGATAAGAGCATTTGAGATCTGAGAAGAATGTATGATAGTTGTACACATCATAGGAAGAAAGAATACAAACTGGACCAGATACAGTACACAGAAAAACTACATAAAAAAGAACAGATAATAGGCTAAAAGCAGAGGTTTAGTGGCAAAGTATCATATATTTAATAATATAAACAAATGCTAAGCATAGTTATCTTACAAAGAAGCTGTTTCAACTTTCTCAGACTATAGCCATAGCACACAGCACTGGGTTTTTTTTAACCCTTACCAGCTCAGCCTGAAAAAGACCTGTGAGCTGCACCAAATATAAACCTGAAGGTACGGAGAACACTGGACACTGTCTTCCTATCAACCTAAAGTCCAGTCCGTTATCCCGGGAAAACCCTTTAAGTCTTAAGCTCCTCTGAAAACCTTCAATGTGAGTCTCCTGTATGATGTTTCCCCACCTATAATCTCCCCTGAGAAAGCCCTACATGAGTGAAACGCACTGGGCACTGAAGCTTTTTATTTTGTTTTTTGATCTTATGTAAATATGGTTAGATAAAAAGAACTTCTCTCCTTCCTTGTGTATAATGTTGGGAGACACCTCTTTGAAAAACCATAAATAAATTGGCGACGAAAGAAAAAGCTTTAAGTCTCAAGTACTTTAGTGAAGTATTAATTATGTATTGATATACTGTTGATTCATACATAATTATAACAAACACATTTGATATTATATCCCCAGTCCTGTTACAATTTCACAGATGGTACTTTCCATGAACTCTGACCTTCCCTGTGATCCTGACTTATACATGTGCTACTCCCAGCCCTAATACAACTATCCTAACTGAGATGCTGGGATAATGGGAGGATACCCACACACACACATTTCTTCTGAATGCACCAGGCTATGAGAACAATCCTTAGTAATGTATTTGCTCAGTTTCTGGATTCTCTCGGCCAGGATCCAGCCTATATGACCCCCCCCCCCCTCATTCCCACCGGGGAAACCACCCACCCCTACATAAAAAATTGTTTTTGCATGAAACCACTCCATGGGGCAAAAAAAGGTTGCATTATGGGCACTTTACTTCTTTTACTCTTTGAAGGTGATATTACCCAGATATTATTCCTATCTAACCCCAATCAGGTATATTTTTTGAGTTAATTTTTTAAGTGTCTTTTGCTCCTTGAAGGTAATTTTACCCTGATATTAGACAAACAATAGACCAAGAGACTGATGCACTTGGTACAGCATAGTTGCAGCTTTTCTAGACCATTCAAATAAAGGTCCTTTGGTTGGGCCACACACTAGGTCTCAGCAGCATCTTTGACGTTAGAAATGTCCTCAAAACGTTGCCCCTTTAAGTGTTTCTTCAAATTCCAGAAGAGACAATAGTCCGAAGGGGCCAGGTCAGGTGAGTAGTGGGGATGGTGAACCAATTAGAAACCTAGGGTGTTCAATTTGGCAGCCACAACATTGGACGTGTGAGCAGGTGCTTTGTTCTGCAAAAAAAGGATCCCTTTGGTCAACTTTCCACAGCATTTCCAATTAGAAATTAGAAACCTAGGGTGAACCAATTAGAAACCTAGGGTGTTCAATTTGGCAGCCACAACATTGGACGTGTGAGCAGGTGCTTTGTTCTGCAAAAAAAGGATCCCTTTGGTCAACTTTCCACAGCATTTCATCTTAATTGTCTCCATCAGCTGGTCCAAGAGGTTAGCATAATACTGTACGGTGATACTAGAGCCATGAGGTAGGTAGTCCACCAAAAGAATACTGTCTTTGTCCCAGAAAACAGACACAATGACCTTTTTTGTCCGATTTCTGGGTTTGGAACTTATTTGGCTGCAAGGACCCGCTGTGGCACCATTACCTTGACTGTTCTTTGGTTTCAGGATCATAGATATGGAGCCAGGTTTCATCCTCAGTCACTAACTTAGCCAAAAAGTCCTGTGCAGCTTCAAAATGGGCCAAAACAGCTTTGGATGCTTCAACTCGTTCCTTCCTCTGATCACTGTTCAAACATTTCAGCACCCAGTTTGCTGAAATCTTGCACATGTCTAGGATAGTTGTGATAACAAACCCAACTCGCTCCCTTGAGATTTCAAGTATCTTGGCTATCTTTTTTTGCAAACATTCACCGGTCCTCAATAATCAGCTCATGGACAGCATCGCAGGTTGCCAGGTCAGTTGAGGTTGGGGGCGCCCACTGCAGGGCTCATCTTCAACAGTGAAATGCCCAGTCTTGAAACGAGATATTCAGGTTTTAACAGTGCTGTAGGAAGGACACTCCTCCCCCCCAATGTTTGTGACATCTCAGTGTGAATGTCTTTTGCTGACTTTCTCTGGAGAAACAAAAACTTCATGATGGCCCGTAACTCCAACGACGTGAAACTTGCCTCTGCCATCACAGCTTCTCACTAAAAGAAAAAACAGTTTTAAGAATTGCAAAGACCTGATATTTGCAAAGTTACATACTAAGATATTAAGCTGTCATATGCCCCCACACTCATTTTTCTATTTAATTTCGAAGGGGGCAAAGCCAGGAACTTCTCAGCACCCCCTCATATATTATCATACATCATCCCACAAAGAGGGATTACATTACATCTCTCCTACCCAATGCATTTATATGCATATGAATTTTTTTCTAACCTACTGTAGCAGCTTTACCAGACACCCCATACAGGAATTGAAAATATGACATTCTCAGATCATTCTCGCCCTTACCTCATGATTCCATCTACATGAACAAACCCCAGGGCCCTGACAATGACATCTGAACGAGTAACTGCTTCATGATCTCAAAGTTATTGCAGACCGAGACACAAACTCCTATCCACATCTTCTGCTGAAAAAAAATCTGGCAGGTTCATAAATCTTAACTCCATGGGGCCTCAATCAAACACAAGTGTAAAAAAAAACCTCAAAGACTTCAGTATCCTTTACTACAAATTACTGTCCTGGAAGCAACCCATCAACATTATCAAACCCCCTGAAAATAAAACAAAACTAGTTAAAATCCTAGAACTCTTTTTAACATAATACTATAGTTCACCTTCTTGTGAAATTAAAAAAAGAGAATTTCAATGAACTTTTGGCTTTGAGATGTAACATTCTCAAGATTACAGTTTTCCTTTCATCCTACTCTCCCAAATAGGTAGGTTTGCACTTACCAACAGACATATAAAAACTGCTTTGTATTATCTTTTCCTTTTTTAACCCTTCTGTTGGAAAAGATGCAACATTCTAAGCCAATATTCATGTCTTCCACAAGCCCTATAAGTACATATTCCACAAGCATTCCTAAACCCTACTCAGACGATCTTTTACAAATTTGGTGAAACAAACAAGTGGGATGATAACACTGTTTTGTGATGCATCAAAGACAATGCCCCTGATTCATCATTGAAATCCGCGATCGCGGGAAGCGCGACAATACGCGCGACCCGCGATCGCGGATTACCGCGGTCCGGGACTTCGCCAGTAAAAAGCTGTCGGATAAGCGCGGCTCCGTGCGCGAGCTTTTCCGGTTGTTGAATAGCGCGATCGCGCGCGATTCCGGATCGCTAATACGAATGCGCGACCGATAATCCGATTTTGTTTGATGAATCAGGGGCAATGACTCTACCAGATGTCAGATTCTACCTTTTGGCAGTACATCTTACCAGAATTGCTGATAGGTATAGACATTGGCACATCTAACAATGGACTAACATGGAGAAGACATTCATCAATATCCCCTTTAAATTAATGATGTGATGTCAGACCCACTCTTCCAAATTCAAACCGAACCCCACAACTTTCCAAACTTTTTCAATCTTGCATAAAATCTCATATACGGAAGGTTTTTCTCCATACCCTTGCCCTTTATTCCAGATTATTAAATACCCTGTTTTCACTAGGTATAAAGTTTGTTTGTTTTTAATCTAAAAGGTATGGCTAAAGACAAATCAACATTTTTAAAACAAACTCCCTTATCTGACATGTAACATTAAATCCACTGCTCCAGATATTTCACAAACACAATGGGCCTGATTTACTAAAGCTCTCCAAGGCTGGAGAAGGTATACTTTCATCAGTGAACCTGAGTGATCCAGGAAACCTGGAATGGATCCGGTCCATTGGAAACATTTGCTAACAAATAGCAAAAAACTTTTAGGAAATCCATTCCAGGTTTGCTAGATCACCCAGGTTCACTGATGAAAGTGTATCCTGTCCAGCCTTGGAGAGCTTTAATAAATCAGTGAGGTTTTCATCCAAATGCCTTTTATCCATCTAGTCCTTTTTTAAATTTCTTCTGGGACAAGGCACATGACATAAACCAAAAACTTACAGATGTAAAAGATTAAATCTCATAACATAAATAAACCTTCCATGCTAAATTATATTAGAAACCTTGCCCATGCAATCTTCTCCATTAGCTATTCATTTAGGGTTAGATAGGATTAACAATATAAAGAATATAGAAAAATTCATCTGCTTTTGAAGGGCACAGATTCTTGCTTTTGAAATACTTTGTTATACTGGATAGACTTCATCATGATTATTATTTATTTATACATGTTCTTGTTCATGAAAAACTCAGTAACAACCTAATGTGAAGTATGCCTTATTCCTACATTGTGGAATTATTCACATTTATTGTATTTTCATTATTCATATGTACATGTTTTACCTATTTACTTTTATATCTTTATATTTTTGTTAAAGCTGAAGAATTTCTAATAGGAGATTTCCAGTTAAACCTTGAAGCCATTAGGGCTTAAAAAGAAACAGACTTTAGTAAACTTTTGGTTGATATTCAGTGTATTATACCTTTTTTAATAGTATAGGAGCCTTTCATGTTGAAAACTAATTTTAAAATATGGTTCTATCATATTTTTTTAGTCTTTCTGATTGCTTTTGCGCATATCGCTAGAATACTGCATTGCCATCATGAAAAATGAGGTGGAAATTTGTGTCATAAATCATGCTATTTAATTGAAGTGCAATGTTAACCTCTGTGCAACACCTCAGGGAATTGTGGTTGTGCATCAATACAGCCAATACAAATGAAAAACAATATGATTCTCATCACATATTGTTACATAATATTCTTACTATATCTGCCATCAGCAGCATAACTTAGGATAATGGATATCTACTAAAATAAATGTTCTACTCTGATTTCACACAACATGAAAATGCTTCTATTGTTAGGAAACAGTCCACATTTATAGTTCTTTATTTTTCTTTATTTAAATACAGGGTTGCAATGTATTTAAAGTTAACAGTACTTTATTTAAATTTTTTTAAAGTAAACATATGTGTAGAAGCAGGTGCCACAAGGTGGTCATTCTTAATTTTATTGGCCATAAAAGGTTCTTCCGTGCCCTTCCCTGATTTAGTTTTCCTGCTGAGCTCAGATTGTTTTTAGAATTGATAACTATGCCCCACAAATGTCTTACCATAAGTAAAAGTACCTTTACTGGCAACATAGACATTTGACATAGAAATGTCAGCTGGCTCATCCCTTGATGGAAGAGGTTAAGTCCCAGTGCCAAAGTTAAACTAAATTAGAGAGGGCTATTGAATAGGTTTCTGGGTGATAAAAGTAACAGGAGATATTCTATGGCAGCCTTGGGATGACTTTCAGGTCTTCAGAGAACCCCTGCTATAATTACCATACAAACAGCTCACAATACATTACCATGGTGGTTAGAAGTAAAAATGCCTCTTACATTGCCAGTGGGAAGAATGTCATTCTTACATAACGCCAAATGGATCATTGGTCCTAGTAGTATCTGACCTAAGAGGTACAAATTGCTCATTGCTTAAGGAACCCCTATGAAACTCAAGAGGAACCTCAGGGTTCTATGGAATCCTGATTGGGAAACACTGTTCTATGGTATCTGCTGTTAGGCAAGATGTTTACATTTAAACATTTACAACTGAGTCTGTTAATGTAAAAATAAATAAAAACAACATCTTGTATATCAGATATCAGAGATGATTCCTACGTGTTTTAAGGGAAAGGAAGCTACAGACTTGACCCATACCTATTAATATAATATAGATTTTATTTATTTATTTACTTTTTACAAGGCTCTGTTTGTTTCAATTCCTGTAGTGTACTGAGATGTTATAAAAGGTTTAAATAGATGATACAAAAGTCACCAATTAATGAAGTTTAAAGCTTCTCAATCTCACCAGTCTAGAGCAAGAAAAATTAAGACAAGAATAATAACAAAGCATTGACTTAGAAAGGCTCATGAGGAATTAGAATTTAGATCATTAGCATTTCAATATTTTGATTAAATATAGGTAATAAGTAAGTCAATTGTCAACATTACCTTATATGTGACACTTTCATTCACTCAAAAAACAATTAAAAAAATGGTTGTATTATTTCGTTTTAGTACAAAAGCAGCTACAGCTGAGGTAAACAATATGAAACAGGACAAAAATCCTTCACATAACATGGTTGGAATGCTTTAAAGCTGTAAGTGCTTTTTACATTTTGAGGTTCCCTCTTCCCACTGAAAACAATCTATTTTAGAGGCATGAATCCTTGGTGGCCAAGAAATGGGACTGGAAGCAAGTATGTGTCGTTCTCTTGTCAAGGAGTTGTATTGGTCAGACAAACTGGGGCAGTGTGTGTGAAGGAACACATTATTTACATTAATTTTTATTGGCATTTCTATTGATTACTGTTCTGAATGTAAGCCGTGAAGACCACATTTTCTGGGTTTATACTTGAGTCCAAGAATATTCCTAGATTTTCTGTTAAAATTAGTAATTTGGTATATATTAAGGATGAGCGAGAGAAATGTTTCATTTCAGTCTCACGGTGAATTGGACCTTTCTCGCTCACTGAACATGTAAGCGAGAATGACCTTTGTTATTCACCACGAGGTCATGTTCTCGACAGACTCAGATGATCTCTCAATGGAAAATCTCCATTGAGAGTTTATCTGGAGTTCGCCTGCAGTCACAGCTGAATGGAGGCACCCGCGTGCCTCCAATCAGCTGTAACCGCAGGTTACCATGGTCACTGGGCTGTACTAATCAATGAACCTGCAGTCACAGCTGATTGGAAGCATTCGCGTGCCTCCAATCAGCTGTGACTGCCAGTTCCCACACTCCCTGGGCTGTACTTATCAATGATAAGTACAGCCCAGGGAGCGTGGGAATCTGTACTTCAATGTAATTCCCAAAATCGGTTCACCGAAATTCTGCGGACCCATGGGCAGTTCGGGGACATTTTCGCGAGAATATCAGGGGCTATATATGTGCCATATTACTTGTCCACAATGTAATGTAACACTATAGGGTTTTCTCTGTCAAATTTGCGCATGAAAAGTTTTGGGGCTTTTTACCTTTAAGCAATTAATTTGAAAGCTGACAACTACCAAAATAAACAAAAATAATGTAAACATTTCTACGATTTTTATTTAATGAATGGAGAAATTTGATTATTCCTAATTTTCACTACTTACCGTCCTTATACATACAATCCACTGATTTTTATGTTTAGGATAGGTCTGTAGAAGTATTTGCATTATGGGACTGTGTAAATTCATCTCTGATTGGTGTATCAACAATCATATTCACAGATAGGCCTTGGCATCGCAATGTGGCTTCATATATATTTGCATATGTATACAACAAAACATCTGTTTGTAATGCAAATTGTTGAAACAGTTAGGACTTTTATGCTAACTAGCTGGTAATTATGCTGGAATTGTTGTATTTTATTATTATCTGCATTGCCCTTTCAGTGTATAATTTTATCTAAGCAGGTGCAATTTTTTTTTTTTTGCTTGTGGTGTTGAAAGTAGATACATACTGAAGATCTTCATGTTCCCCAAAACAAGTCTGGTCCTCTGATGTGCTGCTGCGCCTTCAGGTAGTAAGGAGTAACCTCCAAGAAATACCTAATCTAAATTAATTTTTTGTATGTCCTAGGATAGTCAGTTTGGTTAAACTAGAGTTAAGAATCACATTTTCCAGAAATGTTTTGGGTTAGCAATGCTATTTACAATTAGGTAAGTAAAATCTATGCAACCTGTGTTTTAATACAAATTGTTGAAACAGTTTAGATTGTTTTTACAAAATTTTATTGTATTGTTCTGCACATTTGCCCTGCCTATTTATTCCTTTCTATTACTAGTTATAATCTGTGTCGGAGCCATTCCTTTTCACTAAATTTAGCAATAATACTTTATTACTATTATTATACTACATTCAGTATTTGAAATACAATAGGAAACCAGGCATGCACTTGGGAGTAATGTGCTTCTATCACAAATGGAGGAGATCTCAGACTACTGACAACAGGAAATGTGATGGACTGGTCTAGTACAGCTCTGCCTTGAGGAATATCTTGTGTTGTTACCTGTATATATTTCACGTTTGACTGGTGTTGACCTTTACTTGTGATCTTTGCCTATTGCAGACCCCTGCATGCAGTTCTTCACCAAGACTTTATTATCTCAGCACCCTGAATCTGCTGTCAATCCAAGTGTACCTATCCAAAAAAGGTAGTATAAATAAAGGTCAAAGGACAGAACCAAAATGCAATTAACCTAGACAACAGTCTAATATATGTAAGCTATAGACAGACATGCAGTGGTAATTGCCAGAAGTGATAAAACAGGAAATAATCAAATTTAATCAGCAAAGCAGAATGATACACTCCTAAACCACTGAACTCTATCATTGACATTGAGTAACTGACCTGAAGGACTTTGTAGGTATCAGAAGCATCAGAAGAAAGAAATAGGAATCAATTTATTTGTTTGGGGCATAAACTGTCCACCTATAAACTCACACAAGGTAATAGATTCCCTAAAGGTATATAACGTACAATAGGAAATTAGTTTGAAAATCTTTGGCTTTTATATAGTGATGAATTGTGTAGAAAATCCTGCTAGCCTTTTAGTTTCCAGCAGGGATACATTACCCCACATAATTTCTATCGTTCATGTATCATAATTCTAGCGATTAAAGTAGTGTTTGCAAGTGAATGCTTTTAAAATGTAAAATTGCGGTGGCTAGTTCTAGTGCATGCTGTGCATATAATTCAGTTATTGACATCTCTTTGAACCAAGATCTCAATCCAATACAAAATAATAGATATTTGAATTGTATAGCACATGCCGAGTTTAGCACAGAATCTAATCTGTGATGGAATATAAGTGTTAATTTCTATATAATTTAACATAATTCACAATACATATGTCTCTGATGATTTGGCTAATCTATTCATGATCAGAATTTGCATAATCATTTTTTCATCCTCATGGGAGATTATATACAGTTTCTCTAATAAATGATGTCTTAAGAATAGGACTCCCATGTGTCCCGGATTTCCCAGAACTGTTCCAGTTTTTCCCACTGGAAATTGTAAAGACAAATTCTTATTTCTCTTACAATTGTAACTTATGATTTAGGTACCTTATAATAAGACTAAAGAGCTTATTCTGTGAAAACTAGAAAAAAGTGAGAAGAATCATTATAAACTTTCACAACTGTATGTACAATGTTCATGACATTTTCTACTTTCTTATTCCCTGTGCTAATGAGAGCTATTGTTAACATGAACCTAACCTGGTCAAAATGTTTTTTAAAGTGGACTTAAAGTTAAACTTAAGAGTTTTAAGGATAGAGATGGTAATAGGTGTAGTAGGCACCCTGAAAAAAAGAATTAAAGTTAATATTTATCCTCTGCTCTAATAGATTTGCCACACCAATTTCTTTACATCAATTATTTTAAGAACAGAATCATGGTAATAATCAGAATTGAGGTGGGGAAACTGACTTACTTTCACTATTGTCTACAGCCTGGGAAATCTGAAAGTGTGCTGGCCTAGCAAAAATATTTTTTTTATCAAATGTATAGCTCCCCTTCTGAACAGGTATGACCTAATCATAAATAATTGCTCCCACAATTTAATTATTATTATTAGGTTTGGACTTTAGACCTGATTTATTAAAGTTTCCCAAGACTGTAGAAGATACACTATGATGGGATCTGGAATTAATTTGATCCAGGGTTGATCAGATTCCGAATAGTAGTAGGTAATGCTTTTATGAAATCCATCTCAGGTTTGCTGGATCACTTAGGTTCTCCAATAATAGTCTATCTTCTCCAGTCATTTGTGAACTTCAGGCTTAATGTATTGTCTACAATTAAATGTGTTATTCATTAAGTTTATCCGTTTAGATCTCCTATGTATCTTACATGGAGCCTCTATGTTTGCCCAAGATGAAGCCATGCCCTGTCCAGAGACTAAGCCCCACCATGTTAAAACTTAAAGGAACCCTGTGTACTATTAGTCATTTCAAGCAGAATGTTTTATTATCCTTCATCAGCCTAATAATATTTAAACCAAACACACTTTACAATAAAACAGGTATGTTCTCTGTATATGAAGAGAATTAGTAGGTCAGGATTATATGAAAAATTATTTTGCCCCGGTATTTTTCTTGACATATAGTAAATAACTATTTCAGGAAATAATATGATAAAGCAAAGGTTATTGTGAAAGAGACTGACAGACTGGGATTCACAATGATATGTCTACTTGAGCCTGCCACATTCCTTCACCTTTTACTGTACGTTCCATAAACTGACAAAAAATACTGCAGCTTTAGAGATATCATCTATTTTGAAAGGGGACAATTATGTGTTCCTCACTGAATCTGTCTTATAACAATTTCCAGTTCTGTACATCACAGCTTTGGATTTATCCAGTTTCCTCATTGATAGCTATAAATCAGCACCTGCTTAGGATTATCAATTGTCTGATAGCATCAGCAATGCAGGATTTCAATTTTGAATGCTCTGCAGAGATACGGAACTGTCTATGCCTATAAATCAACATTGAAGGCAACATATTATTAAGTCATACAAACTTCCTAATTTGACACATGACATCTGTTCTTTGTATGAAGTATCTGTCCATAGAAGAACTACTGCTGATGGTAGGAAATACTTCACAATGTGCTAATGCCAGGATTTCTCTGAACGGAGTTGTGGAAAACAGAGCCTGCCATGCACTTAAAGCAAAAAAACAGACATGCTTTTGAACACACATTTGTAACAGGTATTGCCCAGATAATCTATATCCCTTAAATATTAACTGTCAGATTGGAAATGTAGGAGCTGCCATTGCTGAGTTGTTTTTTGAAAGTGTGAAAACTAGTCCTTTCCTTTGCTTGATCACAGTAAGTTGTTATCAGTTAACAGCCATACAGTTACTTGGTTGTTTAAGGTGGTGCTCAGTGTGGTGTGGTGCTTATACTAATAAAATTTATGTGAATAACAGTTCAAAAATGTTTACCCTGCTACGTTTGCTATAATAGATTTTTTTCTTTTAAATCATTTTTCTTGAATATAAGAAGATGACCTAATTATTATTATTATTATTACACAGTATTTATATAGCGCCACCATAATATGTAGCGCTGTACAAGGCCCATAGTCATGTCACTAGCTGTTCTCCAAAGGGGCTCACAATTTAATGTCCCTACCATAGTCATATGTCTTTTGATACAGTCTAAAGTCAGTTTTGGGTGGTAGCCAATTAACCTAACTGCATGTTTTTTGGGATGTGGGAGGAAACCCACGCAGACACTGGGAAAACCTGCAAACTCCATGCAGATAGTGTCCTGGCCGAGATTCAAACCTGGGACCCAGAGCTGCAAAGGCCAGAGCTTCTAATCTAAAGGTATACTGACAGCCCTATCCCTATAAACAATTGACCTATTGGGACATTTTTGTATTCTTAATACACAACTTTTTTTCTTTTTTTTTTACATATAAGATGGGGCTGATCTGCTTTTAAAAGTTGATTACCAGTTTATCTTGGCACTCTATAGATTTCATTTTAATGGCTTATTAAAAATCAGGCAGGTCTCTCTGAGCTCAAAGACTGATAGTTACATTCTAATAGCAGCCCCACTTTCATCTTATGATTACCTTCCTTTTAATTCCCTCCTGCTTTGTTTGACTGCTGGACTTAGAACTAAAGGGATGAGGGCTCTCGATATCTTGACCTCATATGACAAGCACAGTGATTATTAGCAGCCAGTCACCATTTACTATGCTGCCAGGAAGTACAAAGTATTTTTCTTGAATTTAAAAGAACATCAGGAGATCAAGCCAAAGGTAAGTATAAGCTTCTAGTGGGGAAAAATTAAATGTTGTTTGCATGAGCATATGTTGACTTTAAAGGGAATCAATGAAGATAGAAATACATGAGTTACCATGGAAAAGGGGCAGGAATTCTAACTGTGATCTTCATTGCTTTACTATCTAGTAAATTTATTTGTAGCAAAATTGGATGAACTGCCTGAACCTTTTCCTTGCATGTCTAAGAAATCTGGGAAGGCTTTCTGTCACTAAACAGAAACAAAGGCAGAATGAAATGCTGCTCAACTAGAAAAGTCCACCTAATAATATGCAGGATAAATATGTCAAGTACCTGCTTGGGGTTCATTTACAGAAAGGGACTGAGCAAATCTGTTCTACATAAAGTGGAACCTAACTTTATAGTCATCAGTGTCATCATGATCTACTCAAATCTCATGCTTAGGTAAACACCAGCTCCTATTTATAAAGGAAAAAATAAATTAAAGTAGAAGTTTCATTAAAAAAACGTACCTTTACTTCCGCAGAGCCCCCAATCCCTCAACAGCTGTCCTGAATTCTTCCTGCATTCCAGCACAGAGTAAGTTTTGTAGCACAGAAAAGAAGATGCATTTCATAGTATAGCGCACCTCCATCTTCTTCTGCCTATATCATCACCTAACCTCACATGAGATCGGGTGACATATCCTGCGGTAAATGTAAAAAAAAGTGAGCATGTGTGAGATTGGCACTTTTTTTCAATGCCTGGAAAAGCCCGTGAAGCAAGTTGAAGCCTCCTGGCTCTGCGCTCCCATTCAGTCTTTACCGATACGGCAGTAAAGACAGAAGGAAAGGGACTTACCCCTTTTTTTTTTAAAGAAAGGTGTTTAGGGAGGAAAAGCAAGCACATTTTTTCTTTACATAGAAGGGTTATCTACATGTTTATATAAAGTGACAATTGTGGTGATAGGTCTACTTTAAACCAAATAAACCCTCACTTTAATACTCTTTCAGGCTTTCAGGCCTTCAGTATCTGTCCTTTCCTGGATTTCAGATATATCTGCCCCTGTTACTGACCCCACAGAATGGGAGTTTTTAATAAAAAAATCAATAACAAAATACAAATTGAAAATCCCCCTCCCTTAAAACAATAATTTCTCCACATAGTAAAACAAAACATTATATATAACGTCAAAATAATGAGCACAATTATTGAAAATAAATTGAAGAGCAACAAAAACTCTGCAAAAAAACGTATATATGCATAATTGAAAAAAAGGAATACCTACATTCTGCAGATCTTCAGAAATGTTGCTAAGACAATAAAATGCATCTTCTTCTCTGTCCTATAAAACTACAGAGCACAGAAATAAGCACAATCTTTCTTCTGTCTGCTCCTCTTTAAAATATTTTTGTCTGATGTAAACTGAGTTAGATTGAACAACAATGGATTTCACTGCTTCAGCAATCAGCAATGGCGTGGTTACAGTCTTTCTTTATAGTATACAGTTTCTAACCTCTGCTTTGCAGAAATTACAGACAGGATGAGGAGAAAACACCCTTCTAGTGTCCTATGGCAGGGCTAAGTAATATGAAGCTGTCCGTATGTGATATCAGCCTTGTGATGACACCCAATGTTTAGTTAGTTGGCAGACTGATAGAAACTGTAAGTGTGCATTTTTCTGCAGAATTGGCCACATGGGGACACATGGCTCTCCAGCTTGAATGTAATTATGAAAAACTGACTTTTTATTCCTATGCCGTTCAGTTTGCCTCTATGTTTTGGTTCAATGCAAAGTTTACATATTCGTTGGTCATCATTTTAGCAAATGTATGGGCATGTTTGCACAGACACACATAGAGCTTGATTTTAAAGCTCCTTAAGACTGAAATAAAATATAGGGGGAACCTGGGCGATCCAGCAAATTTGGAATAGATCTGATCCAGGATCGAAACCATTTACCTATTAACCTCCCTAGCGATAACCCCGAGAGTGACTCAGGGTAGAAAAAAGTTGCTACAAGTGGTAACCCCCGAGCCACTCTCGGGGTTTGGAACACCTAGGGAAGGTTAGTAAATAGAGCGCTTACCTGATCCGCCGGGGTCCCGCGCCATCCAGCGCCACGGTCTCCATCTTCTTTCTTCTTCCTGCTTTTGCTCCGATAATTCACCGGGGGAGTTCCCGGTGGCGTCGGTGCGTGTGCACGTCCTGGCCGGGCGGGGCGGCAACTTCAAAATCCATTTGTATTGCATCCAGTACAAAATAACTGTATTGAATGCAATACATTGGATTTTTATGTGTAAAAGCAGTACATTGTTTTCAAGAACATTTATTTTACAGTATGTATAATATTAAATTAAATTTTTTTTTTAAATTAAACTTTTTTTTTTAATATATATAGATTTTTTAATTTATTCAATTTATTGTTTTTAAATGATTTTGTGTTTCAAACTTTATTATACTCATACTATTTATATTATACTGTAAAATACATTTTCATGAAAAACAATCTACCGCCTTTAGACATATGAAACCGGAAAGAAATGAACTGCTAGGGAGGTTAATACATGATTTTTAGGAAATCCATTCTAGGTGTGCTAATTCTTCCAGGTTCTGCCATGATATCTTCTCCAGTCTCAGAGACCTTTAATAAATCAAGCCCATCGTAATTTTTTTTTTTTTTTTTTTACCGAATGTGACCACTGCTGCATGCAGAGTGGGCAATGTTTCCATTGGTTGATGGTCGTTAGAGGCAACGTTAACACAACCAGGAGCCAGATTGATCATGTAAATAATGGGCAATGTTCCTGGCAGTTGGCAGTTGTAAGGGGTGATATGTTCATATATTTTAGAACCTGATTTCCAGCCAGTTACAGAGCACACAGCAGGCAACATTTTCCAGAATGAATTCACAGCGGACTGGTTTGCAAACATTTGGGAATATTCACCAACCGTAGCAAATCCATGATGGGTGAGTTTGCCTATCACTGATCCTTAATCAGTATGTTTTTGGACTTATACAAACACACAATACAAAGAGCATGCAAACAATATTCTGGTGAAAACTTAGTATTCCAACACTGCATGACATCCCTAATAATTTGTTGCCTGTCACGCTGCACATTTATTGTTTTGACATCTGTTTTTTTTTTTTCGTTTTTGTCAGTATATTCGACAAAACTGTGAACATTTTCTGTGCAATGTCCTTGTTTAGTTTCTATATATAATGTGTCCTTTAAATCTTCATTGTTCATTATAAAAATGCTGAAAAGGTCTTTTCATTCTAGAAGTATGCATTGTATTTTATTTTTAGCTAGTAATGAAGATGTCTTGCTTTGACAATACTTTGACAATTTGCTTTTTTAACCATTCACAAGTAATTTGCAATACAAATGTAACATATAAGAGTTTTGTATATCAATTAGTGTTCTATTGATGTCTTCATTGATCTATATTAAAAGTGGACCAGTCATCTCATTTTCAAGGGTGGCTTTCCCCTTTACATTATAAAAAAAAAATCATTAAAAAATTGTCTTGTTTTTTTTTTTCTTTATTTATTTATTTATTTATTTACTTTTTACTAAATCCCTACATCCTCTTGGGATACTTCAGAAGGTTTCTCCATTTGCACATTCCTAAGATCATCACTACATCATCAGAGGCTTTCCTCTAATGTAAAAAAACTATTTCACACATGTACAGAATGAGTTCAGTAGTAGTTAATGACATTTGGAGGAAGAAAAGCCACCTGATCCCCTGCCTGCACGCTGCAAACTCAGGCAATGTCATCAAGAACCCAGAAGAAAGAAGATGGTATCATGTGTCATAACCATGAGCCCTGGAAAAAGTAAGCCATTTCATTTATTTTGTGTGCATTCTAAGGACGAACAAAGTTAAAAAAAAATGCAATAAATATCTGTATTGCATGCATATTACACTTCAATTTTATCTCTTTTGTACTGAAAGTAAAGAAAATTCAGCAAGTTCCTTACTTGGAGTGCACTATGCCTTTGCCTGCACTGAAATCCTAAGCAGCCCTACCAAGTCTGCTCAGTTCTCTTCTACTGGACTACAGAAACTGTATACAATAAAGTACATTTTTGGTTTTAAGGTTAAACATACTAAAGGTGGCAAGGAAAAAAAGCAATGGCAGGCCACCAATACAAGGGAGCAGTTTTCAATAACTGAAAGATAACTGAATCAATAACTGAAGATACACATTGTCCATAAACTCTAAATTCAAAAGACTTGGGCAATAATCAGTTGTACTAATTGTACGGGAATAGCCAAAGGAAGCAAGGCCAATCATTTTAACTGCTTGTTATACTCCCTGGGAGAGAAATACAGTTTAGCAGATTTGTATTAGAAACTCAGAGTCAGAATAGGTGTGTTTCAATGTTTTCTATAGTCATACCAGAAAAAGGGTCCAGAATATAATAATTAGTTGAATTTGAATTTCTGGCTAAAGTTTTGCTTTATAATAAACAATTTTTAGAGTGAAAAAAGGTTGCTATTGTTGACCTGATGTTCCTTTTGCTTGGCTATTGAGCTGACCCACTGGCTTCAACGCTTTAATGGTCACTGACAAGCCTAGGTAATGTCAGGACTCCTTATCTGCATACTTGTTCTGGACCAATGACTCACAACTATGAAGCCATTGGGTCAGAATAAGAGCAATTTGCAGAATAAGTAGCCATCCGTGTCAGACTTTGTGTTCCTCTCAGGAAAAGTCCCCAGGAGCGCTTTCATAGAAACCATGAAATGTAAATAAAACCATGCTAGTACCATTAACCTTAAATATTTTTTAACAGATAAATATAATGTTACATAAATTCAGAACTACTAGCTTAGCTGTAGTGCTTTCCTATAGTAACAGCTCTCTTATTCTACGACCCACACACTAATGCTGGAAAGCATCCATCGTTGTCTTCTGATGTATTCTACGAATCCTCAGTGATTAATCTCCTGCCAGTCACTTCAGCTGCTACTGAACTGGCACAAAGTGCTGCTGTTGTGAAATGTTTCAAATAAGTTATAAGTACATTTAGTAACCTTTCTTTGGGATATATTATCCTCTGGCTGAAATATAGTTTGAAAGCAGTCTGGGTCGCTAGTAGACTCAGCTGTCTATTAGGCTTGCCAGCTTTGTCTCTGGACAAAAGATCCTGTCTCCAACCACCCCAATACTGAGTCACTCCAATAAACCGTACTTCATAATAGTCTTACATTTTAGGAAGAATTTTTTATGCTGAATCAAGGAAATCCTGTCAAATATAATGAGTTCTTTATATAATGAGAGGACAGTTTTAGCAGCTAAAGAGCAGACTTAAAACCAAACTCTGAGCTCCAACCTAAACCTCCAATCACCCCTTTTCCCACCCTTATATCTAAGTTTTCAAGTACTTGTTTTACTTACCTTTTACAGATCCATGATTTCAGATAGCTGCAGTACCACTGTTTTTTTTGCATTACACTGTGAAAGTAGGGTGCTGTGTGGTTGCCCCTTAGGGAGTGGTTACATGATGCCCTGCAATCTCAGGATCAGGACATCTAGTACTGGAAAGGAATTTTGGGCCCTGGATAATACCAGGTAGAAAGTGTTTGCAGCCAAAGCTGTTCAAATAATACTCTAGAGTAGGGTTTTATTGTAACCTATTTTAACAGTGTATGTGCTTGTGACAAAGATGATATTACTTCACTGGTATTATGAGAAACTTTACAATTCCTTCTGGCTCTTTTCTTCTTGTTTAAACATCTATACAAACTACCCTGGTGTCAGATAACTCTTTTTGCCACTGTCGGTGGATGCAATTTAAATAGTTTGTCCAGTTATCTTGTCTTATCCCTATGAACTGTTTGCACAGCTAGCATTGTGCTCTTTCTGCTTCACCAGTATTGGATGGCATGGGCAAAAACCAAAACCCCTTTTAGATGTTTACTGCTATCTGGGTGTTTGTTCCAGTCTTGCCCTAGAAAGGATTTTTATGTTTGTGTGTGTTGCTGTTGAAGAGTTTCCATCACTTTCTTTCTGATAAAACAAGTGCAAACCAGATGTTTCTCTTAGGAGATACAGATGTCATTTGATGGAAAACATCTGATGGAAGATGATTGTGGGACAGTAAAGATTGCAGATTAGATAGACTGTCCTGGGACAACACACATCCATTAGCATGGATGGATCATACCACATATGTATGGATGGATGGATCTGCATGGAAAACACTTCACAGTGCAGGATCCTGCAAAGGTAAGTATTTGTTTAAAAAAATGGTAGATAAAACTGTTTTTACAAACTGATTGTATTTTTTTCCAACAATTTTTTTTAACTTTTTGAGGAATGGGTAAGTGACCCACTCCCCAGGGTGGGATGGCAGGTATCTGCCCCCCCCAGGCATTACAGGGGATTGACATATTCCAAATAGGCCCACTACCTGCAGACCCCCACAACATAGCAGTTAGGTTATGGAGAAGAGGCTTTCTATTTCAATGATGTCCCTTGCCACAGTTGGGGGCAGGCAAGGTTCTGTTTATATCTTTTTTTTAGCCAAAAAGGGATGGGGGGGCTACATACATTTTGGCTACATTTCATTTTGATGCGCCAGATTCCAGAGGACTTTTAATGAATATGAGAGGGAGCACACAAGCTTGCTGTCCATTTCCAACCCAGGAAGGTATCACACCCTTTTTGAAGGCTCAACAAATCTGGCTGGCTGACAATGCTAGCTGTCACATACTGCTGGCCAATTTTCAACTGTTATCAAATACAGCTCTGTGCTAAATCTGATCACCAAACATCAGAGTTGTTCAGCTTTATTTCATTTTGGGCTGAATGACTGATGTTTGGGTTGAATTTGCCATATAAACCTAAACATAACAATATTATACTGTATACATTAAAGTATATTTAAATACATTAACAATGACAAAATGCATTTTTATCATGCATATAGAATGGTTAAAGAAAGAAAAAAAAATTCTTTGAGTGCGTTGAGTGTTTTTTATGATCTGTGTCTAATTTGGGATGTATCCCTTTACTTCATGTCACAAATGAAAGTTATAGAAAATGTCTCCAAAATCATAACTGTATTATTATACTGTTGTTACTAAAAAGAAAATGTTCCATTTGGAAGATTAACCTCATCTTTCAATCGAAGACATTGGTCTCAAGACCAAATTTAAACTGATATTCGAAACAAGCTAAAATTTAAACTAAAGGTTTCACTTTCTTGACACCTTTTTCCAAAGCAAAATATGACACATTTTATACCAATACATAGTCATTCAGGCAAATACTCAAAACTGTTAAATGGTGATATATATATATAACCAGCACTTGTTACCATAGATTTCTTTAGAGCATGGTAGAGTTGTATAATGACTGCATCTTAGCAACTTCTGCACTAATGTTGATATTGAACTGTTTACTCTAAAAAATAAAATTTCAAATCCCCTGTTGGCATGCAGATGCTGTGCAGCATTCATTTATAAGTCTGCTGGTGTAGCCTTTAGTGATTAATCTTATACCAATCACTTGAGCTGCTGCAGACACATTGTATTACTGCCCCAAGGCACTGTCATGTATATGTAATTTATATTTTAGGAATATATGTCTGAGATATAGGTAGATGACATATAAAAATAATAATTATTATCAAACGTGCCTACCGTAGCCTAAGGTCAGTATGCAGGAAAGCCAATTAATAGATGATAGAAAGATAGATAGATAGATAGATAGATAGATAGATAGATAGATAGATAGATAGATAGATATTTAACAGTTAAGTATATGTTGAACATGTTTTAAACTTCACTAAAAAATCTACAAAATCTTCTCTGGTCTCTTGACAAAACAGCCATTAAACTCTTATGTCAGTTCAGTTCCATAACTCTGCTGGGTGCCTCCAGGTGAGAGCTGGTTGTAAAGTCTTATGCATTTAACACCTAGAAATCACATCAAGAGCTTTAATTCTCTAATGTTTCTTAAACACAACTTTGTACAACCTGTGAAACATCTTGTGATATAGTTTTTGTCAACTTCTAAAACTTACCGGTGCTGCATTTCATTATATTTTAAAGGTAAGCTTCAGGCTAACCAAACATATGTTGGTTTGTAAGGAAGGGCTGTGTGAGACTGACCTGCTGTCCTAAGTCCGACACCTGATGCTTTTGAAAAGTCTTGTAATAAAGGACTAGCAGATGACTTGATGTGTGAAAGACAGGTTTCCCAGCATGCACCCATAGGAAATTTTCTGTTGCATAACAGCAGCTTTGACACCCATTGTGAAAGCATACAGGTAAATTAAATCACCTATCAGTTTCCAACATTTCTCAGGGATTCTAGCAGCTATAGCTCTGCCCAGCCACTACAAGATGTACAAGTTGGTTCCATTTTTACATTTTGAGAAACACAGTAATACTGTATTTCCAAGGACTCAAACAGAGTGAGAGTTAAGAACTCCAATGGGGATATCTCATACAGAATGTCATTGGGTGATTTGCCTCAACCATCCCCCCAAACTTAAATATTACAAAATATCACTTCTTAGCTATGACATCTTTGATGAAATTAGTGTTTCTCAAATTTATAAAGACATCTTTTCATTCAATTTTTGTTACATACCAACTCCAAGTTGTTCAACCACCAAATTCAAAAACTGACAAGACAGCTGATGGTAGTAACTGTGATTTTAAAAATGTTTAATAAGGATTTTATCTACTTGTATCTAATTGTATGTTAGATCACTAAAAAGTATGTAATAATTTAAAATGTAATAAAAAAAGCATATTAGAACATGCTTGCTATGGTAGTGCAAGGAATTCATTTACACAAAAAGCCAAAGGATTTAAAACAAGCACAGGAGTCTTTACCTGGGAAATGTTTAGCCTAGAAAATTAAGGCTAAACATAAAATCTGTTCTTCCATGACATCATATATCCATAGCATTGGTCCCTATTAGTCTACTGGCTATGTTCACATCTCTCCTGTTTCTTGTCCTTGATTTATGCAAATAGTATGTTAAAATCAATGATAGTTATGTTGCAGAATAAATGTCCTAGAGAAAAAAGTTGCACGTGACTAATTTGCTCAATCACGTTTTATTAAAAACCTGAGAGGCCCAAACAGTCCTATGTCAATATGGAAACCTTGAAAAACCTTACATTTTTCCACTGATATTTGATTGTTTGTTTCTCCTGAATTGTTAATAAACCTACAGTTGAGACATTGGTACCAAGCAAGGTCCAGTATCTGCACTTGCTAAATTGGAATATATAGATGAGTCTCTGTTGTAGCAGAAATTATTATATTGTACAGTAATGTTCTAGTTGTCCTTGCCAGGTGCCACAAAAAATTTACCTTGGAGCACCATCTGTTTTTGCCTGACATTAACAATACAAACTTCTAGGGACACTAGATTGTGAACCCTTTGGGGGACAGTTAGTGACATAACAATGGACTCTGTTCTGCTCTGCATAATATGTCGGCGCTAAATAAATACTTTGTTATATTATTAATAATACAGTAATGCCAAGTTAATGATGTCAAGAGTAATTAGCAAACTTGTCCTCCTTGTTTTAAATGGTCTATATTTGATTATAAAGAGAATTAAAGGTGGTCCAATATAAAATCCTTTTTTTTTTTATTACCAACTTTTATACTGTTATTAAGTTGGGGTGGATAACACAGATCTCAGGAACTGGGAAGGCAGTATTCCAGAATTCCACCTAGCTCTTTAGATGTCAGGGATTTATTTTTACTCCTTTTTCAAGACAATTGGCTTCATAGAAAATTTGCATCTTAACCGCTGTTTAAATCTCCAGCTGCCATTGTGCTGCACATGTGGTCAGCTATGACACCAATTATTTGAGGGTGTATAAGATCATCTAAGTTGGCATAAGCACACTGGAATCTAAGTCAGTTATGACCAGAGACATGTCTAGAATGCATCTTACGCTGTGCATGCACTCGTAGGCAGAATGTACATTTGTATATACAACATTGAGGGCCTAATTAAGGATTTAACATTGTTTATTGAACAATTGTTTAACCACAATTTTCTTGGGAAACAGTTAAATTGGTGCATTTGTTTCTGTGCTAAGTGATAACATTATAAGTAATGTGTTAATGTAACCCTTCTAGGTATTTATTACCTCTAACAAAGATCAAAATACTTCCCAGAAAATGCCTATCTCTGCTTTGCTTTCTAGAAAAATTGTGCCAACTTCAAGCATCAATCATGGTCATTATCAATTTGCTTGACTTAGATACCTACTTAGAGATATTGCAATCATGTAAATTATTGAAAATATGTTTGTTTGTTTATTTGTTTATGTGTATTATCACAACACATATCAGGTATTTGGGTAATTTCATGTGTGACTATTTATAATTTTAGTAGTTTATTTTCACCAGAAGGTTAAACTTTATTCTGTTGATATATGATTTAATATGTTATATTTTTAATATAAATTTTATATGTTAATATTTATACATGTAATAGAGGTTTTGATTCCAGAATGTAAACATGTGACAAGGATAAAGTACTTGTTTTTTTTAACCCCTTAGGAAGAGAGAATATTTGTCCCCCAAAACAGGCTGGTTGCCTTTTGTGTGGTTCAGTAAGAATAGTTAAAGTTTACTTAAACTCATTGGTTTGGAGCTGATATTTTAGTTTTCCTAAAGCACTGTGTCCCGGACTCCTGTGCTAGGGTTGCTGCGTTTATGAGATGTCCCACTATATTTAGTCAGTTTGCTGAATATTTTGTTTCCCCACATTTGGCAATTAATATTATTGAAATGTTATGCACCTCTTTATAAAGCTTGTAAAGATAATGGTTTAACAAAAAAATGGGCCTGATTCATTAAAGCTCTTCAAGACTCAAGAAGATAGACAATCTTGGGAAAACCTGAATGAACCAGCAAACCTGGAATGGATTTCTAGGAATAGTTTGCTTTTAGTTGGCAAATGTTTTTAATCCTTGACCAGATCCAATAAAAGTTTGCTGGATCAGCCAGGTTCTCCATGATAGTCTATCTTCAGTCTTTAAAAGCTCCAATAAATCAGGTCCACTGAGTATAAAACAATCTACTATCGTTAATAATTGGAAAATACATAGGGAATACTATATAATCTAAAACCAACCCTATAGCAAATACCAAATTAATATTTTACTATTAAAACGTTATATTTCAACACTGTGGTCATTTAAGATATGTTAGGTGATAGCAATTTATGTGTGGGGATTTTGTTCATAAGCATATATTACTGTATATTAGCCAGAACTCCTAATGGAATAATGAACATAATTGAACATAATTCTATAAAGGTGCTTTTTATACCAGTCCCAACAATGTAATCAAGCTTGTTTCCTCAATATGTTGCAATTCCTTAAATCTGCATGGCAATATATTATTTACATTTTTTAACATATTTTACCATATACCTCATGTTGTTTTAATGCATTTTCTTGAGAATATTAGAGATACCCATGTGATTTACAGCTAAAGAAGTCTTGATGTAGCCATTGAAATAAAAAAAATGTTCAAATGAAATTTGTAGCCTCTAAAAGTAAAATAAAATACATACAGTAAAAGGTTCAAACAAGCACAAAAATTGTCCATACTATATGAATAAAAAAACAATCTTTACTTTGATTTTCTTAATTTTGAGTAAACAATATTAACTCTACCATATGTTTGTTTGTTGTTTATCCAGTTTTATCAGAAATAATTTTCACATTTTATCACTAATAATTATTATTTGTTTTTTTATTATTATTACCTTTTATTTATAAAGTATAATCATTTATTATTCACTTTTAAGATATAATGTTCTAATTTAGTGGATACACCTGGTGTAACTTTTTAGCTTGGTGTTCTTTTTTCTATATTAACTTCCCATTCAATTTCAGTACAGCACTGAAATAAAAATCCACTGCTGGGAACCAAAAGAATTAATTATCATGAGGAGTAGAAGTTGTGCAAAAAGTTTTTGATCATAGGCATTCTCTTTTGAACTGGAGGTCATGTCTGATCACAGATCAAAAGTAACAGTCCTATTAACCCTTCCTGTGAGCAGAAGAACTGAACTGTTGTTGCCATCTGTCCACTTTATAACAAATATAACAAAGATATTGGATGAGGTTTTGCTTGAGTTGGTAAAATAGGTAAAAATGAGGTGTATCTGAAATTTAGTGCTCCCTTCTTTAAGATATAGTTTTATTGTATAGGTGATGCAAATGACAGATAGATACGAACAATGACAAAAGAGGGAGAAGAGGTTCCTGCCCAAAAGAGTTTACAATTTAGGAGTGTATTAGGACATATATTTGCAAAGTAGTAAATCTGCATCTGACATGCATTCACAGTTGGTAAAACCGACTGGTGCACAAATTTTAAATGACAGTAATTAATTCACTACCAGTGAATGATTAGATGTTTAGTGAAAGTTAAATTCACTGCTTTAAAAAAAATACTCCTATTGTTTCCAAAGCTAACACAGCTTCAATTACCATTCAGATTTGAATCTTTTATATGTCTTACAGTTATTTGCATGTGAAATTTCCTATGCACAATTATTGATTGTCATCTGAGAAAAATGGCTGTGCTTGTATCAGGCAAAAATCTGTCATGTGTACAGGAGATCCCTGCCAAGGCAGATTAATGAACGACCAATTGGGAACAACCACTGTGCTTTCCTATGAATGGGAGCACAACACGGTACTGCTCTCTTCTCCTCCCCACTGAACACAACAGCAGTGTGTTCAGGGCTCGTTTGCTCATCTGTCCATGGAAACAATCACAAGATCATTTCCACATACAGTGATCTGACATCTATCTGACTTCTGTATGGGGCTTCAGACAATAAATGTGTTGGTTTGTAGTGGAAGTACAGTGTTCAGTGTGCCACAACCCTATATTTCTTATTTCAACACGGAAAAACTTATATGGTATTTTTCAAGCACCATTCCTTATAATAATATTATGTTAAAACATTATTTGTTTGGGATTGCTCACATATAACAACACTGTACAATATACATATGTTTGTTAAAAACACCCATCTACAGGTCTTGCATTTGGCGTCAAATATGAACAAGAAGCTTGACATTTAGTTACTTGTATTGCATTAGCATTGGTTCCTGTAGACAAATAAATATGCCATTCAACTTGAAAAACAGGATTACACATTGTAGCAATATATGTCCTACCTCTATGTAGGCTACAGTACAAACCATCCTTAGAAGACAGAGAAGAAAATGAGTAAAAAGTAACTACTGAGATGTATCAGGCAGTGATCTTAAAATCCAGTATTTCAGTATAGGCAAAGCTGCCTATACTGAAATACTGAATTGCCAGATTCTCTGCCATGTTAAATGAACAATGACATGAATTTATAGAATATTGTAAGATCACTGCCTGATACATGTCAGTAGTTAGTTACTGTTTGTATCCAGGCCAATTCCAAAATGTGCCCAGACCTCCGACACTGGCACTGATTTAATAAGGCTCTCCAAGGCTGGAGGGGATACACTTCCATCAGTAAACCTTTGTGATCCAGCAATCCTGGAATAGATCTGGTCTAGGATTGAAAACATTTGCAAACAAATAGCAAGTGACTTTTTAAAAATCCATTCCAGGTTTGCTGGATTACCCAGCTTCACTGAAAAAAGTCTATCTTCTCCAGCCTTGGAGAACTTTAATAAATCAGGCCCACTATTTTATTTTATTTTATTATTTGTTGAAATTTACCAGACACTCAAATCAAGCTAACATTGTTATCTTAATTTCATTACATAGTGGCCAACGGCTTGGGAATGTTATACCAACATATGGCATTCTGTATATTCTAATAATTTACCAGTGATGATATCACCAGCCAGTTGGATCCCTGTCTGCCATGTATATTAACAACCAACTCCTGGCAGTTTAACCCCCTCTAACAACCTCCAGTCAATGAGAACATTGATACTATTTAGCATAATACTGTCAGGTTTTTGTTGCTTTTAAAAACAAACAAAAATTGGTCTTCTTCCTTAAACTAATGATTCCACATTCTCAATTTGTATCTTGGTTTCTCATCCTCATTCAAAAAAATTTAAGAAAGTACTGTTTAAAAACAATGAATTATTTTTATTGTCATTTTTACTATATGATAGCAAAGCAGAAAAGCTGATATGTTCAAAGTGTCACATGGGGACTAGGGAAGCGGTAATGTAGATATCTTATTGCTTTACTCAGTATTAAAAGGTACTTGAAAATCCTCTTTTTTAGAGTTATTTTCATAAGCATGGTATTTATTACAGTTCTTGTATATAAATTATTTTGTTGTTATTTTAGAGCTATTCTCTGTTCATTTTTTAACAATTCTTGCTATTTTTTTTTATCATTTTCATTTGACATGCAATTACATTTTATTCTTCCATGTCAACTTTATGGTTTTGAATCTGAAACTACTCATACACACTCATACCTAATCAATTTATTGTTGACACATATTCCATTATATTATTTGGTTTATTGTACTGTATGTCCTATGCAAATATGTTTTTTTTTTTAAAAAAGCTAAAATTTGCTAAAATAAAAGACTGAGTACTGTACAAAATTGAAACATACTGTAGACTAAAGGAGTATTGCAGAGTGTTGCTTTGCAACTAATATAGACTCATTATTACACCACTTACAACACATAAAGTACAAGGTTTGTGCACAGATTTATTGCAATATTTAGTTAAAATTAGTACTACAATAAAAATTGCAGTAAATGATGTGATGTACCCAAAGTGAACACACAAGTGTGCAAATGATCAATAGGCCTGAAGCTGGAATTTGGCGTAGGGCCTCATGACAGGAGGAGTAAGGAAGACAGGGATGCAAGGGTTAAAAAAAAACTGTGCGGGAAAATGTTAGGATGTGATTGGTGGTCCTAATATTCGGGGAGGGGAAAAATGATAGGGCATAAAAGGGGGGCCTGAGAGGAAGGGGTCAGCTGGTAATTTTGGAAATTGAGCGATTCCCACTATCCCTCCCTACTTGTCGGGGGATTGAGGGGGATATTGTCCTGGCAGCTTGGTGGGCGTGTTATTCTAGGTCCATGAAAGTTAGAGTTGGGGTAATGGAGAATATGGGGGGGTGGGGCCCATAAGGGTATTTTTCTTTTATTTTAAGGGTTACCTTGCATGACACTTGGTTGTTGTGGAGGCTAGGTTTTGAGAGGTGGAGATCCGCTAACTGTTCCTGAGGCGGTGTATGAGTGGCTGGGGGCCTGGCTTATGAGCGGAGATATTGGGATAAAGGTATAGTGTGACTTTCATAGACTTATAGGAAGGTGTTTTTCCTGTTATACTTGAATTGTTTTTTGTTATGTGGCAATTGGGGTTTTATCAATATGAAAATAAGATGGTATATTTTGTTCATAAAGGGGTGCTATGGCCAAATTTTCCAAATATAGGGGTGTTGTTTTTATTTATTAGCAGGTTCATTTTGGGGGGGTAAGGGAATAATTGTTTGGGTTAGCAGTGATGGCTTCATCTACTGTACCCTGGTCATGTGCACTGGATTGCGTTTAACAAAAAATGGTATCCATCTTTCAGGTGCATTGTGGCTCATTATAAATAAAAGGCATTGATTTAAAATGTGGATGCATGAACTCCAAATCCACAGGTTTGAAAGAAGCCTTAACTTTTTGAAAGGATACTATTGACTCTTATAATACATTATTATTTCTCCTACATAGCAATTCTTAAATGACACAATTTTCTCCTCTTCTCCTACACACCTCAGGTAACCTAACAATTAATATCAGCCAACATCTAACAATATTACAGAAGAGGAATATCGCATGATAGGTCACAGAGTAATAATTTTTGGTAACTGACGTCAAGGGTTCATATCTGCGTTAAAGTGAATTTTTTCTGTTTTTTAGATTTTTGGTGCTGTTTCCATCATAGCTTTGTATTGTTACAAAAAATACCAGTAAGTCTGGAGGGGAGTCAATTTAGGTAGTCAGTTTTGGCCATTTATAGGACTAATAAACAATTATTGTCAAACAAATCGCATAGGAATTTAGGCAGTTTTACATATGCTAAAATTAAAAAAAAAAATAATTCTCCCTAAACAGAATTATCATTTTTTTTCCCAAAAGGCCTAACATTCATTAAAAATATGTCTGCTTTGAGCAAGGGAGCTGTGTTATCCATTCCTTCAAAATATTTCCTTTTGTAATTCATCAAAACAAAGGCCAAAGCTATGTACTGCATTATATTTTGTTTTTGTCCAAAAATTCATGGTTCGCAGACTTCTTAAATCCCAAGAATTAGCTAAAAACCCAAAGTAGTGACAAAACCTGATCCTCATGCCTGTTTGTGATATTTTCCTGTCTTCATAAAAGCTTTCTAAGCAGCAAAAACAACTGTTCTGAGCTCATTTAGCACTACAATTGTACATCCACTGCACACCTCTTGGTAGTTACTACAGGTAAAGTGTATATAGGCCCCAATAAAGAACTTCTCTAAGGGACCACCCCTGCTCGACCTCTTTGTAATAGTAATAAAAAAATAAAATAGTAGTAAACCAAAGAATTAAAAAATTGAATTAAATAAAAATAGAAACAAATATGTAATCCATGTTGGGTATTGCAGTATGCACCAGATAGAGAGGAATAAGAGGAATAATTCTAGGTCCATTTCTTATGTTTGACTTTAAATTGATGTTATGGAAATAAGAAGTACAGCCTATAGACAATAATGGGTATCATAGTTTGTCTTAATGTTTAGGCTTCACACATTTAATACCTGTTTACTAAACACAAGCTTATATTTCACAAAGGAAGTGTATTTTTTATGTAAAATTGGGTTTTCCAAAAAACCTAATGTGCAGTAGAGTAAAGAGTTACATCATCCTGCCCTGGCAAATCAAGATGGCCAAAGGTCCTAACTAGGACAAGAAGAAGCTAGAAGATGGGAGCATCTTGAAATAGAAGGGGGACAGGTGAGAGTATATATGGGTTTAGTTCCACTTAAGCAATTTTTGGGCCGAAAATGTGCATTTTAAGTGGTGTGCAAAAAAGTTGATAGATGTGAAGTAAACTTTACTATAAATAAAAAAAATAATAGGAACTGATATAAATTGAAGGTCAGATAAAAAGAAAGAAATCAACCTTCAAGAGTAAAGTGCTGTAATGGAGAAAAAGGTAAAGCCAAATATATATGAAAAACTGTATGGTTCAAATCTTTATGCACAGTCAAACTTCTACTAAGTACAGTATATGCAAATATTACTTACTGCTTAGAAAGCAAACAGCACAGACACAGTGGTGGTGGATGGTGCTCAGGTATATGTCCTATATGTTTCCATATTTGATGAACTTTGGTTGTAATATTGTTTTGTATTTACATTTTTTCATTACAATTCTTCAGATCATATAATGAATTAGAGAAGCTAAAAGTGGGTTGCTATATTTGTATGGTACAATGAATAGATCTTTGAATTTGAACCATTTCATTCACAAACCATGCAAAGAACACTCCTTCTTTTCCCAAAGGATGTAACCTAAATAGTCCAAACAGCATTATTGATATGCAAATATTAGGCCTCATCTTCTTCTCTAACTATTCCTCCTGTGTGCTAATATATGGAATAGCAGTGATGCATAACTGTCATAGAAAGGGAAGATGTCTTTGATGTTCTGGGTGATTGACATCATGGCTTCACCTTCTGTATACCATGCAAAAGACAAAATGTTGGTGCCCAACAGGGAAATAACTACTTCTATGGGGAGTGACTGGAGTTTTTTGTTCACTGATTATGCACCAGTGGTTAATAGGCTGAATAGGTCTCATCTGGCAGCAGCTTCCGTGAAAATTGGAAAGGAAAGTGTTGCTTTACTAGGTCAATGACCATTAATTAGAGTAGATGTATAAGCAAAACACCATATATGAAACGGTCTGTCACTGGCATTAACACATATTTTTGTTTTTCTGAGTTTCTTTGCCTCCGCTGTATCCATCACTACTTCCCGTAACAGGCCAAGCTATCCAGCAAAAGTGGTAAAAACCATTTACATCAAAACTGATAGGGTTTCCTACAAGCTTTTCTCTGAAAGGAAAAAACTGCTGCATAACTACATAAAACATATTACCTAGAGTCAAGAATTACTAACATGTTCATCTAAAACTACCCTGATAAAGGAAGTAAAAAAAAATAACAGATTTACTGGCACTGTGTAAGTGATAAACTACATCATATATGATTTTTGCTTTTTATCGCACTTAATCACCTATGTCCTTGTCGGGTAAAGTAATATAAAGCATACAGTATGTTCTTTAATGAGTTATTTTATCACATAACAACTCATTAAAGAACATACTGTATGCTTTATCACATTGCCAGTAAAATTATGCTCCAAAAATGTATATACAATTATTGCAGTAACCTGTTAAAGAACATCCAAGCACAGATCCTTTTTTCCTGAGATGTTGAAAGTGCTGTTGCTCTATCTATATATGGAACAGCGCAAACATATTTTAGAGGGTAGCTGGCTTGACTTAGAAACCAGATCTTGCCCTACCTTTTAGTTCTAAACCTAGCGAAAAGATGAAACACATTCTACATAAAGAATACCATACATTACGGCTATCCAATGCCAGCAAGGGCTAGGATCAACACACATTTTCAGTATTTTGTTCACGTTGAGTCAGGAAATTACTCTGTTTATATAAAAATGTTGTCCTGTATATTACATGGGGGGTTAAATTACAGGGGGAATATTGTAGGGCCCTAAAGAAATGGAGTTGGGCAGATCTGACATAAATCATGCAGTGTCATACAATAGGATACTGCAAGAATGTCAACTTGTCAATGTCAATTTAAAGACTATTAGGTGGTCAATACTGCACATACTGTATGTTATGTATATAAATAGAAAGATAAATAGATAGATAGATAGATAGATAGATAGATAGATAGATAGACCACACACGTATATTGTTAACTCCCAGTGTGGCTTGGTAAGACTATTTCAACATTTTGCATTTCATTTTGAAACAATATTGTCTTTGTAGATCTCCTAAATCTCAAGAGAAAGAACCTTTCTTACAGTAAACTTGAAGAACTATCTTTTCTTGTTAAGTGGACCAGGGTTTTAGGAATTCATGTCAACAAGCTTGCAAGTGAAATTCTGTATATTCCATTCAAGTGCATCATGAAGCTTTTGACAAGAAATGACTGCATTTGACCGTCTTTGCTTAGAGATTAAACTCACCTAAACAGAATATATGCAGCCATTGCATTTTGATTCTTTGCCCCTGATTTTGAATGTTTCAAAGATTTTTTAACAAGGTGAACATGTAGCTTTGAGAATTATGAAACAGCAGAATTTTTACGTGGTATTTTGATCCCCCAAGTCTATGTTAAGGTAACACTGTTGTTTTTCTTTATATATATAATTTTTTAATTTTCTTGTTTTATTGTTTTTTACAGATCTTGCTATTTTTGAAATGCTACATAACATTATTTGCATTACAGTATTTTTTTCTTGTCATCTCACTCTTCTATGAATGAGTAGAAAAGCCAAGCAGCAACAATGACAAAAAAGCTTTGATTCCCTAAAAATATCAGTGCACAGCACATAAGGTTTAAAATATTTTCCAGGTGTATAATTATGGTACTGCTTTTGTTACAACTGTTTCCTGTACTTGACACAAGAAATGTCACTTATAGTAAAGCACAAATATATACATTTCTTGGTAATACTATATTTATTAGTTGTATTTTTTACAGTGTGACCTGTTGTTTCCAAAGTGAGGCATACTGAGATGTTTTACATTGAGTTTTCCTTCTTTTCCCAGACTACTGACTTTAGATGATCTACAACTGTGCACACATATTCCCTTCATCGAAAGCCATAATTGTTGTTGGCCAAGCATAGACATAGTTTCAAAGCTCAGGTTGCCTGAACATTCACATTCATGCCTCTGGAGGAGGAAAGACTGATGCAGAAACACCCCCTGCTCCTTATCTCTAGAAGAACAATGGAAGTCAGACAAAGTTTGCAAACCTGCTCAAAAGACCTTTCCCTCTAGAGAATACTCACACGAATGAGGCTGCCTTTGCTTTAGAAATAGAATTTTTCTTAAACCAACCAATGGCCAACCAAGGCCATGTTGGGAAAATATATTTATAAATATGTATTATAGACTGCATGGCTTAACCATTCTTTACAAGGTTATTTAGCTTCCTAAGTAGTCACAGTCCCTTTCATGCTTAACAACGCAAAAAGTTTTTCTTTTCTGACAAATGTCTATATTTAAAGTAAACATGATTTGCTTAGGTATGGAAAAGTAAAAAGTTCACTAATTTGCCTGTTTGCTACATGGGAATCTGAGTCGAGGCAATCCCATGTGAGCCTGCTAATTGGGTGAATTGGGTTGATTTTCTTCATGGGCAAAGAAAAGTTTCCATAAAACTAACTTACATACTTGTAAGGTCATCAGAATTATTTGATTTCCCTCAGTTATTTGTATTTGTCAAATCAAAAGTGCTTGTTCCAGCACAATCAATGTTGGATGTATATTAAATCCTATTAAAGAACTGTTTTAATGTGTATTAATTCCAGGATAGCTGAGCAGACTTGATGTAGAGGAATGTGTGCCCTGTGAGGGCATGCAGAGTCTGTGTGGGCATGCACAATTGGATAAATGATGATAAACCTGAAAGCCAGCTTTGAGATGTGTTATATGAAATAAATCTCTCTGTATGTATCTTTGTAAACTTTTTAAATGAATAAAAGATGTCCCTTTAAAAATGTTTGCTTTTCAAGCAGTATGTTGAAACTATTGGATAAGATGGAATAGTTTATTGAGATTGGGACTCATTTGTTACTTCATCTTAGGGAACAACAACTCTGAATTTTATTAAGTATTTTATGGACAGAGGGAGAGGGAGGAAGAATAACCTTGTCCATCTTTTACTACACTTTGTGACTTTTATTACAAAATTTGGAGAACAGGACCATTAGTTATTGTGTGGATTCTGTTTGGTTTGCAATTGTGTTAACATAAGCTAGGGGAAACATCTGTCATTCAAATATAGAACTGTAACGAAGGGAATTATCAGATTTTAATTACAACTTGTTCTTATAATAAAGAAACACTTCAACACTTTCTGCACAAAAAAAAAAATGTAAAAAAACTTTCTTCCTAAATTAAAGGTAAATCCCACCTTAACAGTCACTAGAAAATGTGACCACGTGTGGCCAATAGCTTTGGGCTATTTCTTCAGGAAAGTTAGTGAACCTTGGCTATTTTATCCTCTGATCAATAAATACTTGTATTTTTTCACTAACTCTCCTGAAGAAGTAGCCTAGCTAGAGGTACAAAATGTATTGATATTCTGTGGGGTATTTGCCCTAGTCTTATCCATTGTAATTTCAAGATATTGGATTGAGAAACCCTGCTTTCCATTTTGGATATTTTACTGTGGTATACATGGGATAAATTAAACAACCATTAGTAAACTAATATTTTTATTGATATATGTACACTGTTCCTTATGTATATTGCCGAATTTTATAATTGTGGATTGATTAAAGCAAATGTATCTTTATATTATCTATTGGATGCCATCAAACCCCTTCTTTTTTTAAGCTTGGAGTAACCCAATGTAATAATGAAGCATTTCATATAGCTTTACAGCTGTCCATAGTTAAGTCACTGACTGCCTAAATAATGCCCCTACATAAGCTGCATACACACGTGTAATGTTTGTAGATGAAAATGATCTTTCATATTTGTTTCCAGCAACGAACGAGTGCTGTACACACAGAACCATTCCGTTCTAGCACCTTACTATGCTCTTCTTCATTTTCTATCAGAACAGATCTATGAACGACATAAGATGGTTCCTGTACACATTCCAGGTTCTTGCCCGAGACAAGCCCTTTCATTCATATCAGACGAGAATCATCTCACGTGTACATAGCCATAGTCATGTGTCATTAACATAATTTAAGGCCAATGTGGGAGAAAGTCAGTAAAGTCACTAAAGAAAAGATGTACATACAATGACAGCTTGTTTGTTGGTAGTGACCTATGGGTATTGTTTGTCCCCCTACAAGATAAAGATAAACAGTTTTTTTTAAACAAGAATCCAACAAACAATGAAACATAAAAACCCTAAAAATGAAAAATATTTTTTTTGCCTGTGGTTCCAAATAAGCCACAAAGACCATTAGATTTTACTAATAGTTATTTCCTAAACTAGACCTTTTACATATATATAGTTCCAGATTAGGGATGAGCAAGTGAAATTTCGGCAAATTGATTTCGCGAAACCATCAGAAGATCGAATAAATTAAAACAGAATGATTCCCAGAGCTGCATTCAGCCCTAGGAATCCTCCTGTTTGCGATCCCCGGGGCACAAGAGGTTAATTACCTCTAGTGCTCGGGGATCACACACTCTTCTCAATGATTGCAGCCACGACCATATGCCTGGCACTGGAAGTTAAATGGGGAGAAGTCTCCTTATTCAAAACCTCTAGTGCTCTCTGATTGGCTGATGAAGGCTTTTATCAGCCAATCAGAGAGCACTAGAGGTCTCTCTGATTGGCTGAAAGTCTCCCCATTCAAAACCTCTAGTGCGCTCTGATTTGCTGAGGAAAGCCTTCTTCAGCCAACCAGAGAGCACTAGAGGTTTAAATGGACGGAATTCTTTAATTTTAACCTCCAGTGCCTTAATAAAAAAAAAAATTCGTAGAACTGCTGTGTACTGTTTTCAGATTACCAAGGAACTCCTTTCTGCTTGCTGAGGAGAACCGCAGGAGAACCTGCTGACATTGTAATATAAGTATCTCTTACTCTGTAACACACTTTCCAGCACAGTAATATTATGATACATTTGTTTCATTTTTCATGCAGTGGATCGCATCGCAGTGGATAAAATAAAAATTTAACAAATGTATCATAATATTAGAGGAAATGGGAAGAAGTCCTTCCTTTCAAACCTCTAGTGCTCTCTGATTGGCTGAGGAAGGCCCCTCCTCTCAGAGTGAGTCATGCGGCTTGCGTTTATGAATGCATTCATTCATCAGCAGCCAGCCGTGAGACTCACACTGTATTCCTGGATAGAGAAACTCTATCCAGGAGCACATAGTACAGGGCTGCAACAGCAATCAGGGAAGCGGAGCTGCTCCGCGCCCACGATTGGGCTGAAAGAGCAATCAGGGGAGCGGAGCTGACAGCTCCGCTCCCCCGATTGCTCTTCCAGGTCCCAAAAATTTGGTCTCACCTGCATAATTTACAAAAGCCGTTCTCGCCTACATGTTTGGTAAGCGAGAACGGCCCAATTCGCTGCAAAACCAAATTTAACCGCTGTTACCTATTCTAGATTAGAGGAAGAGCAGAGCCAATCCATACACTCAATAATGCCTACAAATCCTCAATTTTTCTAGCTTTTCAGAGGCCTGTTGGAAGTTTTACGTAATCAGAGACATATTATAGGCTCTTTTGTGGATGAACATATTGATGGTGTCATCAATCAAAGGGCCAAGTCTAGGAATAGGAAGAACTGCCCAGTAGTTACTTGGACCTCCACTTTTATGGCAGCCACCTTGGAATGGTACAGTTCTGCGGAGTGGATGACAAAGTGGTCTGGATAAAAGTGACCCTTCAGAATGCTTACCGCAAGAGACTATTATTCACCATAAATTTGTCTGACACTGTTTAAACGATTAGGTTGCCCTAAATCCACTTTAAAGTACAAGCCTGTTTTTTTTTAAATAAAATGAAAAGCTCAGGAATTAATTTATTTGACATCTCTGATCTTTCTAGGGAGTTCATCCTATGATTATCCTACATTCTGATCCTGCTGACAGCTGTCAAACCGTTAAAACTGTGAAAATGAAACTTTGTAGCAGGTTGAAGAATGGATTGTTGTCTGAAGTTCTCAATTTTTCTCACTTCATCTAAACCTGAAAGTTGTATGTTCCATCTTAGGTCCGGCTCAAGGTATTTAGCACCATCATGTCAATGATCAAAGTTGTGTTGTTTTTAGATCCTGCCACAATGTCATCATCTTTCTTTGGGACATGACAGAAACTTGGGTTTCTTTTTATTTAGCTGCATATATCCATTGGTCTGTTTTTGACTTGTTTTTTTTTATTAAACATATTGTGTGTGTATAGCCAAAACGTTTTATCCAGTTTAGGATAATTCCCTGAACATCCTGTACTAGAGACCCAACAAAAACAATAATAAAAAGTAAACTAAGGGGAATTTCCTTAAAGGAGTTTTTACATTTTTATATATTTTATTTACCTATTAACATTTTGATGTCAACATACATCTGTTCGATTTTCCTATCATTGACTCTTTTGGTGACAATGGTCATCAGGAGAAATAGGGTTTTCTACATAACATGGCACAGACAGGGTTCATTATTATTTTATTTAAAACTAAAAAAAATTGAATTATCTTGTTTTTTTATGAGATTAGTAGCTCCTTCTCCATTGCCCTTATTTTTACCTCCCCACCTCTGTGTATACTTACCTGATTCTAAGGGTGGTGCTTTAAGATTTTAAGCTGTTTATGAGCCTGTTAAGCAATTCTACATGAGAATTGTCACTTTTGCTATGTAACATTCTAAATCCCTGGATATTGCTGGAATAATATCAGGCTCTGTTTTATATTTGGTGCAATATGTGCTGTAATAATAGAACAGGGGAATAATATTTGAATAATGTTAGGTTCTGAAACGTGTTAGTGATGGCATCCTGATGCAGAGCTCTTTATGAATGATGAGTTTTTGTCAGCCTAAAGTCATGTGTGTATTGCAATCCAGTTTTTATTCATTCCACAAGCTGTCCAGGTGTCATCTTGGTCTTTCTCATCATATATGCTGGCTTATAGTAGGAAAGTGTTGAATATTCATTCAGTTGTGCACCTGATGACAACAACCTTCCTGTTTGCCCACACTAAGTTTGCATTTCTTTTTATATGATTCTAATAATAGATGTCTTATCTGCAATATTTGGTGAGCTTCGCTTTTCTTCATTTTTGTAGATGTAAACAGATGTCTGGCGTTAGAGTAGCAGGAACTGGGTGTAATATAAAATTAAGACAGCAGATGTGGAAAAAATGCCAGTATACATTTGCAGTTAATTGGCAAGGCCTAGTTGTAAGATTTTGCAATTTTGGTCTATAACCAAGTCAGCTGAGATGTGTCAAACTCTTTTCAATGGCACTTGTGATGTAAATCAAAGATTTAACAGTCAATCTGTTATACACTAAGCCTGGATTGCTAAAAGAAAATGCACAAGAGCTCTGTTATATTTAAAAAAAAAAGATAAAGGCACGTCTGTTTTGTAGGTTTGCAAGACTACCATTATACCTGCTCCCTTAACAAATACATCTCCTAAGATGTAACTACGGGTGTGTTTTGAACTTTACATATTTGGGTTTAAATGTTTTTGAATTGCCACTTCTTGCTATTGTTCCCATTCCCTATTTTATTACCTGTGTTTGTAAACTTTATTTGAAAAACGTATAAACTCTTTGAAAGTAAAGTGTAGTTATAGAAAAAATATATAAAAATGACATAGATGTAAAGTGTATTCATGAGAATATAAGGATATAAGTGTAAAGGTTACATGATCTAGTTGTTGGCTCCCTGGGAAAGCCTCATAGAGCACAGGGAGAGAGGGGGACAGAAAGGGAGTTTATGAATGGAGACAACATTTTGATTCTGCTCTTGGAGGAGATTTGAGCTGTGAATTTGACAGGCCCCCCTTTAGACTGCCCCATTCCTAAAATAATAGTAAAAATAAAGGCTGCAAACACTCTTTGCAAGCTTTGTATATACTGGAGCCTCTGTCTACATTCTTGAAACACAGACCAGGGACCCTGTTATGTTTTGTAACTCATTTTAGTCTCTGTTGACAAAGCTGACAGTATATTAAACCTCTGATATCTCCTCTGCACTCAGCTCATGCAGATTGGTGATGCAGAAAACACAAAATTCACCCAGGGATCCCAGGAGGATTGACAATAGAGATTAGGGCTTGATGTACTTAAGTGTTTAATGAAGTAACACAAATAAATGTAACTTCCTAATTATCTGAAATCTGAGTCACGCCAGGCATGCCCTAATACAATACAATATAAAGGAATGCAATACATTGTTGTATATAAACTTTTCCCTAGCATTTCTTGGTCAAGAGGTAGCTTCCAGTTTCCCAGATGAATTTTTGAAGGTTGTTATCTAAAGGTTTTATGCTCTCAAGCTTAACAGGAAACATTCTTTCCTTAACCTCCTGGACGGTAACCCCGAGTGTGGCTCGGAGTAAAAAAAAACAGCTGAAAGCGGTAACCTTGAGCCACACTTGGGGTAGTGAAAACAAATAAAAAATAAAGCCCTACCTGGTCCCATCAACGTCCTCTGGCATCCTCCAGTGTCCTGCCATCCTAGGGCCACGTCCTATTCATCGTTCTGTCCCCCGGCAAGTGCGGCGACATTCCCCAGAAGATCTCGGTGACGTTGGTGCGTGCGGCCATCGCTAGGGACGCTGAGGGAATTATTTTGTATTGCATTCCATACAAAATAATGGTATTGAATGCAATACATGGGATTAACATGTCTAAAAGCAGTACATTGTCTTTCATGAAAATTTATTTTACAGTATATTATATTAGTATGAGTATAATAAAGTTTTAAATACAAAATCCCCTAGGAGTTTAATCTGAATTCCAGACAATAGAAAAAGACACAAACTAATGCAGCACCGTTTTTATTAATGCTTAAATAATGTTTTATTAAAAGCCTGTAGGTACAGGGAGAGGGAAGAGAAATGCAAAGAGCCAATCAGTTGTGTTGAAGTAATGATGTGCTAACAACCAACATGATGATTGGAAAAGAGTGATGAGTGTGTTGGCCGGCTGCTTCTCCATTCACTGTCTATTGGCGGGGTGTAAAGGAACACAAAATGTTAAGTTGTAAGAAAGTGCAACAAAGCAAAATCATATCTCCCGTTCCTGTTTGTGACCCCACTAAAAAGTCTTAATTCTGGTAACTGTTAACTCCAAGTTGTTATCACTGTATCACAAGCTCCACTGGTGGATGGCATAGGCAGATCTGAGCAACAATGTGCAACCAGTGATGGAGTGAGCACAGGCAAGAAGTCCCCGAAAAAAGGAAAGAAACAGCTCTGATAGAAGTAAATGGGCAAGAAAAAGGTGAAAATGGTGTTTTATAGAGAAAAAGCATGGCAATACTCTATGACATCCCGTCCTGTAGCAAACTAGATGCCATGAACTAGGGATTTAGATCCACTCTTTTACTTTTGATGTTTACTAAATTTCATGCATAGTGCAGCATAAAGCAGAAAAACTGTCCTTCTATTACAAATACAACAATAAAAAGGCAGCATGACTGTAATATAATGGTGCATTTCATTACAGGTGCCTTTTTCAGTGTGATTAAAATTAAAAACATTAATTATGAAGCTGTAAAATAAATATTACAGGCAACATATGGATTACAGGAACCCGAAGAGACAACTATATATAGATACATAATTATAATAAAGTCATTATTCCTGAGAATTAACATTTCTTCTGCTTAACACATAATCACAAGTTTCTAGCTCCTGTCTGCTAGTTTCGTATATACTATATATTTTATCAACACAGATTTCCTAAATGGACTTATATAGGTCCTCCATACATTAGCTCATGGACAGATTAGACTTCATTAGAAGTATGTAACAGAATAGAGCAGGTACAGTAATGTGCTCAGCTGGCTTGGCAAAAACAATGTAAACAAAGTGGGAACATTGCGGATCAGAGGCTGCTGGAATGGAACTAATGTGAGGTCTGCTTTTTTTATTAACCCTGGATGTGAGGGAGGGCTTAGGGGCACTGAAATTTCAGTTACATTTCTGTTCCATTTCACTTGATTATTACCCCGCAAAGAACAATTTTAATTTTATATGAAAGTAGATAACAAAAAAGTAGTAACACTTCTGATGGCCAAAACTCACAGCACTATGAATTGTTCTGCTCAGCAAACTGATCCTGTGGATGAAATAAAATCAGTAACCGGGACAGTATACTTCTCGTAACATGATGTCAGCGGATTTAAGCTAGACAAACTGACCTCATCTCCCCAAGCTTCCTGGACACCAATTCATAAAATGATACAGTGCATATCAAGATATTATCAAGTGCGGCCAGACTTGGAAGGCAAAGGTACACAGTGTTATCTCTAGACAATAAGAAAAGAGGAAGTCATTTTTATTAGGTACTTGAACTGACATAAATCATATGGAATGTATTGTGTTAAATTCAGATATTACTTGTTTACACTTCAGAACAAAGATGAGACAAACGTATAACATTTAGTATTCTACAGTCATTCAGGCCCAGCTATTATATCTTGCTTTACTGTTTATCTATCTCGCTTAGAGACTTGAGGAAATACAAATCAGTCTATGACATTGATATTCTAACGATTCCACATTAGCATTATGTCTTTCCTAAAGGTCACACTTGTACATTAGGGCCATGTCAGGTTGTACAATAAAAGCAAACATGGAAATATCATACAGTAAAAGAATTTATAACACAGTAATCCAGGGTGAATGTTGAGTGTACTTTATATACTGTACATTTCTAAGCATATCCCAAATCTTATAAAAAGCTGATTTTGTTTCTTGTGCCTTTACTGGAGCCAGACGCAAACATTTACCTATTACAGTGGTACAGATGCCACAAATATTGGACACATAATTATTTGCACATTGGATACAGCACAGTGAACACACATGCCCTATGTCCTACAATGCAAACAAAACACACATCAGCAGCACACACCAACCCTAGCTCTGTGGGCATAGAACACAACACTTTGCATTACACTTGGCAAGGTGTCCACAACACAAAACCATTTACAATGGACACATAAGCACACACCACATCTTGACAAACAAACACAAAGTACATATTATGCCCAGCAAAGCAGTGAAAGTTCAACAGATTGCATACCAAGTACAGCAGTATAAGTTGTAGCAAACATCAGTAGCATAAGGTTTTCTACACGGTGAAATAGGCTTCTACATGATTACTGGCTGACATGCTATCTGTAGAAATTGATTAATCTTCTCAGGTTAGGGTTTGATGAATACTAGGTCTGTAATATTACAGATGAGACCTAGCACACAAGTGCTATGAATGTCAACTAAAATATTGTATGTGAGCACAGTGATGAAGAGGCCAAGGACCCTTGACAAGATGACTAATATGGCTATCTAAACTTGTTTTGCAACAATTGCAACCTGACACACTTTTTATTTGGTGACTATATACAGGGACCTAACATAACTTTACTTCTAGTTCTCCAACATAAAGTCTTAAACATTGGCAATAGTTGATCTGTGCAAAATATAGATAAATGTACCCCAGATCCCATTTTGTATAGGTTTACAGTAACATGGCACCAAGACTTTTACTATAAATCAGGGGTGTCAAACTCAAATCACATAAGGAGTCGAAATCCAAAACACAGGCTAAGTCGCAGGTTGAACTCTTTATTAGGATACAAGGTCTTAGTAGAAGTACAGATCCTTCCTCACCCTGAGAAACCATATCACACGCCATCCCCATGCTTTATTCATCTTCTGAAAATAAGAACATGCTTGTCTTCGTGAAGCATGGACATATATTTGCTTTCACCATCTTTATTAAATTGTCTTTCTTCTCTTGTTGGACATTTTGGGAGTGGTTGCTTTTTTTTGTTCTTAGCAGCTTTTTCTGAGGTAGGTGTACCTGACCTATGTTAACTTATTTTCTTTTTTATCCTATACTGCATACTGGCTAAACTAGTGGACCAGTTATGTGCAACAATATCTTAGATTACTGCAGTGTCTACAATTGATCTCCATTGATTGAAAAAATATTATTCACTTAAAATCCATATCTAGGAAAATATAATATGGCTTCCAATGCATACTGTTTAAAGCCCACTGTGTTCAATGACATCCGAGTAAGAAATTTCAGTAAGAGAGCAACCGGTACACAAGGGTAGGACCGAAAGCCTGGAGTTAAACTTTAAAGACAAACAAAATAATAAAGTAGTTGGAAACTAATGGTAAATACAACATTTTTCCAGTGTAAAGACAGGATGTACGTCCGTTGTCAGCAATCATTCATTGTCACTGTAACCCTTCCACTAATCCTGACACTAACCCTCAGCCTTTCCCTAATACTAACCTTACCCTACCTAGTTATATAAGTACATGTAAACCCAATAACTAAAATCTCATACAAGCCCTAAAATGTTAATAATATTTATATGTTTTTTTCAAGGCAATTGTTTTGGCAAAACAAATATATCACAGTTAGGGTTTACATCTACTTTATTTCTATGTTTGCATCTCTGTGTTTGAAGCTGTAAATAGAGGTTTGCTAAATTGAAAAGCTATTAGTAAACAATCCTTCAAATCCTTTTTTCAGTTTCAATATATTTATTGAATTTTGAAATTTTTAAGAATGTTAGAAAGAAGATGATAACAAGCTGTTGCACAAAATAAAACAAGCTCTTAGTATTACAATAAGACATTGTGACGTACAATGAAGTCTGGTTAAACATATGAACAACTAGAATAAGGTTCATCCTACGTCATTTGGAATTCCTACTTGGAAGACACATGCCACTTTTAAAACGGATCTTATAATCCTGTGGTGAATATACAGAAGCCTTGGTTTTTTCTAGCCATTGGGACAGAATAAAGCTGAAAGAGGGAGATAGAAGATGGTGGATAGGTAAAAGAAAGGAAGAGAAAAGAAAGTGTTGAGAAAGGTGAGCTGGGTAACTCCGAGCTATAATCCAACACAAGATGCTAGGACTGTTAGGTAGTCTTTAACGTCTTCGATACATGATGGACATTCTAAAAGGGTGGTGTTAGATATAGCCCTGTTGAAGAAACTATATGAAGTGTATGCATGTTTTGTATAGTAGAGG
>NC_092862.1:68665161-68670161 GCF_032062135.1 Pyxicephalus adspersus | reverse complement strand
AATAGAATTGTCCCAAGATTACCCTCTTATTATAGGCACACTCACCTAACTGTAGCTCAAGGACTAGATTGTAAGCTCTTCGGGGCAGGGTCCTCTCCTCCTGTATCACTGTCTGTATTAGTCTGTCATTTGCAATCCCTATTTAATGTACAGCGCTGCGTAATATGTTGGCGCTATATAAATCCTGTTTAATAATAATAATAATTTCTAGTGATAAAAGGTAATTTATTGTTAAAAATGTATCCATGCTTTAAATCAAATATGGCATATAATAATATTCTTTTATAGGATAAACAAAAAGAGCCTAGTTATGTTTGAAAAATATAGCCTATATATAACAACATCTGATATATAAAAGTATAACTCACAAAAAATATAATGAAATCCTATAAACAAAAGAAAAAAGCTGCAATATGTAGCTTAAATCCAGAACTGTTCCATACAGTACCACCTTTACACCACTAGATATTCTCAGTGTTTCAGGTTAAATGACTCCCATTATCCCTCAGCCAGTGTCCATTGAGTTCAGGCTGTCATGGACTTACCACAGCCTGTTAATGGACATTGAAGGAGAAGCGCCACAGTAATCATATCACTGTCAGTCTGATCTCCTCCTATTAACATCTGGCTGGCTTTTTGTTCTGCTTCTTCTTTTCCCACTCTGATTTCTGCTGTACAGGGACAACAAATAACTGATGATGATGTGAAGTTGCATGTACTCATTTTACTTTAAAAAAAAAAAACATGAAATTTAATTACATATGAATATGACTATGAATAAATATGACTGTGACTTTTAAAGCTGATTAGAGTTCAGGTTTAAGTTCTGAAAATTCTTTATACTTAGACATGTTTCTTTGTTATTACATCTTTTTTTTTAAGAACTAACTTGTAATTTATGTTCAGTTTTGCTTATCTCCTATTCCATCACGGTGAAAGTAAAGAAACTTACAGATTTTTCAACTTTTTTGAAATGTTTCAGTTTCCATGATATAGAAAATATTGTAGGTTATTATGAATGGCAAGCACATACATCATAGAGATAAACTAATACAAGGAGCATAGGCACATGCAGCTTTCAAAAGGCAAAATAAAGTTGGGAGAGCTGCTGTATTTGTTCTGATGTATTGCCATGCCGTCATTTGTTTCATACACTATATATATGCTAACTTACTTTCCATGGCATTACATTGTTTGTGTATGCAGCCACGTGCCTATGCTTTGAATTTGATTTATGATATTTTTGTTTTTTCTTGGTTTCAAGGATGTAAACTATGCTTCATATGCTACATATAAAGTTTAGGACACGCATGCATAAGGTGAGTTTTTTTTTTGTTTTATTTAAAATTCACTTTCTATTCCCATTTTTTCATTTACTAAATATGAAGCTTGCATGTCTGGGTATTTACTTCATGCTTTCTGACTTCTGTGTTATTGTCATTTTCTGAATTCAGGCCAATGGAACAGATTCACAAAAGGTCAGTTGGCATTTTCACACCACATTTGTTTGTTACATTTGTTATATATTGCAATTTTTTTAACATTTAAAAATAAAGCTGCAGCTAAATCATTTTACTTTTACAGCTACTTTTGGAAAGACTGTGGGAGAAAGAGTAAAAATCCTCAATTCCCCAGATTTTTTTCCAGCTTTTGTTCTAGTTGGGGAGATACATGCTCAGTGAAAAAAAAATTCTTTACAGTTTTTACAGGATCTATAATAGAAAGGGAAAGACGGCATATTGCTGAGGAGTACGCAGAATTGTTGTTGGCCTATTTTTACCTATTTTATTACAACGTAACAACCAGGCCATTCTACTGACATCATCCATGCACACAACATAGGGTATAGATTTTAAGTCCAGTAAAATAAATAAATCCAAAAAGATCCAATGATTGCCCACTACTTCACCTTTCAAGAATGATGAATGGAAAACTGAACATAGAAGAAAATAGTTAAGGTGAGATGGTATAGATAATGCTCATATTGCATCAGCTGTGCACTCCTTCATTCAAGAGGGGGTGCTGCTATAGGAATGAAATCCAGCCAACTAGACCATCCTTTACAAAGTATTGCAAACAACCCTGGTTTAAGTAGGCTGGGTAATACATAGGCAGGGTAGAATTTACTAGTGATTTCCAGAACATGAGCATAAGTGCATAGGTGTTTTTTTTTCCGGTGATGTACCATAGCTTTGTACTTTTACATCTTTGTTATCATATAAAGTATATCTCTAGTTAAAGTGAAACCATCCAATTATGACAAGCATTTATTGATTTGATCATGAACTCCTCTGTTCCAAAGTATATTAGAGTCAAATGTGAAGCTATCTATGTAACAGCCAAAGGATGACCAAAATTGAGATTTACACTAGTTTCCTGTTCCATCTCTGGGAGCAGACATGAAAATAAGTTTCTCCAATTGGAAATAAAACTAAATTAAAACTAAATTAAAGATACAGATTTGGTTAAAACATTCAGAAGTTTGAAGCTCATAACTTTGACCCTTGAATATAAGAAGGCTGCAATTTGGACAGATACAAAGGAGAAGTAGAATGAAGCTATTATAGTCTATTAATTAAGGACAAGCACATTTGAAAAGAATAAATTATTTTCTAGTTCAACAGATTAACATATAAAAGCAACTAATATTCACAGTCAGTTGAATATTGGCACCTTCATTTCATGGAGGATGGGACACCTGTGGCAAATTGTCCCAAAGTGAAAAATAAAATAGAACACGTAATATAATACAGATTTTCCATTATGGCTCTTTTTTTAAAATTCAAACAGGGCTATAGTTTTATGTGATTAATCTACAAGTTTATTTGTACAGGAATAATTCCATGTGCTCAGATGTACACATTTACCTGTAATAAGACTTGCTAAAATTACTTTATTTGATAGTCTTATGTCTGTGTACATAATCATGTTCAAAGACTATTATTAATAGTAACAATACAAATGATTATCTGAGCAGTTCATTAAAACCAACAAAAATTCATTATTGTAAAAACAGCTAAAATAGCAGGGACATTATTTTAAAAGTTTCAAAAATGCCATTTAGCTTTGTTAGAGTTTTAAGTGCTTATAAAGCTGTTTTGAATTAGACCATGTAGCAGCAAAGAAAAAGAATAGGAGGAAACCCTAATAAAAGCCCCCAAAAGCCCACAATGCTTATACTATAAATGACCACATTTATAAACATCCTATTCATTTAAATGAAGACACTTCAAGCATTAATAAGGATTTTAACTAACTCCAATACTAAGACCACCATTTATAAAGCGGAGAATTTAACATTCCTTCCCTGGTGGAAATCAATTACTGTCATTGAATCACATAGACTTGGTAATGATTAAGGGAACATGGTTTTACATAAACTTTCAGTAATAATGTTTAAGTAAACTTTAAAAAACCCATTTATTGGGGGTAAATATTCCTGCAAAAAATGTATTTGTCGTCCTGAAGCATATAAAATCATGAAAATAGAGAGAAGTTTTACAATCAGTATATTAAATAGTGATCCTGAAAAGGTTTTATCAAGAGTATAGTTGAAAAATCACGGTATACTTTATATTATGGAGTATGGCCTGGAACGTAGGTAAATGTCTATTTCTACCATCCTTGGTATCTGAATGAGTTATTCAGGACATTTAAATATTTCTAAATGTTTGCTTCTGAATTCATTGATATCCTGTACAGCATACATTTGGTATGTGTTAAATTAAAGATATACATTCCAAAATGACAGTTCCATGTGTAAAGAATCATTTGAAAAAATGTTTAATTCTCAAGCTGAAAAGAAAGAAAAATGAGATCAGCAGGAATGCCAACCTTGAAGCAAGGGGAATGAATATACTCCCATGCATAGGACATGCACAGGAGTTCATTTAAACTGACATGGCCAAACAAGACAGCTGAGGTCTTGACCAAGGAATATTGGAGAATGATGATGGCACCAACGAGGAAGATCATGGACCTTTTATTGCTGGAGATTAGGTGAGTATAGTTATGCTTAAAGAAAAAATATGTATGGGATGCACAACATGAAAAATGCAATCTGGCATTGACATAATTGTACCAAATTTCCAAAAGAAGGAGCACATGTACTTAAGAATAATTGTTCCACTTCACAAAATCATTTAAAAACATAATCACAACAAGCTGAGCAATCTTATGTACATTTACTAACAAATATGTAGATAAAAGGCCTATCTAAATGTTTTATTCGCTTTATATCATACCACCATTACAGTACCGCAGTTAGTTTAAAAAAAAATGCACAATCAGTTTGCAAGCTGTGGCTGGCTGGAGGAAAGTCTCTCAGTACTAAAGCTGGATCACCATTCCCAGATGGCCAACAAGAATCAAATATTAGTTTATAAGTAAAAGCTGAATTCCAGAAAGTAGTAAAATTAAATAAACATGTCAACCCCAGGGATCCATATACAACAAAGTAATAATAATACATAATAAATTAACCTACAGTCTTGGGACAACTTGCAGTACAGTCTTCTTCTTGCCAGCTTTGAAATGTGAATGGGGACTCCTATTGCATCATGTACAATTTAGCCATTAATATTATTATTATTATTAAACAGGATTTATATAGCGCCAACATATTACGCAGCGCTGCCATACAGCCACATCATGGTCCTGCATTGCAGGTAATAATTAGTCAGTGAGAGGGGTGGACTGAGAATAGCAAGAACGGGGACTTTGGGGAACTGGTTATCATTATCAGGACTAGATACAGAAAATACAGATAGATAACTGCGGGACTTTCAAGGCATTCAATCAAACTCGATTTGCATATTTGATATACATAAAATAAACCCTTAATTTATTTAAAACTCATTAAAAACTACATAAAACCACAAAGTTATTCATTCATTTCATATATCTGTCTGTTTTATGTTGATAGGCATTAAACAATCAACGCGTTTCTCAGAACAGAGCAGCCTATAAAACAATTTCAATATCACATGATTATACTTCCA